>NC_134241.1:82998127-83299431 GCF_965152275.1 Natator depressus | reverse complement strand
TTAAACAGCAAAGGTGATCAACCTTTGGAACAAACTACCAAGTGGTGGATTCTTATTCTCTTGATGTCCTCAAAACTTTATGCCATTCTGGAAGATATGCTTTAGCCAAACACAAGTCATTGGGTTTAATACAGAGGTAATGGGGTGAAATTTAATGGCCTGTGATTAGAGAGGACGTTAATCAAGGTGATTTAATAGTCCCTTCCGGCCTTAAGCTCCACGAATCCATCAAAATGCCATGTAAGATCCCTTGACGCAAGGACAATATCTCCATATGAGTTTGTGCAGGATTAGTGCCTTGGGTCAGAGTTCACCTCACACTACCTGTCAGTACCTGGCCCAAGCAGGGGAAGCTAATGATCCAATCAGCAGATCAAATTTGGTGGTGAATCCTGATCACATGCCACCTGAGGTACGTTGTACATATGCTAAGAAGGGGGGCCCTGATCCTAATTAGGGCCTCTGGGGAATATTGTATTAAAATTTTTAATAATTTAATAATACAAAAATAATTTTCACTGTTACTTTGCCACCCAAAAACCCAGAAAAATATTGGTGGAAATGTAACTTGAGTCTTGATTACCACCATCAGTTAGCACATAGCAATTGCTAGAATTTCAGTGTATGCCTGCAGTAAGCAGGACCGACAGCCCTAATTTAATTAGAGAGTAGATTTTGAAATAAGCTGTTCCTCATGATGTCTCCTCCCAAAAAGATAGTGGCCAAGAAAAATAGTTTTATGCATTTTACTTGTGTGGATGACAAGCCCTGAATATTTTAATATACAACCCTAGAGAAAATGGAACATTTTGTATGACCCAAACAAGTCATAATAGCAGACTTCATAAACTTTTATCCCCTTGTTTTTATTAGCCAGAATGATGGCTGTCAATTAAAAGAAAACTGATTTGACAAATGCTGTACATGCCCTTCCTTTGTTGTTTTATGATTACAAAGATAAAAATTATCCAGTGAACAAACAATTCCAACATCGTATCCTGTTACAAACAGGGTATTACTTGTGACAGAGAATCATTTAATATACTTTGGGCCTGCAGAGGTCATCAAAAAAATTGCAAGGTCAACAAACAATGAAAAATTGACTGCCTCTTGTTGTGTGTTTTAATAACAGTATTGTCAAAAGAAATGATAATCAAATTTTAACATTGTTGTCCTTGAAGTATCTTTGGGGGCTACCTTCAAATGTAATACGAGATCAGAAGCGTTCAGGAAAGGGGAATCACAAACACAGCCTTTTTCTAATGTTTTTATAAGATGCTGATCAATTGGTTTTATGGTACCTATCAAAACATCATCAAAAAGGAAGCAGCAGCCAGCCTGAAAGAAATGTAGTTTCTTATGACTGTTTTTAAAAGTTAGTTCAGAAAGCTTTTCTTGTCCTGTTTCTCATAGGTTATTTTGTGTGTTGTGGCATGATCTGTCTCAGGCATTACAGGTCTGTTTCTGTAGCAGGACCTGGCCCTATCTGAAGATCTAGATTAGCATGCTCAACCTCTTTATAGCTGAAAAACCATTTAATCAACAAAGGGAGTCAAACCAGTGTTTAAAAAAAAAAAAAAAAAGTGATGTTACTCTCTTCCTACTGAGTTTCCTGATAGTTGTGTACTAAATCATACATGTAGTCCTATAACAAAGTACTTGCTCTATTAACATAATTTCCTTGAAATTACTAATACAGAACATTAGAAATTGTCGTCTTCTCCGATCCCCAGACAGACTAAAAAGTAGACCTGGAGCAAACCACATCCATGTGGGGAGGTGCCAGGAACTCCCTGCATTTTAGAAAACTTTAAAACCAGACATTCCTGCCAAACACCCAAGCACATAATACTAACCTGCCTGTGGCATGTGAGGCCCTGTTAGAATCCCAGGAAATGAAATGCACAGGAAACGGCGACCTTCAATGCTTCCCAAGCGTGGGCTGCATCTCCCCTCAGATGCACTGGAAAATTTTGTGCATATAAAATTAAATGCCAAAATCAGCCTTGTAAAAACAGCAAAAGCAAAGCAAAATACAAGCAGCACATTCCACTTCCCAAGGCCAGGAACCTCGTGGGGGCTAGTGCTGTATAATTCAGAGGAACAATGGATCATTGTTCACAAAGGCATTAACCCCTATATTTGCATAGGACAACATTTGTCTGCCTTGCTGGTAGTTTACCATCTCCTCTGACACTCATCTTTCCTTCCTTCTAGCTCTGCCTTTGTCTTCCCTCTTTTTATTGTTTCCCATCTCTCTGACATCACAACCCCATTCTAGGGTTGCCAACTTTTGAATTGCACAAAACCAAACACCTTTGCCCTGCCCCCCCCCTTCCACAAGGCCCTGCTCCTTCCCCACCCCTTCTCCGAGGTCCTAACCCCTCTCCTCCACCGCTCTCTCTCCCACACCCTGTTAGGATATAGATATGCAGGGTTGTCTGTAAAGGCCTATACTCTAAGAATTTAGCTGTATTCTTATCACTTGGCTAGTTATAGAGATATAAAAGAAAGAATCAAAATCACTGTCTGCCAGTGTAAGGTCCTTCTCTTACTGTGACAGTCTGAGGCTCTGTTCTTAGGCTAAGGCCTTTGGCTAAGCAACAGAGGCAGTCATAAGCTGGGAAGCGACTGGTCACATCCTCACATTCCAACCTAGTCACATTGAAATAAGGTGCTATTGGGCTGTTAGGAATACAATCCTCTCCTGATAATGCCTATCACCTCCAGAGAAAGGGAAGTGCCTAGAAAATGTAAAAGGAAACTTAGTTTGATAGCATCCTGTCTGGCAAGAACTCACTTATCAATAGCTGGGATGCGAAATCCTCATTTCCGTGTTTGTTCTATCACTTAGTTTGAGCATTGGCCTGCTAAACCCAGGGTTGTGAGTTCAATCCTTGAGGGGCCCATTTAGGGATCTGGGGCAAAAACTGGGGATTGGCCCTGCTTTGAGCAGGGGGTTGGACTAGATGATCTCCTGAGGTCCCTTCCAACTCTGATATTCTATGACTTCTATGACTGTAGTCCCCATTTCCCCATTGTTTGTCTGTATAATCTCTGTCTGGTTCTGTGCTTGTTTCTGTCTGATGTATAGTTAATTTTGCTGGGTGGAAACTAATTAAGGTGGTGGGATATAATTGGTTACATAATCATGTTACAATATGTTAGGATTGGTTAGTTAAATTTCAGGAAAATGATTGGTTAAGGTATAGCTAAGCAGAACTCAAGTTTTACTGTATAGTCTGCAGTCAATCAGGAAGGGGGGGGAATGGGAACAGAGAATGGGGGTGGGGAAATTGGAATCATGTTTTGCTAAAGGGGGAAATGGGAATGGGGTGGGGAAATTGGAATCATGTTTGGCTAAGGGCAGGAATGGGAACAGGGACACAGGTGTAAGGCTCTGTGGTGTCAGAGCTGGGAAGGGGGACACAAAGGAAGGAAACTGGAATCATGCTTGCTGGAAGTTCACCCCAATAAACATTGAATTGTTTGCACCTTTGGACTTCAGGTATTGTTGCTCTCTGTTCATGCGAGAAGGACCAGGGAAGTAAGTGGGTGAAGGAGTAAGCCCCCTAACACACCCTCACTCACTTTTCACCAGGCTGGGGCAGGGGGTTGGGTATGGGAGGGGTGAGGGCCCCGGCTGGGGGTGCAGACTCTGGGATTGGGCCAGAAATGAGGGATTCAGGGTGTGGGAGGGGGCTCTGGGCTGGGACAGGGGGTTGTTGCAGTCTTTGGCTGGGGGTGTGGGCTCGGGGGTGGGGCCAGAGATGAGGGATTTGGGGTGCAAGAGCAGGCTCAGAGCTGGGGCAGGGGGTTGGGGTGCAGGAGTGGGTGAGGGTGCCAGCTGGAGTGTGGGCTCAGGTGAGGCCAGGAATGACGGTTTTGGGTTGCAGGATGGGGCTTGGGGTGAGCGGTGGGGGTGAGCGGTGCCGGCTCTGGGAGGGAGTTTGGGTGCAGGAGGGGGCTCAGGGCTGCGGCAGGGGGTTGGAGTCCAGAAGGGGGTTCAGGGTGCAGGCTCCGGCTGGGTAGCACTTACCTCAGGCGGCTCCTGGAAGCGGCTGGCATGTCCCTACTGCCCCTAGGTGGAGGGACCAGGGGGCTCTGCCTGTGCCTGCAGGTGCCACCCCTGCAGCTCCAATTTGCTGGGGTTCCCAGCCAATGGGAGCCATGCTGGCGCTCAGGGCGGGGGCAGTGCACAGAGATCCCATGGCCTCCCCTGCACTAGGAGCCAGACATGCTGGTGGCTTCCAGGAGCAGCATAGAGCCAGGGCAGACAGGGAGCCTGCCTTAGCCCCGCTGCACTGCCAACCAGACTTTTAGCAGCCTGATCAGCAGTGCTGACTGGAGCCACTAGGGTCCCTTTTCAACTGGGCATTCTGGTTGAAAACCAGGCACCTGGCAACCCTACCCCATTCTCTTCCCTCTCTCTGCTGCTGATCCTGTGATTTTTCTAACCCCTCCCACACTACTTGTTTCCTGTAATTGTTACTCCTTTATGCATGCTCTCCTCACACCCAGCTTTCTGCAGAGAGGTGGTCAGACAGAAGCAGGGCGGCCAGCAGGAGCAGAGGCCAGAGAGTATAATTTGCTGGTGGCTGTAGAAAGAAGGCAGCAGCCCTGCTCCCTCTGCTGGCAGGAAACAGTCTGCACAGGGTTTGAGGAACAACTACAGAAACTCTGCACTTAAAGTCGTCCCTTAAAGTTGTTTCATTCCCTGTGCGGCAGCTGCCCAACAGGCTATCAGTTGCCAGCAGTTCAGCTGTCCCTCCCCCCACTGCCATGTGCTGCTCCTGCCCTCTGCCTTGTAGCTGTTCCCCAGAGCCTCCTGCTTGCTGTGGGGTGGGGGAGAGAGAGGGAGGCTAATGTCAAGGTGTCCCCCTCCTCCCTGCTCCTGCACCCCGCTTACCCCATCTTCCATAGAGCAGGGGGACACACGATGGGGCTCAGGACAGAGAGAGCTTCCTGGCAGCAGCTGCCATCTCAGCTTGCTGATCGACTTAAAAGGGCAATGTACTTAGAGTGGGCTCAGCATACTTAAAGGGGCAATGTGCATCTCTCTCTCACACACACAGGATGTGTGTCTCTGTCTGCCATGCTGTCTCCCCTCCCTCCATTTATGCTGCCTTGTAGAGTGTGAGGCTACATTAACAACAATGAGTTAACCCTTGAGGGCTCAGCCAATTGCTGGTTCATCATTTAGCAGTAAGGCATTCCCTGGGAAATATCCCACCCACTAACTTCACCACCTCAACCAAGCTTCACAATCATCATTGCTGTGTACCGGTATTAAACTGTTTGTTTAAAACTTATACTGTGTATGTATATAGTCTTTTGTCTGGTGAAAAAAATTTCCCTGGAACCTAACCCCCCCTATTTACATTAATTCTCATGGGGAAATTGGATTCGCTTAACATTGTTTTGCTTAAAGTTGCATTTTTCAGGAACATCACTACAATGTTAAGTGAGGAATTCCTGTATTTGCTAAGACCTGGTGTGAGGAGCATGTGGCTGGGTCTACACTACCACCGATATTGGTATAACTATGTCGCTCGCAGGTGTGAAAAATCCACACCCCTGAGTGACATAGTTATACCGACCTAACCTAAGGGAGGTGGATTAACTACACCAATGGGACAAGCTGTTCAGTGAAGACCAATGCAACATTTTAAGTGTAGACCTGCTCTATGGGAGCAAGCTAGGGATGAGGCAACCCCTGCCATTTCCACATAGTTATAGGCCAGAGTCCTTCTTCCCAGCCCAATTTCATATGGGCCTGATCTTTGGCCCATTGAAATCAGGTCTAAAAATCAACTGTGAATTCTTTCCTTAACCGAGCAGACCTCTACCAGTCATTTCAGCTTGTGTCCCTTCTCTTGTGTGTAGCCAGAGTGTCACTCTATTTTTCTAGGTGAATCAGAGGTGCTTCTGATGTTACAGGGAAAAACAGAGCTTGTCAAAAAAATTCTAATTTAGAAATTTCCCTGTGGGGAAAAAAAAGGGACAATTTTTTTTCACAATCTGCCCCCCACCCCCAATCCCATTTTCCAACCAGCTCTAAGGGAAAAAAGCTAGAAGATAAGGCTTTTAGTAGAAAAACCTGTTCAGAAGGTAAAATCTAGAGTCCTCAAGCTGCTGCATCAGAGGGGCATAGGAATTGATCTGGCCACATTACTGAACTGTTTAAAGAAAAGGCCACTGCTTGTTCACTTTTTGAAAGAACTGAAATATCTGTTATCTCCAAAGCTTTCCAAAGTGCTCTAAATTGGAATAAGGACTCCGGAAGTGGTCTCCTTAAAGACAATATATTCGGAGTATTTTCATCTTAAATACCAAGCAACTGGCAAACACTGTGCTCAGGGAATTGTACCACCTAGTTCATTTCAGCTGCATGAGCTGTGATGTCATGGTGGAAGCCCCTTCTGCTGTCTACCAAATGAGATATGGCAGATTTCCACTATTGGGCGATTAATCCCACAGCCCATATGAGGGACTGAAATGGTGTTTCCATATGGATACAATATTTGGCTTCATGCTATAAATCTACTAAACATTAACAATCAATTAGCTAGCAATGCACCAGAATGCTTCTGAATACAATATTACGGCTTTGTTTTGTTTTTGCACTGAACCTGGAATTTGCACACAGGTAACTCATAACATCCTATACCCTCAGTAGAGACCCACTACACCAGACATTTTTCATTAATTAGGTCCTCAGTTGCTTCTTACAAATCCTCTGTCACAGGGCTCCTTCGTACCCTTCCAGGGAGTGTGACATGCATCTGGAACTTTACAGATGCTAGTGAAAGATGAAACAAGTAAAGTGGATATGCCTGGAGGACATAATAAATGTTGTATGCAATGCAAATTCTTCTGACCGAGCAATTTTAGGGCATCTGGAATTGTTGTCTAGCTTTTGAAGGGCTTTGTACTGCATCAGACCAGCAAGTTTGATATCTTGCCCCTGGCAATGCCTAACTCCTAACAATCAAGAACTACCCCCGGTAATACACATTGAGGGAAGAGGGGAGGTTGTTATGAGAAGAGGAATGTATTCCTTCCTGATCCCTTCAGGCAGCCACCTGGTGCCCTGAAGCATGATGTTAGATTGTCCTTGTAACATTGTCCCAGCTTGTACAGCTACAACTTTTAATAGTCATAAAACTCTCACTCTTAAAAATCCATCCAAATGATTTGTCTTCTACCTTTGGCTGCAATGAATCCCCCAAATTCTCTATCTGCTGGGTGAAGGAAAATTTCCATTGGTCTGGTCTAAATATACTGTCCTTCAATTTCATCAGCTTCTTGTATTTGGTGACAATGCCATTTTTAGAGAGAGAGAGAGAAAGTGTCTAGTTTTCTCATTCCATAATTTATACTTCTCAGTCAAATTCCTTCCTCTCGCTTGTTTAAATAAAATTAGTTTCCATCATAAGCACTCTTTTGAGGTTGGCTGGCCTTCTCTTGGATTTCTAGTTGCAGTTCTAGCTGCCAGACCTGGGATAAGGTGATCACAGTTGTACTAGCTACTGCTGGCAGCAGTGTATGTACAATATATTCTGTGCTATTTTTCATTTTGCCGAGACCCAGCTGGAGTCTCTCAAAATTCACTTTTTTTTTTTTTTTTAACTAAACTAACTAACTAACGCAACACAGTTTTACCAGAAAGTTCAACAACCTGCTACTCAGCTCCTCTGAAGACTGAACAAATATAGGGCCACATTCTGGTTAAACAATATACAAGAATCTCACAGATTTCAGTGAAGCCGTACACATGTATTTGAGCATAGCTTTATGGATCATAATGAACAACAGTGCTCCTGCACCAGTTTTGGTGGTACCACTATTTACTTCTCTCCACGCTCAGAACTCTGAGGAAAAGCTGTTCTTTATGACTCCTGATTAACCCAGGACAGTACCTGCTATCTCATGATTATTAAATACTCTTTAATCTCTTACAAGAGACATTAAAACAAATTATGTGCCATGCCTTCCATCCCACTTGATCCGAAAGCACTTTAGAAGCTATATATACAAGAACTGTGCCACCCTCACCCAAATATAATTCTCTCTTGGGTGGAATCCAATAGTTATTTGGATTTGCAAGGGCCAATGAGGGTGAACACAGATGTCTGGAATTTTTAGCCAAGTGATCACAACTTGTATTAAATCCACAACAGGATTACTTCTCAGGGCAACTTTGTATGGCAGCAAAGGAAAAGAGGGAAGGACATGGACAACCCCCATCACACTTTTCAGTGCTCAAATCCAGAACATCCTATTCCCAGGGCTCAAACTGCCCACTAAAGCCTTATGAGAGCCTACATTACCCAAAGCTTATCCTGGCCAGCAATCTAGAATAGCCTACAGCAGTGGTTCTCAACCTATTTACCTTTGTGGGCCGTATATGCAGCTCTGTGTGTTATGTGGGCCACATCCACACACTATATATAACTTGTGTGCCCCTGAGGGTATCACATGGGCCACAGCTGTGTGCTGATTGGGCAGCAAGTGGCCCACGGATTCAGAACAACTGGCCTACAGTCTGGGAAACCACCACGCCTTGTAAATGGCTCGTACTTTCCTAGGAATCCAATCCTTTTTTTCCTAGGATTTACAGGGAAAAGAGCTTCTCTGAAAACCTCCCTTACAGCTTTGAGAACTCCCCCCTCCACAATAACTACCCTGATGAAAAGGGGTTCTGACACCACTGCTGCCAGGACTACCAGCACAGATGTGTGACATCTGTATGCCACACAATTTCTTGACTCTGGTCACAGTATCCTGGTTGAATTTACCCGCTCCATCAGCTGATAAGTGCACACAAACTGGACAAAAGAATTTGGGGGGGCTGTGATCACATGCCTTAGTGTTTGGTTTCCAGCCACACCAGCAAACAGTCTCATTGCTTTGTTGACTTGCTTCCTACCTGGGCAGCTGCCACAAAAGCACAAGCACCTCTCTGTATCATTTAGATGAGATGCACTTTACACTAAGCCTTAAAGTGAATCAATTCAGTGAGCTCCAAGGGAAGAAGTTTCAACACTGAAGATGCTCTGCTAAGAACACCCTGCCTCCAGCCTCAGACTTTCACATATGTAAGAAAAAGCACTTCAGCTGACGTCAAGAGCACGTGGAAAGAACGGCTGTTTCTCAGGGCACATCTACACTGCAAAAAAAAAAACAAAAAACAAAAAAAACAACCCCCCCCAAAAAACACAACAAAAAACCCCCCCTGCAGCAGTGTGTCTCAGTGCCAAGGTCAACTGATTCAGGCTTGTGGGGCTTGCACTACGGGGCTAAAAATAGCACTGTAGATGTTCCTGCTCAGTCTGTAGCCTGGGCTCTGAGACCCCCAGCTTGACCTGTAGACATACCCCAAAGGACAGTCCCTGCCCTGACGAGCTTATGATCTAGTGGACCATGCAATGAGATCTTGAGTGAGCACAATATGTGAGGGCATTGCTGGAAGCCTGCTGAAAATTCAACTAAATTATGGCCAGATAGTCGGTATTTACGAATACTGTCTAAGGTGTTCAGTTTAGGGATGGACTCAATAGATCTGGAGGTTCAGTCTGGATAACCAGGCTGAAATGAAGCTGCTGTTGTGAAACTTCTCCATTCCTAGAAATCTCATAACTGGCTACCTGTGAGATTACTGGTATTTCCCAGAGTTGGTCAGGCTGCAAATACAGCATCTGAATGCTCATGTTGCAGAGCATAAGCCAGCCTCCAAAATAAGATCCTCCTCTGGGCAGGTTCAACCATAATTCCTCACTTTAGGCTTTCTTATACTTTCTTCTGATGCAGTTGATACTGGCCACTCTTGCAGCAAACTTCTGGAGTAGACAGTAGGACTGATCGAGTGTGGCCATTCCTCTGAACCTATTTCATGGCTCCCAATTCCAGATCCGATAGTGCCAACGAACTGTTAGCCAGGCATTTACAGACATCCAAATGGTGGCAGGCTTGGGTTTGATTTGAATCAGCTTGTAAGGTAGTTTGACCAGCTATCCCAACCCTTGTTCAGTGCGCCAGTCAGCCAGAATGTGACAAGCCAGACGCTTCCCGCATTTTTCTTTCCAAAAGCATTTTGTGAGGCAGTTTAATGGGATTTATCTGAGAGAGGGCAGTGAAAAATGCTGTGTCATTTGTTCAGATAAATAAGAAATTCTCTCTTTGTTTCTCTTAGCCAACCCCCTTCCTGCTGTTTGCATGGAAAGCTCCCTAGCAGTAGAAGCAGTGTGGTTTTGTTGCACAAAGGTGAGCAGAATTTGAGGCGACTGTATGGGGTGCACATCGCCTCCTTAGAAAGGTTTGTACCATGGTACATGTGAGATGCATTACTACTACATCTTAAGATAAATACATGCTGCGTTCATGTAACAAGTGTTAACAGCCAGCATTAAGACCCTGCTTTAGCAAAGCATTTAAGCCTGTGCTTAACTCCATCCCTGTTCAGCAAAGAACATCAGCATATGCTTAACTTTTAGCATATTCCACTGAAGTCAATGGGACTTGAGCATGTGCTAAAGTGATTTGCTGAATGTGGACAAACTGCTAGATTGGGAATTTAATCTGGCAGCAACTCATTTAACTTGGTACAAGGGATTCAGTGGTCAGGGAACCATCTCTCCCTCTACAGATTAACTTCTGCAGAGAACTGATTGAAAATGACAAATTCCACCACTTGTTTTCCTTAAGTCTCTTGCTCTGAGTACTCTGTTTACTCTTTTAGGGCCCCAGGGTTTCCCTCAGTATACATGCACAGAGGGGGAGCTTAGCCTGAGGAAAAATGGATGTTCTGCCCCAGTGGCATATGTCCCCCTCTTCCCTTGGCCCCCAGGAAGTCAGTATGCAGGATTTTGGCTTTACTGACCTCAAGGGGGACTGATCCTGTATTAGTTTGTACTGCTTCTCCCTCTATAATGTATAGCCTGCCTTTAGGCTGGTTTTGGAAACAACAGCTGCAGTCAGGGAAGCATCTGAAACCATGGATCTTGCAAGAGCCATGCTTTCTAGAGGTTTGGGAGAGCTAGTGGGTGTGGGGCTGCAGAGCAGAAGCAAGGGGTCTCCAGGTGGATGCCCCTGGGCTCTCTGACATCCACAGGTTTCTGGCAGGAGAACTTCTACTTATTTCTACCAAGTGATGGGAGCAGAGTGTGGGTCTTAGGTCCTGATCCTCAAAGGTATTTAGGCACCTAACTCCCATTGAAGATCATAGAATCTCAGAGTTGGAAGGGACCTCAGCAGGTCAGCTAGACCAACCCCCTGCTCAAAGCAGGACCAATCCCCAATTTTTGCCCCAGATCCCTAAATGGCCTCCTCAAGGATTGAACTCACAACCTTGGTTAGCAGGCCAATGCTCAAACCACCGAGCTATCTCTCCCCCTGCACACTAAGGATCCGGGCCTTAGTCTTTCAAACCGAAAAAGGAAGAACTCATAGGAAATTCTGCGAGTTACAAATTGAAATTTCCTTTTCCCTCTACAAATTATACTGCATGGGGGAGAATTAGGCCCTTGGATACTGCTGCTCCCCTGTTACAGTCCAGTTAAGCTCTCAGACTCAGAACTATTCTATACTATTCTTTTGTGTGTTCAATATCTTTTTTAGCATGAACCAGAGAAATGGGACATAGGAAGTGTAATGATACTCGGAGTAATTGCAGAAGGTTGCAGCAAGGGCATTGGCTATGGCTATCTGGGCCAGAGCTAGTTTTGGTAACACTTCTAAGGTTGTGGGAGGGTTTCTGAATGGGAGAGAAATAGGTTGAGTGTCGTGTCTCTCCAGTTACTCAGCACAGCAGCAAGTTAAGGAATTTCATTTTTGACATTAATGTACGGACATTGTGAGTGACTGCATGAGCCTAAGACAGACTTTGGTTGTGCCCCCATCAACAAACAATTGGGAATGTAGCAAGAAAAAAGAGCCCTTTGAATTTTAAAAATGAGAATATTTGCGCTGTGCAAATGTAATGACATCTTATGCAACTCCCAGTTCCTGCACTGGGCAGCAAGAGCTGCATGTTTGCGTTCAGATTTACTTTTCAGCTACCAGTCAAGTAAGGTAGGAGAGTTTATTTGGTTTTAGGAGTTAGTTTAAAAGAGTCTACTGCAGTTTTGTACACTTTCTATAATAGATACCTCCAGGGTCCTCTCAACAGCATTGTAGTCATCAGTGGGTGAGAAAATTATTGATTCAAGTCATATACTGGGACTTGGAGTCCTATCTAATCAAGACTATAATAAACTCTCATATTTATGACCCGTAAACAGAAAATCTTTCATAGTAAAATATATTTATGCACATTTGAATATTGCTAAAGAGTAGGGCAGGCAAGCTAAAGTGTTGTGTGCATGTGTATTTGGCTATACTTTTTATTTCCTTTTAGTGTTATTACTACACTTCTTATTCTCAGAGATAGGCCTGACCAGTTGGCTCATATAACAACCTTCCCCTTAGATACTGCAATCAGACATCTGCTTAGAATTCACCCTTAAATGCCCGCTCTAAAACGTTATTGGATCACACCACTTTTATCACCTTTCTCTCTCCACAAGTTTATCTTTTCTCACTAGTTGTAGAGAGCTGAGTTTTGCTTTTCTGAGCAGGGGCACACAGGGATTATTTTTATTGCCTTCAGCTGACTTCCCCAGAACTCCTGGCTCTCAATGAAAAATCATCCTTTTCCAATGTTTCCCCCCATTCCTATGCCTTCAATAACTCAGGAAAGCCTTTAAATCAAAGATTTTCAGAAGTGCTGAGTACCCACAACTCCAATTGGCTTCAGCTGGAGTTGTGAATACTCAGCACTTCTGAAACTCAGCTGCCAAGAATTTAACTGGTAACACATGCTCTTTGTTAGCACTGGCTCCAGCCCACCTGTGCTGATTTGCTGCTTTAATAGCCATGCACTCAGGCTGTCCTAGACTAGTACAGCAGGAATGATTGTCTATTGAGATTTGTGTTGTATAGGAAGGGGCCTGACTTAGGGAAGTGAAAGGGCAATATTTAAATTGCTTTTAACAGCCCTTCCCTCTCCCCCACAAACCAGGGTGCTGAGGACAAAGGGAAGCTAACCTGTAGAAAAAGAAAGGTAACAAATAAACTAATAATAATAAAAAGAGCGCTATTCACCTAAATCTGGTGGGCTGCAGGCTACTAGTCTCTCTTCAGAGATATTTTCTTGCTTATGTTTAACATTCTGTGTACCTTTTAGCATAACTCTAATGTGCCCTCTGTCCAAACACAAAAGAAATCATGCTACAGGTTGGGTCCTGTGCCCTAGGGTTGGCCATAACTGAGTCAGAATCATGTTGGCTCAGCTCTGTAACTACTCATTGGGACAAAGATTAGTATCATGCTCCATCATACAAACCCCGTACATTGCAAGAATGGCCTCTCTGGCAATGTAGTTGAGAGAGAGAGAGAATAGTCTGTAATAGGCTTAACCCTGTTGGAAGCCACCTACCAGTTGAAGTTTCGTGGTGCAACTCTGGGAGCTCCAGTTGTAAGCTGCTTCTCTGGTGACTAACTTTGTTTGACAAACCACTCTCTGATCCATCTGAAAACTGAGCATCTATCTACTATTTAGCTATCAATATCTAGAGTGGTGGCAAGAGTTAGCAGAGATTTCCAGCTGACCAGCAGCAGCCATCAAGGCTTATGGCAGAATTTCAGCACCTCTCACCAATCTGCAAATTCAGTAGAGTGACAACCAGTGCCAAGAAAAAACCCCACAAGGGGCTGAAAGCGGTTTACAGGAAGTCCAAGGATGTTGACTGCACGCCTGGGAAGGCATCATTTATTGTCCATTTTATAAAGAAAGGAACCATATTATGAAAGACATCCCCAGTGCAAGGTGGGGAATACATAATGGATATGGCCTTGGCCTCTACTGTTGCTGTGTCCAGGGAGGAGATGACCTCTGAGATCAGCTAGACTCAAGTTACTGCCTTGGACTATAGAACTTCTTCCTCAGTCTCAGGATCTGTTTGGAGACCTGCTGGCCTATCCTCTCCAGGAGAGAGAGGTCAATGAGGATGTTGTGGAGGACATGCCATCCCAACCCGGTAAGTTGCTGTTTTTTTAGCTATGCTACTTTATTCTGCCTCTGAAACTGGGCAGGGGTAGATTAAGGCAGGATTCTTGGATCTGGGACCATTGTGTAAGGAGGAGGCTGATACAATAGTAAGAAACCAGTTAAATAGTGTCCACGCTCCCATTGAAATCATTAGGAGTGATTCACATAGTATGGAGAAGCTACCCTAAGGGTGTATGACATTCTGTAGCTAAGATATTACTGAAATCAGAAGACCACAGCAGAATGAGACTTGTCTAACTGTTAAGAGTTGTATAAAAGAGATGGTGAGGTGCATACTAGCAGTAATGAATGCCTGCTTTGTATATACAAATATAATTCCTCCTTGCACCAACTTTTCACAGTGATAACTTCACTTAACCTGTCTGCAAGCATGACTGAGCTAGAGAGAGGGCACTAGAGTGCTCTGATTGAACGTCAGCAAGGATGTACTATGTGCATACAGGCTCCAAAAACTTTAATTACTGTCTCATCCTCTGTGCTTATTGGTTTTGGTTGGGAGCAATGTGTCTTCTAACTGAACCGAGACAATTTCAGACGGGAATAAAAGCAGCCCTGATTCAGCTGAATACATAAAAGGTGGACTGAGGTTTCCAGGGTGTAGCAATGTCTTGAGAAGAAATGTTTTGTTCTCTCCTGCGTCTTTTTTTTTTTTATGTGCATCAGAAGGGCTTTCTAATGTAGTATTAGCAGTAGTGAGTGTGGTCTGTGACTATCGACTGATAGAAAAATCTACAGAACATTCAAGCCACAATAAGCTGAAGTCAATACAGCAGGCAGAGTGGTCTGGCTATTTCCTGGTTGCCTGGCTAGCATGACTCTTATTTGTGGTGATGATAATACAACTTGGCACTAGCTTAACATTTCACATCTTCAGAGTGCTGTAAAAGCAATTATTTAACCCTTCCATCACCACTTTAAGAAACATATCTTTGGCTTCTGACCCTTACATTTTCACCCTGTGCCTTTATTTTTTCAGTTCTGCAAATTTGGGGATATAGCTTGTATAAAAGACACAGGCTGAGCTGCAATTCCTGAGAGATTCAGCCAGGGGTGAAAGTAACTTAAAGGACTTACTGGTACGCAGGGCGGCCAGGGTCCTGGCTGAGGGGGGTGGCTCTGGGCCCCTGGAAGGGGTGGGGCTGGGGCCAGACTCCCCCAGCCAGCCCTTCAGTGCTGCCTGGCCCATGCCACCCCGGGCTCCAGCAGCAATTTAAAGGGCCAGGGCTCTAGCCATGGTAGCAGCAGTGGCGGTGATTTAAAGGGCATGGGGCTATGGCCACTGCCGGGAGCCCTGGGCCCTTTTAAATTGCTGGGCCCCAGTACAGCTGTCTCTTTTGCCCTCCCCCATCAGCATCCCTGCCGGTTTGGTTGGCTGTATACCGGCAGCCACTTTCTTACCCCGCTCATCACTTTCTGACTGGACTGGCTTCCTTTCACCTCTTGATGCAGCACAGAAGGTACAGCCTGGCCATTGGGCAAAAGTGGCTTAAATTAGTTTGTACCACCCACATTCTGGGCTGATGAAGGTATCAAAACTGCCTTTGGGGTAAGTTAGAGCAGCCCCCCTGCTTTTCTAATTTATGGCAGCCTCTGGGCTGTACCGTGGTCCATTCCTGTAATGCTCATTACAACCCCCTTTTGCCCCAGCCCCGTCTTCTCCCTTTATGCTAGGGTCTGTGAAGGCGGTCGTGTAGACCAGCTTACATCTGTCCTACCCTGCTCCTGTATTGGAAGAATGATCTTCCTGGCCCATTGTGGCACCTATGTGGTTCCTATACCCTGCTAGAGTCGGGGGCCAGAATCAGCCCTGCTATATGTAGTAAAGTTGTCATTGCTGTAGTCTAGCAGGTTCTAAGGTTAAACATATATTTGTGAATTAGAAGTGTGAGGCTCTCACAATATTTCTGGAAGTAACAGAGAGCTAACAACATTACCCACAAGGTCTGGTTACTTTATGATCTATAGAGTGTTTGTAGGGCTGGACCAGATCCCTACTGTCCAGATGAGTTTTCTAGCTTCTGGTTTAAAGTGATGTTCAACAATGGAAATATTAAAGGTGCTTCCTGTAGTTACCAGGATGAACTGGAGATGAATTTTCAAGTTTTATGTGAGTGCAGGAGGAAGTAAAAATGTGCAGATAGAATCAGGGAGGGGAAAGAGGAGTTTGATTTGAGGACTTGACATGAGAAAGTGAAATCTGTGCCCCAAATCCCCAGAAGAAATCTGGCAGGAACTGGGAAATGATTCCCAGCACAAACACGTTTAAGTACTCAAGTGTTTGCACCAACTGCAGGATTTGGGAATCTCGTATAGTTATTACTGCAGAATGAGATAAATTAGTCCTGCCCAAAGCTCCAGGTTTGGCAAATCAGCCACAGAACAGCAAAATTTGGCAAAAGAGCTGTCTCCTCTCATCCCAAAAAGGGTTTTGCAGTTTCTTTATTACTAATTACTTTATAAGCATTATCTCTAATGTTACTCCACACTTAGACATGAGCGTTGTACTTTTCAGATTAGCATTTCATTCCCCTGAAGCACTTTACTAGAGGAGGGACAGACAACCTCTTGATTCTGTATCCTGGGGGGATATGAGGCTTGGCTGGCAAATCCATACCCTTGAGCGATGTAGCTATACTGACCTAACCCCAGTGTAGACCAGTGGTGGGCAAACTATTTGGCCCGAGGGCCACATCGGTGTTGCGAAACTGTATGGAGGGCTGGGTAGGGAAGGCTGTGCCTCCCCAAACAGCCTGGCCCCTGCCCCCTATCTGCCTCCTCCCACTTCCCGCCCCATGACTGCCCACCTCAGAACCCCTGACCCATCCAACCCCCCCTGCTCCTTGTCCCCTGACTACCCCCTCCTGGGATGCAACCCCCTATCCAACCCCGCCCCCATCCCCTGAGTGCCCTGACCCCTATCTACACCCCTGTCCCCTGACAGGCCTCCTGGGACCCCACCCCCTATCCAACCTCCCCCCCCCCCCCCGGTTCCCTGTCCCCTGACCGCCCCGCCCCCCAGAACCTCTGCGCCATCCGACCACCACCTGTTCCCTGACTGCCCCCCAGGGCTCCCTGCCCCTTAATCCAACTCCCCCCCCACCCCCTTACCATGCCGCTCAGAGTGGCAGGACTGGCAGCCTCGCCACCCGGCTGGAGCCCGCTGTGCTGACCGGAGGAGCTTGCAGCCCCGCCGCCCAGAGCGCTGGTGACCCAGCGAGCTGAGGCTGCGGGGGAGGAGGGGCAGCAGGGAGGGGCCAGGGGCTAGCCTCCCCGGCCAGGAGCTCAAGGGCCGGGCAGGATGGTCCCACGGGCCGGATGTGACCTGTGCGCCGTAGTTTGCCCACCCCGGTGTAGACAGTGCAATGTCCATGAGAGGCTTTTCCTATCAGCATAGCTACCGCCTTTCAGGAAGGTGAAGTATCTGTGCCAATGGGAGAAGCTCTCCTGTCGGCATAGGTAGCCTCTTCGCTAAGCATTACAGCAGTGCAGCTCTGTAAGTGTAGACAAACCCTAGAGTGGAGTAGCAGTATGTGCTGTTCCACTTCTGGCCACAAACCAAACTCTGCCCCCTGGAGAGACCAGAACACGTCACCACTTACAATATTTTGAGAACTGCAGTGTTGAATTTGCTGTGCTGGGCTTCTAAGGCTTAGATCCTGCTCAGTGGGCCTCAGATGTGTTTCAGGGCTCCAATAGATTTTGTGCTTCTCTTGAGAAGACTCCTATTATATGATGCAGCTCTTCATAGCATCATTGTCCCTCTCCTTTCTATATATTTTGATCAGCTGTGAAATAGTTAACTCTGGATATTTTAAATTAGTATTGTTCGGCTTCCATGCCAACATCCCCACTGAAGTTCACAAGGGAAGGTCCCATCTCTCAATGCTACTGTTTCAGGCTGCCAGCAGATTCGGACAGAAAACCCTGTTTACACTCAGTTCCTATTTTAAAGTTAATCTTCACAATCATAAGAGCGAGATCCAGTGAAAGCCCAGAGCGCAAACCCCATTAACTTGTGATCACTGAAGTAAGGGCTTGTCTTCCCTGCAACACTTAGCTCGAGTTAGTATGTTCAAATTACTGCACTTGAGCCAGCCCAGCTCTAGGGAGAGCAACCACACTTCAGAACAACACTGGAATTACACAGAGTGATTTGATTAGTGGCACAGAGTGGTTGGATTAGCTGCTGCTGAGCTGTAACTTGAACTGTCACATCCCCACTGCACTACTAGCTCACTGGAGCTTCAACCCCCACAGGCTACGTAGCTTGAGTTGAAGGCACCACTCACCTCAAACTAGAGACTTGTGTGTGTGGACCTGGGATGAGGTAGGGGCACCACTTGTTCTAACTCAAGCTAACTGCTGTGAAGTCACATCCTCAGACAGCACTCTTGCCACTGTTGTAATAAAATTGACTGAGATCCTCAACCTAGTGAATGTGCTACATACTGGTTTGTTTTTTTTTCCCTTTGTCAAGAACTGTTTTGCTTTCTGTATCCAATAGAAAGGGCCGGCCTTTGGGAAAACGGCTCCAGCTAACTACCTCTGCAGGGGCGAGTCCTACTGTCTGCACCTCCCCACCAGGCTGGCAGCTCCAGGAGGCATTGCCCACTCCTGTTGCCATCAGCCCTGGCCTGCCAGCTTGCAGCACTCAGACAGCACCCCTCTGACCATGGCACCCTAGGCAGTCACCCACGTCGCCTACCCGTAAGGTTGGCCCTGCTGGTAGAAATATCTTTCCCTTTGCTGCAAATTACTGAACAATTGTGGGCCTTGAGAGTGTTTGGGGATTAGCTAAGTGTTTAAACAGTGCTTTGGAGATATAAAATGCTGTGCAAATGTCAAGATTCAAAGATAGACTGCAAAGGAAATTCAACTTATTGAATTTTTAGAAACAACACGTTAGATAATGTTAAGTCTGTTGTTCAAAGGTAAAATGAAAGTCACACTCAACTTTCCCAAAATGTTAACAGTAAACTGTGTGGAAAACTTCTTAACACACCCTGTAGAATTTAATATGCAGAAACTGTTGTTTCATAGACATTACTCTACTCTAAAAACCTGTAGAACTCAATACAGAATGAAATACTTCCTTTAGAAGTTTTTTAAACCTTGGGGTTTGTGATAGAAGCAGCAGTCGCAGCCCGGGACTTGTTTGATCACCGTAAACCAGCCGCTAATTTGACTCCTGGCTGAGATGGCTGCTTCTGATACCATTGATGCAACCTCAAGCATATTTTACATATCCTTTTTTGTTATTGAACTATGTGTAGTAGAATAAGATTTCTTTACATTGGAACACAGAAGACCAGGCAGCACAGAGCAACATATCCTTATGGAAAAGTCCTACAGAGTTCAACAGAGAATTATAACCTTTCCCTATAATTTGGTAGAATTCTATAGCAGGGTTATATCGTATGACTTAAAATTTCTACAGAAAGAATATCCTACTGTAGTGATCACATGTCACTGAGTTATCACAAAACATGACATGTTAATTTTGAAATGTCTTTTTGGGGCCGAGCATTTATCATTTTATATACAGTGATCATCACTTAAAAATATCTTTGCGTTTTTTTTCTTTGCCATTGATTTTGCTGTGTTTTCTATTCAAGTATAATACATAATGAAAATATGATGGAAAGCTTCATGACTGCAAAATGGTAAATGTGATTTTATTTTATTTTTTTGGTTTGTTTCTGAATATTTTCTACTGTAGATCTTGTTTGACAACGATTGGTTTACCACCAGTAATATTTTAACAAAGGCTAAAGGATCTTAATATGGGTCTAAATGGATACCATCAGACACTGTTTCTGCTTCTCTAACATGTTACACATTATTAGACAGCATAAATGTGATATCTTATACCTCTCTGATTCTGTGGTTAACTATGAGGTTGGAAAAAATATTTTGGCTCTGTTGCAGTGAAACTTTTCTTGTTTCCCATAACAATATTTTACCACAATTGAACTGATTTAGCATAATCCCTGTAATAAATTCTGAGACTGGAATGTCCTAAAAAGATTGTAAAAGAAACCAAAAACTTGCTTACAAAGCCAACATTTTTGGAGAGAGATTGAAGATAAGGGTTTTGTACAAATTCTGGTTAAAATATAGTGAAAATGCAGTAATTTTCACCAGCATGAAACCTAAAATGCTTGCTACTTACCAGACTTCTAATTGATTTGTGGAGAAGCAGTCAATAATGGTCATGTATTTTCTATGTAAGAGGTTTGTTTAAACTCTGAAATAAAGTGAAAACTCCAAACTAGGGACGAAATCTTCACTGTTGGAAAGAGGCTTTGTGGAGGCTTAGCACAGGCTTATATACCACTTAAGCATTATTTTCACTCTGTCATAGTAGCATGTAGATCATGTTAGTTCCAACTAGGACATGGGCTGGACGGGAGAGGTAACTAGTGGCTGGAATGGGGAAGATCCTGCATGGAAAATCTAGGAATGGCCAAACTTGAGGATAAAGCATAGGAGAGCTTTATGTTCTGCTAGGTTTACCAAAAAAGCCAAACTTCAAAAGGGGTAAGTTTAGACTGCATATTCTGTTGAGACCAGGGTGGGAATTTCAATGGCTCGCAATCCACAATGAGCTAACTTTTATTTAAGGAAATATTAATATTTTTGGATTTTCAAAATGAAACTGAGTATAAAGGGAAGCGATTGAGTTCAGGTTTCAGAGTAGCAGCCGTGTTAGTCGGTATTTGCAAAAAGAAAAGGAGTACTTGTGGCACCTTAGAGACTAACAAATTTATTTGAGCATAAGCTTTCGTGAGCTACAGCTCACTTCATCAGATGCATTCAGTGGAAAATACAGGGGGGAGATTTTATATACACACAGAACATGAAACAATGGGTGTTACCATACACACTGTAACAAGAGTGATCACTTAAGGTGAGCTATTACCAGCAGGAGAGCTGGGGGGGGGGACCTTTTGTAGTGATAATCAAGATGGGCCATTTCCAGCAGTTGATAAGAACCCCTGAGGAACAGTGGGGGGTGTGTGGGGGGGGGAGGGGGAGATAAACATGGGGAAATAGTTTTACTTTCTGTAATGACCCATCCACCAGTCTCTATTCAAGCCTAAGTTAATTGTATCCAGTTTGCAAATTAATTCCAATTCAGCAGTCTCTCGTTGGAGTCTGTTTTTGAAGTTTTTTGTTGAAGAATTGCAACTTTTAGGTCTGTAGTCGAGTGACCAGAGAGATTGAAGTGTTCTCCAACTGGTTTTTGAATGTTATAATTCTTAACGTCTGATTTGTGTCCATTCATTCTTTTACGTAGAGACTGTCCGGTTTGACCAATGTACGTGGCAGAGGGGCATTGCTGGCACATGATGGCATAGATCACATTGGTAGATGTGCAGGTGAACGAGTCTCTGATAGTGTGGCTGATGTGATTCGGCCCTATGATGGTGTCCCCTAAATAGATATGTGGACACAGTTGACAAGGGGCTTTGTTGCAAGGATAGGTTCCTGGGTTAGTGGTTCTGTTGTGTGGTGTGTGGTTGCTGGTGAGTATTTGCTTCAGGTTGGGGGGCTGTCTGTAAGCAACGACTAGCCTGTCTCCCAAGATCTGTGAGAGTGATGGGTCGTCCTTCAGGATAGGTTGTAGATCCTTGATGATGTGCTGGAGAGGTTTTAGTTGGGGGCTGAAGGTGATGGCTAGTGGCGTTCTGTTATTTTCTTTGTTGGGCCTGTCCTGTAGTAGGTGACTTCTGGGTACTCTTCTGGCTCTGTCAGTCTGTTTCTTCACTTCAGTAGGTGGGTATTGTAGTTGTAAGAATGCTTGATAGAGATCTTATAGGTGTTTGTCTCTGTCTGAGGGGTTGGAGCAAATGCAGTTGTATCGTAGAGCTTGGCTGTAGACAATGGATCGTGTGGTGTGGTCTGGACGAAAACTGGAGTCATGTAGGTAGGAAGAGCGGTCAGTAGGTTTCTGGTATAGGGTGGTGTTTATGTGACTATCACTTATTAGCACCCTAGTGTCCAGGAAGTGGATCTCTTGTGTGGACTGGTCCACGCTGAGGTTGATGGTGGGATGGAAATTGTTGAAATCATGGTGGAATTCCTCAAGGGCTTCTTTTCCATGGGTCCAGATGATGAAGATGTCATCAGTGTAGCGCAAGTAGAGTAGGGGCATTAGGGGACGAGAGCTGAGGAAGCGTTGTTCTAAATCAGCCATAAAAATGTTGGCATACTGTGGGGCCATGCGGGTACCCATAGCAGTGCTGCTGTTTTGAAGGTATCCTTGTATTACCTTTCAAGTATAGTTTTACTCACACTGTAACTGTTCAGTCTTTGAGGATGTTTTCTGAGGATAGATTTTCTTAAGCCAAGTAATT
This sequence comes from Natator depressus, assembly GCF_965152275.1. Lineage (NCBI taxonomy): Eukaryota > Metazoa > Chordata > Testudines > Cheloniidae > Natator > Natator depressus. The sequence continues at coordinate 83,276,961 of NC_134241.1, read as the reverse complement.
TGGCATGCTTTGAATGTACCAAATGGATAAAATTACAATTCTGTCTCTCCAGGTTTCTGTATGGTGCCCACTGTCGTGATAGTTGTAGGTATGTCGACACTGCAGCTTGGTATGTGCCTCTCAGTCCAGGCAGACAGATGCATGCTAGTTCCGCTCTAGCTAGTGTGCTGAAAATAGCAGTATAGACATTGTGGGATGGGTGGCAGTTGGGCTAGCCGCTCGCACGCAAACCCAGGGGGCTGGGCAGGCTTGGACGTGGGCAGCGAGCTGAAGCTGCTGCACATACCACAGTGTCCAGACTGCTATTTTTAGCATGTGCACTCAAGCAGAGCTATTGCAAGTCAGCCTGCTCAGCCTGGGACGCTTGCTCCCAGCTGCTATGTAGACATAGCCGGAGTGCCTTACAAAACATGTAACGTGTCTACAGCCTCCACAGGGTACTTTCTCATCGGCGGGCTCTCCTTGTTTTGCCAACAGGAGCACGAAACCAAAGCTCCAATTGCACGGGTTTGGGGGTGGCAGTTTCTGACGCGCACATGGGTAGGGCGCGACCAAATTCGTGGCCATGAAAAATGCATCACGGACCATGAAATCTGGTCTCCCCCTGTGAAATCTGGTCTTTTGTGTGCTTTTGCCCTATACTATACTGATTTCACAGGCGAGACCACCGTTTCTCAAATTGGGGGTCCTGACCCAAAAGGGAGTTGCAGAGGAGGTTGCAAAGTTATTTTAGGGGTTCCTGGTATTGCCACCCTTACTTCTGCGCTGCCTTCAGAGCTGGGTGGCTGGACAGCGGCGGCTGTTGGCAACACCCTGCCAGCAGCAGCGCAGAAGTAAGGGTGGCAACACCATACCACGTAACCCTTACTTCTGTGCTGCTGCCTTCGCAGCTGGGTGGCCAAAGAGTGGCGGCTGCTGACTGAGGGCCCAGTGCTGCAGGCAGCAGTGCAGAAGTAAGGGTGGCAAGACCATGCTATGCCATCCTGACTTCTGCGCTGCTGCTGGGGGCAGCTCTGCCTTCAGAGCTGGGCTCCCGGCCAGCAGTCACCGCTCGCCGGGAGCCCAGCTCTGAAGGCCGCGCCGACCAGCAGCAGTGCAGAAATAAGGGTAGCAGTACCGCAACCCCCCTACAATAACCTTGCAACCCCCCCACCCGCACACAACTCCTTTTTGGGTCAGGATCCCAACAATTACAACACCGTTAAATTTCAGATTTAAATTTACAATTTAATAGCCATGAAACTGACTAGAATGAACCGTGAATTTGGTAGGGCCCTACACATGGGGTTATCCTGACGTGAGTCCTCCCCTGGCTTTCCTGGGAGAAGCAGGCAGGGCTCACAAACAAACCCTTTGGTAAGTAGGTACCATACATCATTCACAGAAGAAATATGAAGATAGCTACATCCAACCACTGTAATTTATGCAGGAAGGCTCAGTAGATTTGACTAGGATATGAATTTATACTACTTCCATTCATTTACTTATTACAGTGCCAGGCTATTATTCAATTGCTTCCCAGCACTGTCAGCGGATGTCCAATTCGCAGCCACTGTACCATTAAATTACTAAACATGAGTTTTAGCTATCTGTGTTTACATTAATAAGTATTCCGTTAATATTGAATTACCTGGCTCAGAATACAGCCATATCAGATATTTAGATTGACTTGCACATATATTTGTATTATGGTACATGTCAGAAAAACAATCATTTGAAATTTGTATTGTGAAGACCTGTGTGAATTAAATGTATATGAAGAGAGGTAGTTTAATGGGGAGATTGAGGCAGGGGATTCATAATAAATCTTCCTCTCTTTCTAGCTGTCCAGGGAAAAGGGAACTTATTCATAGTGACAGCCAGGAGCCCAGTCTTGGTCAGTTCTGAAATTAAGAGAGACTTCAGTGCAATGAAGAACACAGCCGACAAGCCACTGATGTATACCCATGTGAAATACAGTGCAATCTAATTTTCTTAAGAGTGCTTTATACACAGTGTTGCAAACTGTTTTAATGATAGACAGTCCAAAGCTAAGAAAGAAGGTGTTAAGGCAAGAGTCAAGAAGAGGAACTGGCATCAGCTCGTATAAGATACAAGGAAGAATGACTACACCACAGAGATTTATTTTAGGGTGCTGAGGCAGCTGAGGCATAAAGTCTGAGTGAGTGAGTAAATATGATGTCTGAGGGGCAGAGTAGAGCAACTCCATAGAGCCTCGAAAAACCAAGAGAGCAATTTTAAGTGTGTTGAAAAGGATATAAAGGTGACAAAGGATTAAATGGATTTGTTTCCTTGAGTGAGAAATTTAGTTTGGGTGCAGAAATCTGCAAAGGGAAAAGAACTGGGATGTTTTAAAGGATGCAGCTCTGAGCAGGGCTTCCAACCCACTCTGATTTGTGGTGTGTGTGTTTTCTTCTTTAATCATAGCTAAGGCTAAGATTTGTCATGGATATTTTTTACTAAAAAGTCACAGACAGGTCACAGGCAATAAAGAGAAATTCACGGAAGCCCGTGACCTGTCCCTGACTTACTAAAAATGTCCATGAAAAATGGGAAGGGACTGGGCAACTGCGGGGTGGCAGGGAGCTCCAGGGCCCCCACCACCTGTGGAGGCTCAGAGCTCCAGGGTCCCCTTGCCCCTGCTGGCAGAGGGGAGCTGCGGTGTGCCCCCGCTGCCCATGGTGGCTGGGAGCTGTGGAGTGCCAACGGGGGTACCTCACAGCTCCCCACCACTGCAGGAGGCAGCGGGACCCTGCAGCTCCCAGCTACAGGGGCTGAAGTCACGGAGGTCTTTGGAAGTCATGGGTTCCATGACTTCCAGAGACCTCCGTGATAAAATCATAGCCTTAATTAAAAGGTGGGAGACAGGCTCTTTTAGTTCCTGTGAGCTGATAATTATAGCCTATCTATAACTCGGCATTATCTGCATGCATCCTCCCCTTCATCTCGCTGCCCCCTACCCCGTGTTTGTAGAAACCAGAGACTTCTCACCTGGACCTATCCAGGCCCTTCCTCTTGCTGCGAACCTGGAGAGCATGATGTTTTCTTCTAGGCCTCTCTGGTGGGCCTGTAAAGTCTGCTCTTTTATTGGTCAGACCTGATCCTGGGAAGTGCAACACACGGCCCACGTCCAGCAAACAGTGAGCTTGTTTTGTTACAAAAACAGACCAATTCTTTCCAGTGATGCCAACGTTTGCATGGGGGATAGGGGTAGAGTATCACCTCCACAGCATTTGTCCAACTCCTTACTGTCAAATTGTGCTATCCTCAACTTGATGATGATTTCAGTTTATGGAGTAATAACTGTCCTGTGCTGACCAAACCCAAGCCTGAGGTTCTTAGCCCAGGACACTGTTATTCCCTTATTAAAAGGTAATACAAAGTACTCCCAAGTTAGAACGCTGACTCATCTTTCACTCAGCACATTGCGGTGAGTTGGCACGGAACAGTAAGCTGAGGGGTGAACTTTTGCTAGCAGTGGATGAACTATTCACAATAGGAACTGAAAACTGCTGTACAGCTGAGTCAGAAACAGCACAGCATTTCTCTGCCCTTCCCTCCCCTTCTAGTGCATGTGCTGTTTCATTTCTGTCAGAATGAAAAAGGGCCTGAGGGCAAGCTGGAAAGGAGAGTAGTAGGACTATATGGCAGGGGTGACCAAACTTACTGGCCCTCCAAACTGCATACAACAATCTTCAGAAGTTCGAGAGCTGGGGTACACCTGCCAGGAGCCGGGGCTTGGGGCTTCAGTCTCATTCCTGCTGAAGCCCCGAGCCCTGGCATGTACGCCCTACACGGCTGAAGCCCTGAAACCCTCCTCCCCACTGGACAGAAGTTCCTACCCCACCACCCTACTGCAAGGCAGAGGTCCCTAGCTCATGTCCCCTCCCCTCCCCCCATCTGATAGGCAGAGAATGAGGGGTCAGAAGGAGCTTGTGAGCCACACTTTAATGGTAAAAGAGCTTCATGTGGCTTGTGAGCCACGGTTTGGCCACCACTGATCTATGGGGAAGGGGTAGGTAAAAACAATTCTGCTGACTCAGTGGTCACCCTATCCTCTCACAGGGAGAGTCACTGTAAAGTACAAGCAGTGAATGCATTGGTGGAGGTGGGACGGATGTTTAAGAAGTACAGTGGTCTGTTTACTGTTCTACCAAGTTAGCTATTCAGTGTATGTTGGCTGTGAAGGGAGGTGTGCCTGGGTGCAGCTCTGTTTGAGCATGGTCATGCACTCTTTGCTGTGTCTGAGCTGACTTTGTGCACACTTGGAAGGTCTGATAATAGTAACCTGATTCTCCAGGAGTACCTGGGTATGCTTACTCACCCTCTTGCATGCACATCCAGCTTCTCTGAATGCTGCGCCTACGACCTCTACCAAACCAGCGGGTGGCGTTGCCTTTGACTTCTTTAGGAGCAGGATTGGGCCCTAACCATTTCCAGTTGGACTGCACTCTCTGTGAGCCACCCCACATTGTTACAGCTCACATGGAATACGTTAATTTTTGGGTTCCAGCATTGTTCTTATTTGTTGTTGATGCAAATGAGGCCTCTTGCTACTGTCTCAGGGGCTCCCGTTGCTGGCTAGTCATGCTGTGAAGCCTTACTAAGGCAACACTTTACTGAATGGTGCATTCTCAATAAAAATAAGGTACTCTGAGAAACCTTCAAATGACTGCTTCATTTTAAACTATTTACAGAAAGAAGGCAAAACAATCCATTTAATCAGTACTTACTTAATTGGGAAGTCTGAAATTGGGATGTCACCTCAGGAAGCCAATGAACCCTAATAATACTGAAGAGCCCAGATGGATGTTTTAGTGGAATAGTAACTGGGATGCTTGCAGATGGTAAATGATTTCAGCTTGGGATAGCCACTCTTAGTGGTGCTTGGACGCTGCTGATTCTTTACCTTCCATCAAAACCCTTCTGTCAACAGCGCCTCAGCAAAGCAAAATGCTTTAGGACTAGTATTTGTAACATGGTAATACCCACGTAACAGGCCACAGCTGAGATTAGAACCCCACTGTGCACCATACGGTGCAGACACATAGTGAGAGACAGCCCCTGCTCTTAAGAACTTTATCTTGTCAGTTGGGACTGAAAGAGCAAATGGGAAAACGGAGGCATAGAATCATAGAATATCAGTGTTGGAAGGGATCTCAGGAGGTCATCTAGTCCAACCCCCTGCTCAAAGCAGGACCAATCCCCAACTAAATCATCCCAGCCAGGGCTTTGTCAAGCCTGACCTTAAAAACTTCTAAGGAAGGAGATTCCACCACCTCCCAAGGTAAAGCATTCCAGTGTTTCACCACCCTCCTAGTGAAAAAGTTTTTCCTAATATCCAACCTAAACCTCCCCCACTGCAACTTGAGACCATTACTCCTCATTCTGTCAGCTGCTACCACTGAGAACAGTCTAGATCCATCCTCTTTGGAACCCCCTTTCAGGTAGTTGAAAGCAGATATCAAATCCCGCCTCATTCTTCTCTTCCGCAGACTAAACAATCCCAGTTCCCTCAGCCTCTTCTCATAAGTCATGTGTTCCAGTCCCCTAATCATTTTTGTTGCCCTCTGCTGGACATTTTCCAATTTTTCCACATCCTTCTTGTAGTGTGGGGCCCAAAACTGGACACAGTACTCCAGATGAGGCCTCACCAATGTCAAATACAGGGGGAACGATCACGTCCCTCGATCTGCTGGCAATGCCCCTACTTATACATCCCAAAATACCATTGGCCTTGTTGGCAACAAGGGCACACTGTTGACTCATATCCAGCTTCTCATCCACTGTAACCCCTAGGTACTTTTCTGCAGATCTGCTGCTGAGCCATTCGGTCCCTAGTCTGTAGCGGTGCATGGGATTCTTCCGTCCTAAGTGCAGGACTCTGCACTTGTCCTTGTTGAACCTCATCAGATTTCTTTTGGCCCATCCTCTAATTTGTCTAGGGCCCTCTGTATCCTATCCCTACCCTCCAACGTATCTACCTGTCCTCCCTGTTTAGTGTCATCTGCAAACTTGCTGAGGGTGCAATCCACACCATATTCCAGATCATTAATGAAGTTATTGAACAAAACCGGCCCCAGGACCGACCGTTGGGGCACTCCACTTGATACCGGCTGCCAACTAGACATGGAGCCATTGATCACTACCTGTTGAGCCCGACAATCTAGCCAGCTTTCTATCCACCTTATCGTCCATTCATCCAGCCCATACTTCTTTAACTTACTGGCAAGAATACTGTGGGAGACCGTGTCAAAAGCTTTGCTAAAGTCAAGGAACACCACATCCACCACTTTCCCCTCATCCACAGAGCCAGTTATCTCATCATAGAAGGCAATTAGATTAGTCAGGCATCGCTTGCCCTTGGTGAATCCATGCTGACTGTTCCTGATCACTTTCCTCTCCTCTAAGTGCTTCAGAATTGATTCCTTGAGGACCTGCTCCATGATTTTTCCAGGGACTGAGGTGAGGCTGACTGGCCTGTAGTTCCCAGGATCCTCCTCCTTCCATTTTTTAAAGATGGGCACTACATTAGCCTTTTTCCAGTCGTCCGGGACCTCCCCCGATCGCCATGAGTTTTCAAAGATAATGGCCAATGGCTCTGCAATCACATCCACCAACTCCTTTAGCACTCTCGGATGCAGCGCATCTGGCCCCATGGACTTGTGCTCATCCAGCTTTTCTAAATAGTCCCGAACCACTTCTTTCTCCACAGAGGGCTGGTCACCTCCTCCCCATGCTGTGCTGCCCAGTGCAGTAGTCTGGGAGCTGACCTTGTTCGTGAAGACAGAGGCAAAAAAAGCATTGAGTACATTAGCTTTTTCCACATCCTCTGACACTAGGTTGCCTCCCTCATTCAGTAAGGGGCCCACACTTTCCTTCACTTTCTTCTTGTTGCCAACATACCTGAAGAAACCCTTCTTGTTACTCTTAACGTCTCTTGCTAGCTGCAACTCCAGGTGTGATTTGGCCTTCCTGATTTCACTCCTGCATGCTCGAGCAATATTTTTATACTCTTCCCTGGTCATTTGTCCAATCTTCCACTTCTTGTAAGCTTCTTTTTTGTGTTTAAGATCAGCAAGGATCTCACTGTTAAGCCAAGCTGGTCGCCTGCCATATTTACTATTCTATCTACACATCGGGATGGTTTGTCCCTGTAACCTCAATAAAGATTCTTTAAAATACAGCCAGCTCTCCTGAACTCCTTTCCCCCTCCTGTTATTCCCTGCCCATTAGTTCCCTGAGGTTGTCAAAGTCTGCTTTTCTGAAGTCCAGGATCCATATTCTGCTGCTCTCCTTTCTTCCCTGTGTCAGGGAACTCGACCATCGCATGGTCACTGCCTCCCAGGTTCCCATCCACTTTTGCTTCCCTTACTTATTCTTCCCAGTTTGTGAGCAGCAGGTCAAGAAGAGCTCTGCCCCTAGTTGGTTCCTCCAGCACTTGCATCAGGAAATTGTCCGCTACACTTTCCAAAATCTTCCTGGATTGTCTGTGCCCCGCTGTATTGCTCTCCCAGCAGATATCAGGGTGATTGAAGTCTCCAATAAGAACCAGAGCCTGTGATCTAGTAACTTCCGTTAGTTGCCGGAAGAAAGCCTCGTCCACCTCATCCCCCTGATCCGGTGGTCTATAGCAGACTCCCACCACGACATCACCCTTGTTGCTCAGGCTTCTAAACTTAATCCAGAGACACTCAGGTTTTTCTGCAGTTTCATACCGGAGCTCTGAGCAGACATACTGCTCTCTTACATACAATGCAACTCCCCCACCCTTTTCTGCCCTGCCTGTCCTTCCCGAACAGTTTATATCCATCCATGACAGTACTCCAGTCATGTGAGTTATCCCACCAAGTCTCTGTTATTCCAATCACATCATAATTCCTTGACTGTGCCAGGACTTCCAGTTCTCCCTGCTTGTTTCCCAGGCTTTTTGCATTTGTGTATAGGCACTTGAGATAACTTGCTGTTTGTTCTGCTTTCTTAGTATGAGGCAGGAGCCTTCCCCTTTCACATTCTCCTGCTCGTGCTTCCTCCCGGTATCCCCACTTACCTCAGGGCTTTGGTCTCCTTCCCCCGGTGAACCTAGTTTAAAGCCCTCCTCAAGGTTAGCCAGCCTGCTTGCGAAGATGCTCTTCCCTCTCTCCGTTAGGTGGAGTCATCTCTGCCTAGCACTCCTCCTTCTTGGAACACCATCCCATGGTCAAAGAATCCAAAGACTTCTCTCCGACACCATCTGCATAGCCATTCGTTGACTTCCACAATTCGACGGTCTCTACCCAGGCCTTTTCCTTCTACAGGGAGGATGGACAAAAACCCCACTTGCGCCTCAAACTCCTTTATCCTTCTCCCCAGAGCCACGTAGTCCGCAGTGATCCGCTCAAGGTCATTCTTGGCAGTATCATTGGTGCCCACGTGGAGAAGCAGGAAGGGGTAGCGATCCGAGGGCTTGATGAGTCTCGGCAGTCTCTCCGTCACAGAGGTGAAGTGACTGGCCCCAGGTCATCTGCCAGGCCAATAGAGGAACTGGGCATTGATGCTGCCAACAGACCCTTTCAAACACTATTTGATGTCAGTTCTCTTCAGGATGGGAGGATTATAAGATTTCTCAGAAAGCTGATTGGCATCTTTTGTTTTTGTTGGGGGTTTTTTGAGCCATCATGTATAATTGTAGCCTTCTTGCCAGGCAGGGGCTTGAAAGAAGCAGCTCACAGACACCGCTACTAAAACTGAGGCTTCCTGTCTAGCCTGTGCTTGAGAATGCAAAAAGACTGTGGGGCCAGACCAGGAACCTAACTTGTAAGCAGGGCAACCAACAGCAGGCCCTAGGTAGCCTGCATGTGGCTGGGACTGCCCTGATAGGTGAACAGAAGGAGACAGTGCATGGGAGAGAACCCAACTCCCTGCAGCCAGCTTCTAGCAGCAGGAGAAGGCACAACTCCTCAGTGCTCTCTGCTGCAGAGCCTAGTGTTCAAGCATTAAAGGGGAGTGAGCCAAGACAGTGCAACATTCAGGTTTTATTTTTTCCTCTGTGTATGCTGTTCTCGCTCATCAAGCATTTCCTGGAAGCAGAGTTCTCCAAGTTACTAGATGCAATCATGCTGTAGAGACCCCTAGTGGGCAGGTATTTATTAACACAGAGGCTCTTTCTAGCAGACAGATGTGGCAGTGGTCCCAATCTGTCACAGCTTCCACCATGCTGTCTCCACATCCAGACACCAGAATGCCATCAGCTACGATACAGATCCCTGTGAGTCCTGTTACTATGTCTTGTTGGCAGTATTCATAGTCTTCCACATTTGGGACTGATATTGTCCCAAATGACATTCTCAATCTTCTCTCTCTAACCACTGGTGTCCAAAATGTGGTAAAGTAGCAGCAGCACTTGCCAAAATCTATCTCCAGCATTGAGTACTGAGAACCCTTTTTTGATTTTGTTTCAGAGTAGCAGCCATGTTAGTCTGTATTCGCAAAAAGAAAAGGAGTACTTGTGGCACCTTAGAGACTAACCAATTTATTTGAGCATAAGCTTTCGTGAGCTACAGCTCACTTCATCGGATGCATACTGTGGAAAGTGTAGAAGATCTTTTTATACACACAAAGCATGAAAAAATACCTCCCCCCACCCCACTCTCCTGCTGGTAATAGCTTATCTAAAGTGATCACTCTCCTTACAATGTATATGATAATCAAGTTGGGCCATTTCCAGCACAAATCCAGGTTTTCTCACTCCCCCCCCACACTCAAACCCACTCTCTTTGTGTGTGGAGGGGGTGTGTGAGAAAACCTGGATTTGTGCTGGAAATGGCCCAACTTGATTATCATACACATTGTAAGGAGAGTGATCACTTTAGATAAGCTATTACCAGCAGGAGAGTGGGGTGGGGGGAGGTATTTTTTCATGCTTTGTGTGTATAAAAAGATCTTCTACACTTTCCACAGTATGCATCCGATGAAGTGAGCTGTAGCTCACGAAAGCTTATGCTCAAATAAATTGGTTAGTCTCTAAGGTGCCACAAGTACTCCTTTTCTTTTTTTGATTTTGCTAAGTCAGGTAATATTTCTTCAATTGTAGGCGTTTGGTAGGGAGCATTTAGTGCTTTGTCTAAGTTCCTTGGGTCTATGCAAATACACAGCTTGATGGGTTTTTCAATGGCTACCATGCTGCTTATCTATCTTGTGGGCATCGTGACTTTACCATTTATGATGCCTTTTTCCATTTATTTTCTTGTGCCCATTATTTTTTCTCTTAATGCAATGGATAGTCTTTTAGGTAGGTGCTGTATTGGCCGAGTCATCTTATCTGTTTTCAGGGGCCATAGGCCTGGAAGACATCAGTCCATAAGAAACATCTTGGTAATCTTTAACAGCTTTGCTGCAGGGTTCCACAGTGTGTTGTCTATTCTGGATATGTCTTTTGTTTTGCTCGTCTATTGTAGGATTTTTTTTTTTTAACCCCAGCTGTGGTTCACAAAATAACTCGTTTTAGTGGGTCTTGTGTCTGTACTTTTCCTTGGTATTTTGCTTGCAAATTACATTGTCCCAGTGGTATTACAGTCATGCCATTGTATAATTTGGCTTTACTAGGTTGTGGGCTTTTGTACTGTTGAAGGAGGCAATATATGGTGTTGCTGCAGGATGGGTCTCATTTATTTGATATCCTTGATTCCCTTGCCTGTTCCACTTCCTTTCTTCTAATTTACCCTTATCTTTTCCTTGAATAAAACATTTCTTTACCTGGCTAGTAGGTGGCAGTACCAAGTACAAAGAACACAGGGCCCACTGTCCTGAGGAGAGAGGAATAAGGAGCTCTGCCACCCTTAGGAACCAGCAGTGTCCCCTGGAGGATGAAGGAAGGGACAATGTGAATCTCGGAATCATTTTGGATACAAAATAGCATCTTTTCTTAACTGGGGTATTCGCTTCTTAGGACAAAATGTTGTCCACAAAGAGAGTCTAAGAGGATTCAACAACATAAACCCGACTGATATAAAATTAACACTACACTCATTAGATGAAAGAAAAGCTGGCTAAGTGATAGATCTCAAAATGTAATTGTAAATGGGGATTCATCACTGTGTTTCTAGAGGGGTCCTGCAGGGATCAGATTTTGGCCCTATGCTATTTAATGTTTTTATTAATGAAGACGAACAAAATTATCACTGATTAAAATTTCCAGATGAGACAAACTGGGAGAGTGGTAAATAACAAAGAGGACAGGTCACTGACAGAGAGTCATCTGAATAGCTTAGTAAGATGGGCTCGGACAAACAATATGTGTTTTAATATGGTGGAATGAAAATCTAGAATCAAAGAATGTAGGCCATACTTACAAGATGGGGGACTCTATCCTGGGAAGCAGCAACTCTGAAAAAGATTTGGGGACCATGGTGGATAATCCACTGATTGTGACCTTCCAGTGCAATGCTGTGGCCAAAAGGGCTAATGCAGTCCTTGGGTGCGTAAACAGAGGAATCTTCAGTAGGAGTAGAAAGCTTATTTTACCTCTGTATTTGGCACTGGTGTGTGACTGCTGCTAGAATGCTGTGTCCAGTTTTGGTGTCAACAGTTCAGGAAGGATGTTGATAAATTGGAGAGGGTTCAGAGAAGAGCCAAGAGAATAATTAAAGGATTAGACAATATGCCTTATAGTGATAGACTCAAGGAGCTCAATGTATTTTAACAAAAAATTAAGAGATGACCTGATTAAGGTCTATATGCACTCTGTGTGTGGAGCAAATATATGAAAATGGGCTCTTCAAGAAAGCTGTAACATGATACAATGGCTGGATGTGGAAGCTAGACAAATTCAGACTGGAAATAAGGCATACGTTTTTAACAGTGAGTAATTAGCCATTGGAACAATTTACCAAAGGTCACGGTGGATTCTCCATTACTGACCATTTTTAAGTCAAGACTGGATGTTTTCTAAAAGATCTGCTCTAGGAATTATTTTGAGCAAGTTCTATGGCCTGTGTTAAACAGGAGATCAGACGAGATGATCACAGTGGTCATTTCTGGTCTTGGAATCCATGAATAAGTGCTATTCCAGCCAGCATATTTACTTTGTAATTTTTGTGTTCCAGGCACAAAGTCCACTCTACTTTTACTGAAACGTAATCTTCACTTTCTGTCAAAGCGTTCTATAGCATTGCATTATTTAACAGTTGCTTCATTTTACACCAAGAGGAACTGCAATTCAGGGATGGCTGATGCACTTACTAGCTTTTGTAGAAAATAACAGCTTAGGGAGTGAAGCTGCTATGTCACTATTTTTATTATGCATTTACTCCTGTTGAACCTTTTCACAAATATCAACGATATGTCCGAGTGTCCTGCATGCAACTTGATCAACACAAACTCTTAAGAAAAAATTCAGCGGCATGACTAGTGATGATGATTGTTTCCTTAACCTAGATGTATTGTTTTGGAATGTCTGATCTAAAAAGTTACCGCTACAATGTAGGGCTGTCAAGTGATTACAAAATATTAATCGCGATGAATCGCACTGTTAAACAATAATAGAATACCATTTATTTAAATATTTTTGGATGTTTTCTACATTTTTGAGTATATTAATTTCATTACAACACCGAATACAAAGTGTACAGTGCTCACTGTATATTTATTTTTGATTACAAATATTTGCACTGTAAAAAACAAAAGAAATAGTATTTTTCAATTCACCTCATACTAGTACTGTAGTGCAATCTCTGTATCATGAAAGTTGAAATTACAAATGTTGAATTAGGTACAAAAAAACCCTGCATTCAAAAATAAAACAATTCTAATCTTTAGAGCCTCCAAGTCCACTCAGTCCTACTTCAGCCAATTGCTCAAACAAGTTTGGTTACAATTTGCAGGAGACGCTACTGCCTGCTTCTTGCTTACATTATCACCTGAAAGTGAGAACAGACGTTCACATAGCGCTGTTATAGCCAGCGTCGCAAGATATTTACATGCCAAATGCACTAAAGATTCATATGTCCCTTCATGCTTCAACCGCCATTCTCTATTTGTAAGTTACACTTTCATGATAAAGAAATTGCACTTGTATGAGGTGAATTAAAAAATACTATTTTTTGTTAATCGTTTTTACAGTGCAAATATTTGTGATAAAAATAATAAAGTGAGCACTGTACACTTTATATTCTGTTGTAATAGAAATCAGTATTTGAAAATGTAGAAAAACATCAAAAAAATTTAATAAATTTCAGTTGTTCTATTGTTTAATAGTGTCATTAATCACAATTTTTTAATTGTGATAAATTTTTTGAGTTAATTGCATAATTTAACTGAGATTAATCGACAGTCCTACTACAATGTAGAAATTGGAGCACAGAGCTAGAAATGGAAGAGCCAACCTAGAAGTGAGTTCCAAAAGACCCTAGCTGACTGAATTGTTTCCAACAAAATTAACCACCAAATTAGCCTTTTTATTTCTTCTCCTAGATATCTGTGAGCAGATCTCAATTTATTCAAATGTCACAATTCAAAATTGCTAAAATATTGTAAGATGATGTTCTTTCCCTCCTATTTCCCTCCCTCCCCCAAATGAACAGTTCTTGAGTATTCTATATTCAAACTTGTAGTTAGGTTTGGTGTGATAAACCATATGGTAATGTTTGTTTCCTGATTGGAAACAATTGGCACTTTGAACATACATGTTTGCATGTATGAAGTCAGAATATTTCCCATGAATAACTGCATGTGCACTTTTGAAACTCGTTTTCGCAAATGTTTGTATTGGTGAAACTCCACTGTTTGCGTTCCAAAAAATAAATACATAAAATAATGCAGTAAATGCATCTAAAATTTTAAGCAAGTCTTTCCAGAAAGCTCTTGCGGTGAGCTGCTTGCTCTCTACCAGTGGCTGAGGAATGCTTACAAAGAGTCACTGCTGCTCTGTGAAATAAATAAAACTTTACAGAGAGAAGAAAAAGTCAATGAAAAGAGATGCTTTAGATTCTCACTCCTGTTATCTGGGCATGTCTCGTGGGTATGAACCCAGCAGTTTGCTCTCCCTTCTTTTGGTCTCTCTTCTCTCAAAGATCCTTCTTTCAGGATCTTAATGTTCTGATCCCATAGTCTCATTCTCTTACAGCCTTTTTTTCTGTGTGCCTGTGGACTGCTACGGCTAGCATGTCTGCTTTTCAGACCACTTGCTCTGGGTGCCTTAGTCATTTTCTCCTCAGGTCTCCTCTCTTTCTGGGCCTCTTTCTGCCAAGGTTTTTGGTATCTCCAAGCATTTCAGTCACTTATTTTTATTTATCAGCATGCCACCTTACGTAAGTACATTAACATGAATATATACCCTGCACTACCATAGCTTACCTATGGAACTTCCACAGTACTTCTAGACCTGAGCCATTCACCCTGACCCTGTAATTTACCACTTCCCTCTGCTTTGGGCTGGTTCAGAGAGAAAGGAACTGGGCAGCAATCCCACTTCTTGTCTTCAGAGCAATTCTAGAAGAGACACATGCTACAGCATCCTACTCACAAAAGCTTGGTTCGAAATGAAACTTCTCAATACAGTTAGTGTATGAAATGTTCAAAGCTAAATTCTCATATACCTGCATTAAACTTGGCTTTTTAAACAGTGTTTGTACTGTGCAGATAAAATGCTTCAAGCAATGCAAATGAAGGGCTGGCTCTGAAAATCAAACAGAAACAAAACATGCATGCTATAGAAATGTAAATGTCACTGAAATCTCTACTGGGTTTGAGAGTCCGCTTTGAAGATTTGCAGTTGTACTTGCCTACCGAGGGCATATTCTCAGGGGGCCCCGTTAAAAATACAAAATTTCACCTTAAGAAAATGCTTGCCATTTCCAACTCTGTTTGCCAATGGGATTGGACACACATCTGTCAGCTTCTCAGCCACAGACCCAATCCCGATGCCATTCTGTTTAAGTGATATGTCAATCTTGTGCTGTTTACATTTCCACCAGGAAGTCAGCATCATCTTGGAGAAACTGTTGATATTGCTCACACAATGTACTGTGAGATTTAAAAATAAGCAGAAGTAGTAATACAGTAAACAACCACAATGTGTTAAAAGTTGTAGTTTAAAACAAACTTTCCTGGACTGTCGTCACTTCCTCTCATTCAGTGATGCACTAATCATTCTGCATTTTCTTTGAGATAGTAAAAGTGACTCTGACAAGTCTGGTAGGGCTAAAACCAACATAGCTGCATTCTGGCTCATTACTGATGAGGGCTGGGTATTATTATTATGTCTCAGTGCTTTTTAATCTTTAATGTATTTATCCTCACAACACTTCTGTGAATTAGGGAAGTGCCATTATCTCCATCTTATAGATGAGGAACTGAGGCATAGAGGCTAAGCGACTTGCCAAAGGTCACACCAGAAGTCTGTGGTGGAGCAGGGAATTGAACCCTGATCTTCAGTGTTCCAGGTGAACGCTGTAACCATGGGTTCCTCCTTCCTCTCTTCCTTTGCAGGTTTGGTCAGTGATCTCACTATATCTTTGCTTTGCTTTGTCATTGGTGACCAGACTACTAAAATTTGTAAGAACACAGCAGATCGGCATGATAGAATGAGATCTGGATGGGTCTACAGCCACAGAGATATGATGCCTTAGGCTTCTTGTTCTAGATCTAAGTAGCTGGAACCTTACCTGTATTGCAGCCTTCTTTGGTTTGGAGTACTATGGCTTTTTCTAGGACAAAAAGGAGGAAGTATGACTAAATGCCTGCTCTTATTCAAGCTAAATTTTAGACTTTTCAAGTTTCAAGGCTTGCTTTTTCGATGGTGGGCCCTTGTAATTGTGTGCATTTAATTCATTTGTGCAAACACCATGACAGTACATGACTAACTGGTCGTTTGCACCTTCCATGCCCATTTGAGAACTAATCGCTTATGCTTACACAACAATAAGGCTTGGTACGTCACATGTTCAAAGAACTGTGCAAATGTTCCCTAATCCTCATTACTCCCCTTAGCAGTAGATAGGAAAGTGTTACTGTTCCCAAAGATGAAGTGAATTGTCGAAGGCCACCCAGACAGAGTCTGTAGCAGAACTGTAGTTAAAACTTGAAAGTCCTGACCCCTTATTCTGTGCTTAGTCTTTTTAAACTATGGCCTCACAATTGTTTATGCCCATCTTTAAAAGTCAAGCCTCTAGTTTCCTTTTTAAAGTGAATTCTTTAAGCATTGTTTGTTTTTATTAAGATGGGGATTTCAAACAGTAGATTTAGCTTGTTCTCTTTTGGTTGCTGCTACTGCTCTTCTGTAAGTTCCTACACTCATTCTTAATGTGTTTCATGTGAAAGGGGTTTCTTGGGTTTAGAACCATAAAAGCAGAGTTCCCAATATAAAGTTTGTCTTAACGCGCACACACACGATGCTTGCTTTCTCTTCCCTTTTGTAACCAAAACATGCCTGTAATTCATTAGGAATCTCACCTGTCTTCCATCTTTGTTTTTTTTATAACTTTGTTCAGAGGTAGAACATAGATACAAAAGAGAGCATCTGCAGGGGATTATGACTCAAATATAGCCTGGGTATAGGCATACAAGTCCATCAGCTTTTATTTTTGGGTTAACAGGATATGGTAGAATTTTAACAATTTTAAACTTATAAACTAAGGAAGGAAAAGGGATAAAAATGTTTATAAACAATTAATATTATGAACAAATAGAAAAAAGGAAACCAATAGTATATACAATATAAAGCCCATTCAAAATAAAAAATAAGTGGGGGAACCCTAAACCACAGCACAGTTTTATGGGGCATCCTTGGGGTTTATCACGGGCAGAAGTTCACAATTGCTGTAAGAAATTACTGTGCCAATATTATGAGAATAGTAACAATGGACCCTTCAAAGCAGTATTTTGAATCATAGAATATCAGGGTTGGAGGGGACCTCAGGAGGTCATCTAGTCCAACCCCCTGCTCAAAGCAGGGCCAATCCCCAATTTTTGCCCCAGATCCCTAAATGGCCCCCTCAAGGATTGTCTGGTGGAAAAAAGGGTCCCTGGAACCTAACCTGCCCCATATACATAAATTCTGATGGGGAAATTGGATTCGCTTAACATTGCTTCGCTTAGTCGCATTTTTCAGGAACATCACTACAACGTTAAGCGAGGAGTTCCTGTACATGGGAAGGAACAATGTAAAACCACTGATGGAATGAGTTGTAACATCTTTCAGTTTATGCAAAGCAAATAACAAAATCATGCTAGGCACACACCAAAATTGTAAAACACATGAAAAGACATTTCTATATTTCCATCTTGGAATATCAGTGTTTTTCCACTGACTAGTGTGGGAACCAAGCTTTGAAACAAAGTGTTCCCGTCATATGCAAAACCTAGATAAGGCAGGGGAGTGGTGTCATCGTGGTTCTTCACTGACTCCCCACCCAAAGAGACTCCTGAAAACACCTGAGGAACAAAGACTGAACTGGGGGAAGTGCTGGACCCAGGCTAAAGGGATTTTTAGCCTGTGAATGGAACACCTGGACTAGGTTTAGGGTTGCCAACTTTCTAATTCCAGAAAACCAAACATCCTTGCCCTGCCCGCTGTCCCGCCCCTTCCCTGAGGCCTCCCACCCCCACTCACTCCATCCCCCTACCTTGCTCTCGGCCCCCGCAATGCTTATTTTCACTGCAAGGCCCAAACAGGCATATTTATTGTTTTGACAGATGTATTATGCGAAGTTCAGGTTTTATTTGTTACAGGAGCCGAAAGCTGGCAGCAAAATAATCAAAAAGCGTAACTTAAAAAAATGAAATTTCACAAAGGTTTTCATGATTCTTTCCCTCTCCTCTTCCCATTTTTCGTAACCAGCTCCATGGTTTTTGTTCACTAAAGTTATTGTAATTTTATGTGTGGAATTAGGACCACACATTATCACAGGTGCAATGGGTCCATTAAAGGCCCACTCCTGAAGCCCAAATACAAATCCATAGAGCACAACCATAGAAATGCACACCTGTCCAGGTACCTATATAAATAAATCTAGAGAACCTGACTCCCACTCCTACATGCAGATACACACATGTATTCATATGTACACATCTAGCATGTACTAACACATATACTTCCACATTGTTTATTATTACAATTTGTTGTTTAGTGCCGAGAGCCCCCAACTAAAGTCAGGGCTCCAGGTGGTAGGTGCTGGACATACACACAAAAAGAAAGAGTCTGCAACAAAATTTATAATGTAGCTAGACAAAGGTGGGGAGAAATGTATGATACATTGGCTCTTCTGCAATTACTAGTTAACATTCACTTTTTAAGAGATAAGACATTTCTTTGAGTTCCTTCTCTCTTTTAAAAACTTGTTATGAAATGAATACACACACATTTTATGTTATCAATTTTTGTGTGTGCAAGCCAGCAAAAGGAATAAAAGTCAAAGAGTTAGGCTGTAAATTTTATTCACACAGGTATACACACATGGGGCAATATACACACCTCCCTACACAAAGACACAGTCTCTACACACATGCAGTGCATGAATGCGCACACTTGCCTACACAAACACTTTTTGATACACTTTTCCAGGGGCTGCCTAATTCACCCAGCTGGGAAGGGAGGAGGGTGGGTTAGAGGGGAAAAGATGGGCAGGGTGGAGGAGAGAGGATGGGGAGGGAAAGAGGACAAGAGCAGGGTGGGGGATGAGAGGGGCAGTGATAGAGAGAGGGGGGAGTTTGGGGGGTATATGGGGATGCAGCGGGAGGCAGAAGTCTACATGTGCGTGAGGATGTGAGGGGCACGGGTATACAGGGACATAATGGGAGTGCAGCAGTGTATGGAGGTGAATGGGGTGCAGAGCTGTGGGAGGTGAAGGACATGGTGGCTCTGGAAGGTGGAGGGGATGGGTGGGAGAGTGCTGTAAGGGGTACAAGGCTGAGATGGGTAGGTGTGGGGGATGGGATGGGGGAGAGATGCAGTGATGGGGGGGATGGGAGTGTGAGTCGCGCTAGTTCCTCCCCGCCTTAACTCAGTCAATGGGAGCCGCACCTGCGGGCGGGGCAGCACACGGGTCCCCCAGGCTGCCCCTAAAGCTAGGAGCTGGACGTGCCGGGTGCTTCCTGACTTGGGAGTCGCGCAGCGTGGCGGCTAGCAGGGCGTCTGCCAGGCCCGCTGTGCAGTGCGGCCAACCGGATAGTCAATAGCCTGGTCAGTGGTGCTGACCAGAGCTGCTGGGATCCCTTTTTGACCGGGTGTTCTGGTCCAAAACCAGACACCTAGTCACCTTAGCTAGGTTCCCTGTAAGCTGCACAGCCATGCAGCAGGCTCTTTAGGGCTGCGCAGGTCCCCCGGCCCAGCCCCTCCCGAGCTGCTGGGGAGAGAAGCCCCTCCCTGGCCAGGCCCAGGCCTTCCGGAACTGCCGCAGCTAGGGAGAGGCGCCCCGCTGAGGCTTCCGGGGGCAGGAGAGAGGAGTCCCTCCCCTGGTCCAGGCTAGCCCCACCGGAGCGGCCAGGGAGAGGAGCCCCTCCCGCAGTCTGGGCCGGCGCAGGCCCAGCAGAGCTGCCATGGTTGGGGAGAGGAGCCCTTCCTGCAGCCCAGCCCAGCCCTGCCGGAGCTGCCGCAGCAGGGGGGGTTCCCCTCCCCCCCGGCCGAGGTGCTGCTGGGTGGAGTCCTCTCTCTCCCTGCCGTAGCTCCAGGGCAGCCTGCATCCCAAACCCCTCATCCCCGGTCCCACCCCAGAGCCTGTAGCCAGAGCCTATACTCCCCAACCCTCTGCCCTAGCCCTGAGCCCCCTCCCACACCTCAAACCCCTCATCCCCAGCCCCACCCCAGGGCCTGCAGCCAGAGCCTATACTCTCCAACCCTCTGCCCTAGCTCTGAGCCCCCTCCCACACCCCAAACCTCTCATCCTTGGCCCCACTTCAGAGCCAGCACCCCCCCGCAACCCTCTGCCCCAGCCCTGAGCCTCTCCCACACTCCAAACCCCTTGGCCCCACCCTGCCACATGAATTTTGTTATATGCACCAATACGCTGCTCTCAGGTCTTGATAAGAAAAGTATTTGGAAGGCTTGAAAATAATTAAAAATAGTTTACAAAAGTGTGCTTCAGTACCTACAGCAAATTACAGGCTGTTTTTAACTTTGATACTTTCTGGTGAGCTGAAAGATTTACTGTAGCTTAACAGTGATTATGACATTTAATTATCCTAATAACTCTGGGTGGGAGGGGGGAAGAATTAAACAGGGAACTTAACTCACTACATGACAATTAATATATTTCTTTTCTAACCAACAGACCCATACATTTGGGCATTTTTGATGCCATAATATGTGTCATTTAAACTCTCAACATTGAGAATTTTTATATCAGACTGAAAAGCTGTTTTATTTCATTTGTTGTTGAATAATAGTGTAGTTTAGGTTGGGAATTTACAGAGGAATTTTAATAGGCATGTAAGAAATCACTTCTATAATAGCACCTTCACAGGGATCTTGAAGTCGTATTGAGGCTGTTCTCTTGTACGATATTACGCACCAGAACTTTGGGGAAATAAAGTGTCTGTCTCCCTGGATGTATATTGAAGTTTGTGATGTAAGTGGTAAAGTGATGTGAACACAGAAGAAATCTCCTATGCAAATGCAGTTGTCTTCAAATAAAACGTTGCAAGCTAAATTCTTCCTGGTCTCCAAAATGCTAAAGTCTCTAGCCCAGTGTTTTTCAAACCATGGGTCACGACCCACTACTGGGTTGTGGTATGGAAGGCACTGGATCGCTCTGGTCAGCACCACCGACCAGGACGTTAGAAGTCCCTTCATCAGTGCTGCCCAGCTAAGGCAGGCTAGTGCCTACCTTTTCCGAACTGCGCTGTGCCCTGGAAGTGGCCGCCAGGGGGTTCAGCTTCCAGGCAGGGGGGCCACAGGGCTCCATGCACTACTCCCGCCCCAAGCACTGGCTCCGCACCCCCATTGGCCGGCAACCAGCCAATGGGAACTGGCGGGGGGGGCGGTGCCTGCGGGTGAGAGTTGCGCAAAGCCGCTTGCGCGCCTCCTCCTAGAGTCAGATCTGCTGCTGGCCGCTTCTGGGGCACAGCGCGGTCTGTGACGCACCCCAGCTGTTCCACTGACCGGGAGCCGTCAGAGGTAAGTCCACACCCCAATCCCCTGCCCTAGCCCTGAGCCCCCCGAAACCTGGAACCCCTTCATGTACCGTAAACCCCTCATCCCCAGCCCAGAGCCCCCTCCCATACCCTGAACCTCTCATTCCTGGCCCACCTCGCAGCCCACATTCCAAACCCCTCATCCCCAGCTCCATTGGATCAACAATTTTCTTCAACTGGGTCCCCAGAAAAAAAGTTTGAAAACCACTGCTCTAGCCCACATAAAAGGGTCTGATCCATAATCACTGAAGTCAACAGAAAGACTCCTATAGACGTCAGAGGGATTTGGAACAAGCCCAAATTGCTTACAAAATTGGGCCTTTAAAAATAATCAAAAACTCAATCAGCCATACTCCTGTCCTGTAGCTAATTATCTAGGCATGTATGTTCTGTCTAGTTGTCCTCATGTCAACTCTCAATACCAAACAAGTATTTCACAGCCAGTGAAAAATTCCTTACCGACCTTCACAAATCATCACACTTCAGAAAGGCTCTACTTTAATTTGAAAAATCTCCGTTTCTGATGATGGTGATGCTGAAGATGTATTACAAACTCTGAAATTCTTATGTGCTCTTATTTTTAAACAAACTTTTAGAGATGGTTAGAACCATGTCTGAAACAAAAATGTTCTGCCCATGCTGCTATTTATAAATGTCATAAATTATTTCAATAATTTCTTGGTGGAAAAGGATCAATTCATGCAAACAACATGAGTTGCAGTCTGATTATATACAGACCTGATAGCACTGTTTATTATGACGGTTGTGCAATACTTTGTATTGTAACACCCTATTTTCAATTGTTTTAACTTTTGGGCTGAAATTTTCCATGCTGGATGTCTCCGATAGGCTGAATTATTTTTGAAAGTTTCAGCCAAAATTATCTGAGCCATTTCTGAAAATGAGGCTGGAGCAAAAACATTGTTTTGCAATGTTAAAATAACTCCGGTGACTTTTTTTTTCTTTGAGAAGCTCTAGTGCAGGGTCTTGACATTTTAGCTGTGAAGTGGCCATAGTGTCAGCAATGCAATTTTTGCTGCTCCTGTGAAAATTTGGCCAAATTATCAGTCTTCGAAGAGGAAATAACCCTCAGTTTGCACATGCTCAGTAGCGATTCATAATTTTAGCAGCTAAAATCTCTGAAAAGCTCATCTTTGCTGAGCATGCTTCACAGCGGCCACATGTGACAGGACTATGGATGTGCCATCCCCACAGAGCAGCTGACCATGCTCCCTCCCAGGGCTATAGATGCAAAGTTAGACTTTACTTGTAATTGCAGCTCTTGCCTGGGTGTAGCCAGACAGCCAGCTCCCCCCCCAGACCAGCATTGCTGGGAACACAAGGGAGCCAAAACAGGGCACTTAACATAAATTCCAGCCCAGCCTTTGAAGCTGTGAGAAGCACAGGTGTGCTGCTACAATGTGCCTCTGGGAACATATACAACGATTAGGCTCACAGCAGACAGAGAAGCTGTGACAGACATGGCTCTTAGCCCCTACTAAATAGCGTGATGCACACACCCCAACATCCTAGGTGGGAAAATATTTACCCTAATAAAAGGAATGTCCAGTAGTCGAAACTTATTGTTTCTCTCCCTTGCAAGTGTAAACTACTCTTGTGAGAGCTGGCGTCGCCCAGACGGACCAGCCCCAATTTGGCATAAGAAAGGAGAAAGAGAATAAAAGAGTACAGAGGTATAAGTATGGGACCTACAGCACCATGATTTTTGAGTGCTTTTCACTATCTATCTGCTGGTCAGATAAGTGACAGCCTCCCAAGGCTTCTGCAGCTAAGAGGGTCCCTAAGCCTTGTCCCTTATTCGTCTTTCCGCGGAATTGAGTGACCGATCCTGGCTTGGCACCGCTGGAATCGAGAGATGCAAGGAGGGTAAGAAGCACCCACACCTGATCTCCTATCTTTAGTGTACACATATTTTGAAATAGAGCTCTATACTTTGTTTTCTTTCTTTGGGATTGTGGCTTCAGTTTTGTAACTTGTTTGTGTGTGTAACATCTCTACATTTAAATAAGTAGGCACTAGCAATTTTGTAACCACATGATTAGAATCTAGTTTAATAAATTTTGGTAACCATTTGTGCATAAGCCTGACTTGTTTCTCTGGTTTACTGTAGAGCAGCCAACACAATTAAAGAACCTCAGCCGTTTTGGCTATAAAGCCTGGCCATTAGGTGAGAGTACTAAGAGCCTAGCGTTGAGTTGTGCCGCCTCCACGGGGCAAACTCTTGGGGCCCCTGTCAGTCAATCCTGACTGCCCACTGCGAAGGAGCTCTGAGCTCTAGCAGTTAAAGTCACGGGTGGTTAGGACCTTGGGGCATCCGTCAGCCTAGCCCGGGCTGCCCGCCGCGAAGGGACAGTGCGTCCTAGTGGTTAAAGTCACGGATGATATAAAACGGGCATAGCTGGCACCTCACCAAACATCCTTGGCCATCGGCTAACACTGGGGAGGGGCCATGCATTGGAACTGAGAGGAGGGAGCCTGTCCTTCCTGTGCTCTCCGTGTCCTCCCTGATGTCACCTAGGCAGCGTGGAGGAGAAAGCTGCCTGACTTGAATGGAGAGGGGAAAAAGTCAGATGGGGTGGAGGGAAGGGGGGAAAGAGTAGTTGGGGACTGGAGTGGGGTGGAGAGAAACTGTGACAGGAAGCTGGGGCAGGGATAGACTGTGACAGGTTGGGCAAGGAGACTGGGAGCTGGTAGCCAGTGAGGGAACTGAAGGGTGGGAGCTGGGAGCCAGGGGGAAGGGGCCAGGAGGAGGGGACATTGAGATCAGATCAGGAGATGGGACAAAACTGAGGGTATGTCTACACTACGAAATTAGGTCGAATTTGTAGAAGTCGGTTTTGTAGAAAGCGTTTTTATACAGTCGATTGTGTGTGTCCCCACACAAATACTCTAAGTTCATGTAGTCGGCGGAGTGTGTCCACAGTACCGAGGCAACCGTCGACTTCCGGAGTGTTGCACTGTGGGTAGCTATCCGACAGTTCCCACAGTCTCCGCCGCCCATTTGAATTCTGGTTAAAAATCCCAGTGCCCGATGGGGCTAAAACATTGTCGCAGGTGGTTCTGGGTACATATCGTCAGGCCCCCCTTCCCTCCCTCCTTCCGTGAAAGCAAGAGCAGACAATCATTTTGCACCTTTTTTCTTGAGTTACCTGTGCAGACGCCATACCACGGCAAGCATGGAGCCTGCTCAGCTCACCATCACCGTATGTCTCCTGGGTGCTGGCAGACGCAGTACTGCATTGCTACACAGCAGCAGTTTATTGCCTTTTGGCAGCAGACAGTGCAGTATGACTGGTAGC
This sequence comes from Natator depressus, assembly GCF_965152275.1. Classification (NCBI taxonomy): domain Eukaryota; kingdom Metazoa; phylum Chordata; order Testudines; family Cheloniidae; genus Natator; species Natator depressus. Next base: position 83,252,536 of record NC_134241.1, on the reverse strand, counting down.
CATCGTCAACGTAGTCCTGGGTGCTCTTTTAACCGACCTCGATTAGGTCAGGGGCACCTGGGCAAACATGAGAGTGACTCAGACAGGTCATTTCCCTTTTAAGTTTCATCTCATGGTGATTGAGTCCTACCGGCAGTGCACTGTCTTTTAATCTGCAGCCAGCAGAAGATGATGGCCAGCAGTCATACTGCACTGTCTTCTGCCGAGCACCCAGGAGATGACGATGGCTAGCAGTCATACTGCACAGTCTGCTGCCAGCAAGATGTATAAAGATAGATAAAGTGGCTCAAAACAGGAAATAGACCAGATTTGTTTTGTATTCATTTTCTCCTCCCTCCCTCTGTGAAATCAGCGGCCTGTTAAACCCAGTTTTGAGTTCTATCCTTGAGGTTTTGAGCTCTATCCTTGAGGGGGCCATTCTATTTCTCACAAAGCCATCCCCTTTGTTGATTTTAATTCCCTGTAAGCCACCCCTGTAAGCCATGTCATCAGTCGCCCCTCCCTCCGTCAGAGCAACGGCAGACAATCGTTCCGCGCCTTTTTTCTGTGCAGATGCCATACCACGGCAATCATGGAGCCCGCTCAGATCACTTTGGCAATTAGGAGCGCATTAAACACCACGTGCATTATCCAGCAGTATATGCAGCACCAGAACCTGGCAAAGCGAAACCGGGCGAGTAGGCGACGTCAGCGCAGTGACAAGAGTGATGAGGACATGGACACAGACTTCTCTCAAAGCACGGGCTCTGGCAATATGGGCATCATGGTGCTAATGGGGCAGGTTCATGTGGTGGAACGCCGATTCTGGGCTCGGGAAATGAGCACAGAATGGTGGGACCGCATAGTGTTGCAGGTCTTGGACGATTCCCAGTGGCTGCGAAACTTTCGCAAGCGTAAGGGCACTTTCATGGAACTTTGGGACTTGCTTTCCCCTGCCCTGAGGCGCAAGAATACCAAGATGAGAGCAGCCCTCAAGGTTGAGAAGCGAGTGGCAATAGCCCTGTGGAAGCTTGCAACGCCAGACAGCTACCGGTCAGTTGGGAATCAATTTGGAGTGGGCAAATCTACTGTGGGGGCTGCTGTGATGCAAGTAGCCCACGCAATTAAAGATCTGCTGATATCAAGGGTAGTGACCCTGGAAAATGTGCAGGTCATAGTGGATGGCTTTGCTGCAATGGGATTCCCTAACTGTGGTGGGGCCATAGACGGAACCCATATCCCTATCTTGGCACCGGAGCACCAAGCTGGTGAGTACATAAACTGCAAGGGGTACTTTTCACTAGTGTTGCAAGCACTGGTGGATCACAAGGGACGTTTCACCATCATCAATGTGGGATGGCCGGGAAAGGTACATGACGCTCGCATCTTCAAGAACTCTGGTCTGTTTCAAAAACTGCAAGAAGGGACTTTATTCCCAGACCAGAAAATAACCGTTGGGGATGTTGAAATGCCTATAGTTATCCTTGGGGACCCAGCCTACCCCTTAATGCCATGGCTCATGAAGTCATACTCAGGCAGCCTGGACAGTAGTCAGGAGCTGTTCAACTACAGGCTGAGCAAGTGCAGAATGGTGGTAGAATGTGCATTTGGATGTTTAAAAGTGTGCTGGTGCAGATTACTGACTGGGTTAGACCTCAGCGAAACCAATATTCCCACTGTTATTACTGCTTGCTGTGTGCTCCACAATATCTGTGAGAGTAAGGGGGAGACGTTTATGGCGGGGTGGGAGGTTGAGGCAAATCGCCTGGCTGCTGGTTACGCACAGCCAGACACCAGGGCAGTTAGAGCACAGGAGGGCGCGGTGCCTATCAGAGAAGCTTTGAAAACCAGTTTCATGACTGGCCAGGCTACGATGTGAAAGTTCTGTTTGCTTCTCCTTGATGAAACCTCCCGCCCCTTGGTTATCTCTACTTCCTTGTAATCTAACCACCCTCCCCTCCTTCCTTCGATCACCACTTGCAGAGGCAATAAAGTCATTGTTGCTTCACATTCATGAATTCTTTATTAATTCATCACACAAATAGGGGGATAACTACCAAGGTAGCCCAGGAGGGGTGGTGGAGGAGGGAAGGACAAGACCACACAGCACTTTAAAAGTTTAAAACTTTAAAACTTATTGAATGCCAGCCTTCTGTTGCTTGGGCAATCCTCTGGGGTGGGTGGCTGGGTGGCCGGAGGCCCCTCCACCACGTTCTTGGGAGTCTGGGTGAGGAGGCTATGGAACTTAGGGAGGAGAGCGGTTGGTTACAGAGGGGCTGTAGCTGCGGTCTGTGCTCCTGCTGCCTTTCCTGCAGCTCAACCATATGCTGGAGCATATTAGTTTGATCCTCCAGCAGCCTCAGCATTGAATCCTGCCTCCTCTCATCACGCTGCTTCCGAGCAAATTTTTGTGAATGTGGTGTTTCGCCATGTGCGCGGGGTTTAGGATCTGTGTGCGTGCGCACATGTGCACAGCTTAGAGGGAACAGTGATCCAGATCATTAATGAAGATGTTGAACACAACCAGCCCCAGGACCAACCCCTGGGGCACTCTGCTTGTTACCAGCTGCCAACGAGCCATTGAGCCATTGATCACTACCCATTGAGCCCGACGATCTAACCAGGTTTTTATCTACCTTATAGTCCATTCATCCAATCCATACTTTTTTAACTTGCTGGCAAGAATACTGTGGGAGACCATATCAAAAGGTTTGCTAAAGTCAAGATCTATCATGTCCACCATATCCACAGAGCCAGTTATCTCATCATAGAAGCCAGTCAGGTTGGTCAGGCATGACATGCCCTTGGTGAATCCATGTTGACTGAATAACAGATTAATTGATCTCTGTGCATTCTATGCACTGCCCAAGGCAGGAGCATGATGGAAAAATGTGATCATGTAATTAAAGACTGTATCATAGTGGATATGCACAAGAGAGCCCAGTTAAGGTTGTTGGGGCAACCTTAATTCTGGCATTCCTTATCTTTTGCGTGGTTGACTTTGGAATCTTAATGATGGTATTCTAACACAGGTGTTTTGTGTGTCTGTGTGTGTGTGTGTAGTATCATTTTTAAATGTCCAGATTTGTTCTTCCCTTAAAGTGGTGTCTTATGATGATCCCATAGGAAACCCTTAACTTGTAGGTGTTTTAAGCAGGCATGAGTAGGGCAGTAGTTATCTTCTAGCAGTATACCGAGGTGTAAAAAAAGTATTCAGAAGATGCTGTCAGTCATAAATTTAACATTTTGTTTCTGTTAATTAAAAGAATTATGTGAAGCACATTTTGTTCAAAATTGATCAGTATAAGGTAGATGTTTCAGAAGATATAAAGCAATCCTCTGCCTTGAGAATTCATATTCTCTTTTATGAGCTGGGCTTTTCAGGTTTGGCACTGTTTGCAATTAGCAATTGTCACACTTGCAAGGCAGTGTTAATAACAAGGTATTGCTTCTTTCCGCCTGTCTTGGTCCAATGAAGCCAAAGTCTATTGACCCTTAGGACACATTCAAGGGGATTATCTATCCCAGGCCAAGTGGAAGGACTCAGAAAGGAGTAAAGGTATCAATGTTTACACTGAGTGCATGGGTTAGAATTTATTATTTTTATTGCAAGTGTTCTTTAAGCTGTGGAGAGGAGCAACTTTAAGCATGCCTGTTCAGAGTTTTAAAATATGCCCATCAGTGAAGTATCTACATGCTGTTATCTTGGTTGTATTTTGTTTCTTTTAATGGAGGTAGAGTTGAGTTCAATGTAAACAAATTTGTGTATAGTTGTCAATATCTGTGTCTATATTGCTCAGATCAGCAATCAAGCAGGACTTTGGAGCTGTGCTCCAGCTCCGCTCTAGGTCCAGGCAAAAAGCTGCAGCTCCGCTGTTCTGGAGCTGCTCCATGGGCTCTGCTCCAAAGCCCTGGAATCAAGCACGGTACATGGTTATAAATTCAGAAGACGTATACTCTATGAAGACTCTGACCTTGGATGTATGTCTAAGCATAGCATCATCTGGCTCTTTTATTTAAGAAATAATTTTAGTTTTTCTATTCAAATAGCTAAGGGGTTTTTACTCCCTCAAAATTGTGCATATATGGAAAGTGAGCAAATTAAAAATATATCCAAAATAGAAAAACATCAATAAATTTGTGAAACACACTGGTCGTGATAATCGTGTTACAGATCCTTTTATAACATGCTGAAATAATGTTAAATCATAACGCTCAATGAAATAAGAGCATGGTATAAATTCAGTGGTAACTTGCACCCAATGCACATCCCATTAACTTTTACTGGATTTGTGCAGGTCTAAATTATCACTCTCCCCCCCCCCCCCCTTGTCAAAATTTTCCTACTTATTGTCTAGGTCAGGGGTTCTCAAACTTGGAGTCAGGACCTCTCAGGGGGTCACGAGGTTATTACATGGAGGTCAACGAGCTGTCAGCCTCCACCTGAAACCCCGCTTTGCATCCAGCATTTATAATGGTGTTAAATATATAAAAAAGTATTTTTAATTTATAAGGGGGGGGGTCACACTCGGAGGCTTGCTATATAAAAGGGGTTACCAGTACAAAAGTTTTTGAGAATGACTGGTCTAGGTTGAAAGAGGCTCACTCCAACTATAGAGAACTGAAAAATCTGAGTTAAATTTACAGACTAGGAAGGGAGGAATTCTAGAATTGCTTTTGTTTTGCCAGTTGCAGTTTTTGATTAATCTATCTTTACTGCTTGCTTTAAGGTCTCCCTGGAAGGAGAACATTGCATGAAGTTTGCAAGGGTTTTCTTTTGTGCAGTCGTCACCCAAATGCAAAATAAAGGCATTGCTTTGGTTCAGTAGGATCAAATAATTAACACCAGCCATTGGATATTGACAGAGCATGGCACAGAAACACAGGGCTTGATCCACAAAGAGGACTGGGCTCAACATTGCTATGTCTAACTTCAGGCACCCTGATGCCTAATGGAATCAGCAGCCCTTAGTTAGGTGTCCAGGCCCCTTACACAATGCAAGGGGAAGCTGGGTGCCCGAGAATGGGATACATAGAAACCAGCAAACTGAGTGGCCAGAGCTAGCCCTTAGTAAATGCTGAGGAGAGGCCGGGGTCCAAAGGCCCACCCCTCAAAGGGAGTTGGATGCCAAAGTCGAGGTGGGAGGGAGGCACCTATCTCCCCTCAGGATTCACAGCCATTAACCCTCTCCTGGAGTTAGGCACTACGTTCTTTCTCCCAAAAATGGGAGGAGGAGGTGGTGCCTGTGCTGCACTTGTAACCTTTAGCTCAGTGGTTAGACACAGCGGTTCTCAAACCATGGGTCAGGATCCCAAAGGGGGTTGCAACCTCGTTTTAATGGCTGGTGTTAGACTTGCTGGGGCCCAGGGTAAAGCCGAAGCCTGAGGGCTTCACACCTGGGTGGTGGGGCTCAGGTTACAGGCCCCCTGCCAGGGTGGTGGGGCTTGGGCAGGCTCAGGCTTTGGTCTCCTGTACTGGGGTAGTGTAGTAATTTTTGTTGTTAGAAGGGGGTCATGGTGCAATGAAGTTTGAGAACCCCTGGGTTACAGCATGTGGCAGACTCAGGTTCAAGTCCCCACTCTGCTTGATTTGGACCTAGGTCTTCCACCTGCTGGATGAATGCCCTAACCATAGGGATATGGAATGTTCTGTGATAGGTCTCCCTCTGTCTCTCCCATTGAAGCCTGGGTCTACTCTGAAGATAGGTCTACTCTGTCTACATAATTAAATCGTCATTGGAACAGGGCCTTGAACTTGGGGTCTCCCACGATTTCAGGTGAGTGCCCTAACTACAGAGCTATAGGGTCATGCCCATGTGCCTTGTGGCCAATCAGGAGATAGATGGAGTTCTCATTAATTGGCGTGAAATGCAAGATTAAATTTTGTCCTCTTAGTTAGGACTGAAAATAGCTTGGTTGCAATAGTCACCAGTTCCTTTTTTTAGCTCCAGTTTGTGTGGAGTGTTATATTCTCTGAGATAAAATCTAAACGGAATGAATAGGCAAAGCTGTTTCTAAGGATGAAATAAGTGAAAAGTTATTAAAGGAAAAACCAAAGTAACACTTGCGTATTTCTAGCTCAAGGAGCTTCTAAGAGGTACCTATTTACTAACCAAATCATATAGACAACTGTGATTTTTTTAAATGGTAATGAGAGAATTTGACTTTTTTAATCCCTTTAGGAATCTTATTACATTTCCTTCTAGGAAAGAGGCCACAGTAAGCTACAAATTTGGTTTTCCTTAGTGTTTCTGCAGAGCAAAACAGCTGGTGGCATACACAGCACAGCACTCTGAAGAGCTGCACGGTCTGTTTTTAATCGGAGAAAAGCCGTTGGGGAAGATGGACAATGTTTTCTTTGTTTGAGCAACATGGCTTCTTTCTTACATTTTCAAATTACAATGGTCTTAATACAGTATATTTACAAATAGCTGAGATGTGAAACAGGATTTCTTATTACTCTACAACAGCCAAATCTGTAGCAAAATGTAAAGTGATTACCGCACAATACCCCAGTTTAGCAGGAGAAATATGTAGTGCTCACCATCCTCTATAACAGCCCTTAACATATTTGAAGACTGTTATTAGGTCCTCCCTCAGTCGTCTTTTCTCAGGATTTTAAACATGCCCAGTTTTTTCAACCTTTCCTCATAAGTCAGGTTTTCTAAATCTTTTATAATTTTTATTGCTCTCCTTCAGATTTTTCTCCTATTTATCCAGGTGTTCAGAATATCTGAGTTTCTCTGATTATATTGTCTACCTAATTCTTCCTGCAGAGTCAGTGTGATAACATCCGTCTGAGGGTTGCTATTATATAGTATTCCTGTGTTCTGCACAGGCCTGATCCAATCAATAAAAGTGTGTCTATTGACGTCAATAGATCTTGAATCCAGCCAACACTCCCCCCTAGGAGTGGGTATGCTTCGGCTGTGGGTGGGGTGACCCATATATAAATATAAAACATATCAATAAATCTGCTTCACGCGGTGTTCATAAAGCATTTGGAAACTTTGGAGGATAAGTACTGTGAAAGTTAAAAGTATACATTATTTTTCTTCCAAGGGTGTTTTCTCTGCTCCTTTGCTTCCTGGATGAATACTTGCAAGACAGACATGTTGCATCACTTCCTTCCATTTATCATTTTAAAAATAAAAGAAATCTCTAAATTTGCTCTGTTCACAAAGCATTCTAGCATAATTAAACCAGAGCATGTCAGGCCTGAAATGCTGTATGATCAACCTACATTGCTACCCTGAAACTGAATAACAATGGGACAGAGAGCTACATTTCTAATGTCAATAGCAGTCTCAAGCCATCTTGTCTTTTTCTGTAATTTTATTACCAGGAGGTTCTTTGCAGCACAACCGCTGTCTGCTATGTTGTTGTTCTGAGACAAAGTAGGTAAGGTAATATCTTTTATTGACTCAACTTCAGTTGATGGAAGGTACAAGTTTTCGAACTACGCAGAGCTTTTCTTCAGGTGTGGGGAAGGAAGCAGAGTATTGCTGTAGTTTGCCAACTGAGGTTTAAATATTGGAAAAAGTGTTTCACTAAAGAGAAATAAGTGAGATAAGGCTATACCCATCTTTGGCTTATTCACCAACACCCATACTTCCCTCTGCTTTAAAATTGTAAGAATTTTCTTTAAATTCTATTCTGGTTATAATTTAAACAGAGGGCTGCATTAGTAGATCCCAAACAAGGATCAGAGCCCTAGCCTTTATGTGGACTCCTCCTTAGGTCACTCAGCTCCCTCATTGAAACACCAGTGTCAGCAGGAGTTCCTCGTTGGAATGCACCCTGTTGGCTTGGCTTAAGGAACCATCTCTCTTCTGGGCTGTTTTTGTTCTAATGTCAGTGAGTATGTTTCCATAACTGGGGCACCCTTCTACCCAGATGATAGTGTCCCCTGCCTCTTCCTTCATGCCATCTTGTCCTGTGCCTCTGCCACATTGGTGGACTATTGAGTAGTTTGTATCATTTGCACTTAATAGTAATTATGTAAACTGGGGAAAAAACTGAGATCTGGGTGTGTATTAAAGGGATTTCTGCTGCTTCACCAACCATTCACCTTGTACCTGCACTGTGAGAAATTCCATCTTTCTGTATCTTTTGCTGTATGGTGAGCTTTAAAAAAACAAACAAACAAAAAAAACTAAACTTGAAAAATAAACTATCCCATACTTGGTGGCTTGGCACAAATAGTTTTACTAGGTGAGTTGGGCTGTTTTAGGGATCCATTTCCTTTTGTCATTTTCAACAGTGAGCAGATTTAATCAAACCAACTTTGTAGACTATGCTCTTATTTAAAAAATAAGATGAATTAAAGTGAGAGATCAAAAGTATTTATTTAGATTTATATTAGAGGTGAAGTTCTGTGATTTAACATTTTCTCTTAAAATTAACAATTTGTGACATACCCAGGGTACAATCCAGACCAGTGAGTAGCTGTGTTACCCCTGACTTCTAACCTGGGGTACCCTTTACACTGTTTTGCTACTGTAGCTTCCAGTCAGGACTGCTCAGAGCCTCCAGCATGCAAATCATTCTCAGCTGTGTCTGTGTGCACCTGCAGCCTGCTAGTCACACCTAGAGTCTTACCAGCCTGAATTATACTGCAGGGTGACCCCAACACACTCCCAGTCCCAGACATTACCGCCCAGAAATGTACATCTAGTACTGCCCAGCCTTCTCCTGGACAATACAAGTTTATATAAAGTCTGTCATTTCATGAATAGAAATGGTATGCACAAACCTTATTACCCCAAATGGAGTTTCCCAAACACTTCAGTTCAACACACTGGATTAGATAAAACAATAAAATAAATTTATTAAGTACAAAGAGAGAGACTTTTGAGTGAACACAAGTGATGAGGCATAAAAGTCAGAAATGGTTACAAGAAAAATAAAGATAAATTGCAATTAATGCCTAACTTAACAAACCATTAAATTTGAAGATAAGTTTTTCTTACCACATGATCTGAACAGTCTTACCAGCCAAATCTCTTAGGCCAGGATCCCTTCTTCTGTTTAATGGCTGCTTCCTTTGCTCTATGGACAGAGAGAGTGAAGAGGAGGGGGCATATTGGGGTGTCTATCTCTTCTTTTTATAGTCCTTTCTTCCCTTTTGAGAAGCATTTCCAGCTGGGAGCAGGGCAACAGACTGACTGAGTGGATGGGAACTTATGCTGGGTTTTTTGCCAAGATGTAGATGTTTTGCCCCTGTCCCTTTCCTGCCAAAGAATAACCACTTAGCAGATAATGGCCCATTCGCCTTGTTTACACCTGGCTGAGGCATCATCTTGCACTTTGTCTCTGAGGAACTAGTTTGGCCACTCCCCAGGCTTGGAACATGTTTTAATAACACCGTATAGTGGAATCTTATAACTCAGTGTTGCCACACATATTTTACCAGGACAATAGTGATCAGCAGCTTGAGTTTTCAAATGATAACGTGCAAGGCAGATGGTGTACAAAGATTATTACAATAGTGGAAACGGGTATATTCTGTCACACAATCATAGAATAGTTAAAATAGCAAACCCAGCCATGACACTCATCAACAATCACAAATGAATCAGCCGGGCTGGCAGGGTTCAGCACTGCATATAGAGATCAGTGTACAAGAGATGAGAACTACAGAGGGACTCTAATTTGAATATTGGCATTGTGCAGCTTGAAGAGGTAACATCAGAGCAAATCCTTCCACATTCAGTTCTTCCCAGGCTTATGGCTGATTGGTTTGTATGTTTTGGACAGAACCATTTTTCAAGGCCTAAATTCGGAAATGGTTTCAGTTCAAACAACCCCAGTTTCCCTACGTTTATCTCCTTGTGAACCCAAAGGCAGGGTTTGATCTAGACCGATACATGTGCAGGAGCTCTGTCATCAGAACTGGAAATAGTGACTTTAGCTGTGCAGTCTTTCCCAGTGGCTCAGACTCTGAGGTCAGCCCCAAAATATCCCTGACATCCAGACAGGGCAAAAATGTCTGTATCCCTTTTGAGGGAAAGCTTGAAGACCTGAGTGAAATTTGAGTAAACACTGTTGGCTTGCAAATGCAGGCTGAATTCAAACCAAGGCAGATTTCAAGGGCATCTGAAGCTTATATTAAGTGCTTCATGATTTTCTAGGCAACGTCTTCTGGAAAAAGTGAGTTTAAAATGTTCTGCCTCTTTTAATGGGACTTGGTGGGTAAGTTTCCTCTGGTTAATGGATGCAGAGTCAGGAGCTCCAGGATCCATTCTCAGTTCTGCTGTAGATCTGCTGTGTGACCTTTGGGCAAATCACTTTAACTACTGTATGTCTCTTAGAATGGGGATAATAGTAACCACAATGGTGCGGTTGCTGTTACCAGGCTAGCTCTGCCTCTGACCCCTCCTGGTCTTTTTTGTGTGCAGCCCCACTCAGCTCTCAGGCCTTGAAGCTTTCACATCTCTCAGGGAGGAGTCATGTGATTCTTCCACTCTCAAACAGGGCTCTGGGCTGCAGTCCCCAGGTCCTAATCATGGTTACCTCAGCAGGCCAAGGACTGTTCGTTGCCTGCAGTTCTGTTCCCTCTGGAACCAATGACTAGTTAATACAGTGACCAGACAGCCTGTTAAAGCAAAGTATTATTTATAGAACCAAAGCACTGCAGAGAAGATCAATCTTAAAACAATAAACAGACTATGTACATTCCTGTCTTTCCCTGAGGTTCATCATTCCCTGGAAGGTGGGAAAGGCCCCAACCGATCTGGAGACTCCCACAGGACCAGTGTCTGTGATCCATGTCAGTCTGTTCTCCCCAGGAACAGCTCCCTCACAGCTCCCCTCCCTCTCTCTCCTGAGAGTCTTCCTAACCACTGAGCATCCCTGTGATTTCTATCTCTGTCACAGCCTTGGCAAAGCAGCTGTGCTGCTTTGGGCCAGAGCCTGGAAGTCATCTTCATTGCTAATAGCTTGGCCATTGTCTTGCAATTGCCTCCCCCGGCCCCGACCTTTTTGTACAGGGAAATTGCTTATCTATAACCAGTATGTTGCCTACTTCCTTGTTCCTCTAACAGCCCCCCTATTAAACTAGACCAACACATCCAGACAGGAAAGTCTGATAGCCACTCTACCTCATGTGATCAGGTCACATACATAAAATTATTATAAATAGCTGCTCCATCTCCACCACAGGCACCCTTTGAGTTACCATTTTCCTGCTCGCTATTGGGTAAGGTTTGATATATAGCATTCCACTTATAATAGTGGGCCCAGTTCTATGGCCAAAGAACGTGCACCTTGGTGCAAAATTGTGCTCCAGAATCTGAATTTTCATTAGTTGAAAAAAAAAAATCTTGCCTTTGGATGTGTTTGAAGTTTTGTCCAACTTCAGGGCAAAAAATTGTTCATAAACTTGAAAAAAAAATTGTAGAAAGGGGGTTCCCCCTTTTTTGCCAGTTCTAGCTGAGACCTGCCTGCAGCTGCATCTTGCTCTCCAGATTTTCACAGTAGGGGAAATAACTGGATTATAGTACATACTTCAGAGAGAGCAGAAGACCATCTTGTAGGTGGAGAGCAGGAGTCATCAAAAGTACAGCCTGGAGAACCGCCCTGGAGCCAAGGCTGGGAGGTCTGGGGAGATGAATTGCTGAAACTGGCTATAAACTCCCGAAACTGGCTATAAACTCCCAACTTCTCTGACATACCTGGGGGAAGGGGGAGGAATGAAGTTCTTTAAGAATGCCATTGGAGCTGAGGCCTGGAGAATGGAGCCTGGCTTCCTCAAGAGTTTAACGAGACAACCCAGCCTTAAAAATTAATCAATGAAGTTTATCATTAAGTATCTTCAACTATGAGCCATAGCCATGTGGATGGGATGAGGGAGGTAGGGGAAGGATTAAGGGTGTATCATGGCAATAGAATAAATTAATATTGCTGTAGAATTTAGTCTTATTGTGTCATGGTTAAGGCTGCGAGTTTGTCCCGGAAGTCACTGATTCCGTGACTTTCTGGGACCGCCAGGACTTCTGCAGCAACCACACTGGCCACTACTGGGGTTGTCTCAGCCCCACCCCCATCCTGAGCACCAGCGGTGATCTTGGGCTGTACCCCACCCCACAGCACCAGTGGCAGTCCCGACCTGCCTCCTCTCCCAGCACCAGCAGCAGTCCCGGGCCACGCATGGCTGCCCCCCTCCCAGCATCAGCGTTGCCCCTGGGCCAGCCCCTGCTTCACACCACCCATGGCGTCCCTGGAGTCCCCGCTCCAGAGCACCCAAGATTTAGTCAGGGTATATAGTAAAAGTCATGGACAGGTCACGGGCCGTGAATCTTTGTTTAGTGCCCCTGACCTGTCCATGACTTTTACTAAAAATATCCATGACTAAAACTTAGCCTTAGTGATGGTCCTCATGGAGTACACAAGACTCCTCCAGTACTGTAATCGCCATCCTTAATTGTAAAAAAATGCAACTTTTTAAGGGCATGCACTGTCTCCACTTCATAGGTACATTAGAAGATCCTCTGACAGAATTTGCTCTAAAACCTATATTATTATTATTGTTTTTGATGCTTTGTACCACATAGTATCTGTCTTCTGAAAAATCATGCTTTTTTGGCAAGTCAATAGTCTTTATTTGTGGAGCTGTCTTGTTTGGAGCATTGAACCAAACCAGCTCCAGCCATGGTGTGGGCGAGGAGATCCCCATATCTAATGCATAGATCCTTAGTGCCGTTTTTATATCAAAGGTAAATTGTAAAGGTCTCATGTTCTGCAATGTCTTGTTCTCTCCAGAGTGTCAGGAATAATGAATGAAATGATGGAGGAGGTCTCCACATGGGTCTCGCCACTCCTCCTCTTGCCCAGACACACACAAGCGGGTCCAACCCACACAAGGGGGTTCTGGGAGTTATGACTTTCCTCAGCCAAGCCTAACAAAAGAATTATTCTATTCCAGAAGCCAGTGGATGCTTGAAGGATGGAGAGGGAAATGGGCAATTAAATGTTAAAAGAATGAATGAAACGCTTGTGGTGTCAACGGGTAGTGATCAATGGCTCCATGTCTAGTTGGCAGCCGGTGTCAAGTGGAGTGCCCCAGGGGTCGGTCCTGGGGCCGGTTTTGTTCAATATCTTCATAAATGATCTGGAGGATGGTGTGGATTGCACTCTCAGCAAATTTGCAGATGATACTAAACTGGGAGGAGTGGTAGATACGCTGGAGGGGAGGGATAGGATACAGAAGGACCTAGACAAATTGGAGGATTGGGCCAAAAGAAATCTGATGAGGTTCAATAAGGATAAGTGCAGGGTCCTGCACTTAGGACGGAAGAATCCAATGCACCGCTACAGACTAGGGACCGAATGGCTAGGCAGCAGTTCTGCGGAAAAGGACCTAGGGGTGACAGTGGACGAGAAGCTGGATATGAGTCAACAGTGTGCCCTTGTTGCCAAGAAGGCCAATGGCATTTTGGGATGTATAAGTAGGGGCATAGCCAGCAGATCGAGGGATGTGATCGTTCCCCTCTATTCGACACTGGTGAGGCCTCATCTGGAGTACTGTGTCCAGTTTTGGGCCCCACACTACAAGAAGGATGTGGATAAATTGGAGAGAGTCCAGCAAAGGGCAACAAAAATGATTAGGGGTCTAGAGCACATGACTTATGAGGAGAGGCTGAGGGAGCTGGGATTGTTTAGTCTGCAGAAGAGAAGAATGAGGGGGGATTTGATAGCTGCTTTCAACTACCTGAAAGGGGGTTCCAAAGAGGATGGCTCTAGACTGTTCTCAATGGTAGCAGATGACAGAACGAGGAGTAATGGTCTCAAGTTGCAATGGGGGAGGTTTAGATTGGATATTAGGAAAAACTTTTTCACTAAGAGGGTGGTGAAACACTGGAATGCGTTACCTAGGGAGGTGGTAGAATCTCCTTCCTTAGAGGTTTTTAAGGTCAGGCTTGACAAAGCCCTGGCTGGGATGATTTAACTGGGAATTGGTCCTGCTTCGAGCAGGGGGTTGGACTAGATGACCTTCTGGGGTCCCTTCCAACCCTGATATTCTATGATTCTATGATTCTATGAATCAAAGCTTCTTTACAGGGTTACAGCCAAAAGATGCTTATATTGTGGTCAGAAAAAGACAAGTGTGCGAGGGGGGGGTCGGGTTGCTAGTGAGGGTACAAAAGGGCTGGGGAGTTTGCAAGAGGGAGAAGCTGCAGGGCCCATATCGAACCTTAGCAGTCTGGATAAGGGGCTTGAAGGTCAATGCAGATTGGTCTGCTCTTGGGGGAGACACAGAAAGGCAGCCCCATGGTGAATGAGGGACTGTGAGCTGGAGAAGAGAAGGTGTTATAACAGCAAAGAAGCAGAATGTGACCAGGAACTGGCCCAGGACCCTCCCACCATACTAATATTCTAAGCTATAAACCAGAGCCCTGTGAACTTAGGTGAAAGCTGAATAATGCAGCAGCCTGTTAACGCTGTGTTATATGTAAATAGTTCAGGGTTGACTGGCTTTTTCACTGTCTTTTTTTATATAAACAGTGATTCCCAAAAGGGCGAACTGGAAAAACTAACCTGTTTTATTGGGCTCAGAATCCCCTTAAACGTTCTTCTACTTCCTGTACTTGCAGCTGCTGGAAGTTCTCCCTTCCACACCAAACAAGCACTTTGTTGATTTTAAAAGCAAACGGGATGTGCCAGAAGACTGTCATTGTCGACTGACTGACTGACTTTTTACTGTAGCTTTAGTGGGCTGAAATGCAGCGTTGTGGGATTAATGTCCTGACCACCCTTCCCTTGGAAACTCAGTCCTTGAATTTCAATGATTAACTGTTATTGTCAGACCCTCCCAGTAATACATTTACATGGCACTTTCTAAACTTGATTGATATATTCTCTGCTCTAGACAGCTTATTCTCTGTGCATATGTAACCCACAGACCTCCTGGGTATGGTGCTCTATTCCATCTAGTGGCACCAAGACCACTTAGAGATTAATGAGTCTGCTCTACAGCCTTAATTAAGGGCCATATGGCTTTTAGCTCATGCAGTAGAGGCTCATGCAGGGCCAGATTAAGACCTTTAGAGGCCCTAAGCACTGAAAAGATTATGGTGCCCCCCCCCCATGTGTAATTCAAAATAAAAACAATACTATACCATAAAATAAAATTTTATTTTTCAAAATGACACAAAAAAACTTACATGTATGCTGAAATTAAAATAGCTTCTTTCTAGATTTTCTGATTGCAAAATTCTGGATAAGTCCATCAAAGCTGACTCGCCGAAGCATGTCCGCTTCCATACACAATAGGGAAAGTGAATCAAGTCTGTCCTGACACATTGTTGTTCTCTGAGGGTTTTTTATTCTTTTCAGCTGAGAAAAAGAGCATTCTGCGGAGCAGTTAGTAATCATCCATGTTAGAAAAATACATAGTGCGATCTCTACATTTGGAAATACACATTGTATTCCATCTTTCAATATTGTGTCATGAAGATCAATGTGACTGAATTTCATTTTTCCTGTTTCATTAAACTTTGCGTGCATATAACAGTGGAACTGCTGTACTTCTCCACAGAGATTCATGTTCAAGTCAACAGGGTATGAATCAACTAGCTTTTGGGAACCTTGTGAATATTGTTAGTCAGATAAGTCCATATCATTAGAAAAGAAAATCTATTTGATACTTTTGTACACTTCACCTCTCCTCTTCATATGAGCTTCAAATGTATCAATTATAGCGTAGAAGTAGATATGCGAAATTTGTCTCTAGGATTCAATGCTGTTTCTGTTTGCTTGTTTTTTCCTGATTTGCTTGCGGGACTGGGCTTCTTTGTAGTTAGTTTCAGAGTAGCAGCCGTGTTAGTCTGTATTCGCAAAAAGAAAAAGAGTACTTGTGGCACCTTAGAGACTAACAAATTTATTTGAGCATAAGCTTTCGAAAATAAATTTGTTAGTCTCTGTCAAGGTTCCTTCCCCACTCTGAACTCTAGGGTACAGATGTGGGGACCTGCATGAAAACTTCCTAAGCTTACTTTTACCAGGTTTAGGTTAAAACTTCCCCAAGGTACAAACTATTTTACCTGTTGCCCTTGGACTTTCACTGCCACCACCAAACGTCTAACCGGGTTTATTATTGGGAAAGAGCCATTTGGAAATGTCTTTCCCCCCAAAATCCTCCCCAAAATCTTGCACCCCACTTCCTGGGGAAGGTTTGATAAAAATCCTCACCAACTTGCATAGGTGACCACAGACCCAAACCCTTGGATCTTAAGAACAATGAAAAAACATTCAGTTTCTTAAAAGAAGAATTTTAATAGAAGTAAAAAGAATCACCTCTGTAAAATCAGGATGGTAAATACCTTACAGGCTAATTAGATTCAAAATATAGAGAATCCCTCTAGGTAAAACCTTAAGTTACAAAAAGATACAAAGACAGGAATATCCATTCTATTCAGCGCAGCTTATTTTCTCAGCCATTTAAACAAACAGAATCTAATGCATATCTAGCTAGATTACTTACTAAGTTCTAAGACTCCGTTCCTGTTCTGTCCCTGGCAAAACCATCACACAGACAGAGAGAGCGCTTTTGTTTTTCCCTCCCCCCAGCTTTTGAAAGTATCTTGTCTCCTCATTGGTCATTTTGGTCAGGTGCCAGTGAGGTTATCCTAGCTTCTTAACCCTTTACAGGTGAAAGGATTTTTCCTCTGGCCCGGAGGGATTTTAAAGGTGTTTACCCTTCCCTTTATATTTATGACAGTCTCTAAGGTGCCACAAGTACTCCTTTTCTTTTTGCAAATACAGACTAACACGGCTGTGACGCTGATGAAGTGAGCTGTAGCTCACGAAAGCTTATGCTCAAATAAATTTGTTAGTCTCTAAGGTGCCACAAGTACTCGTTTTCTTTTTGTAGTTAGTATCAGGCAAGACATCCTTTGATATGTCTTCAGATCTTTCGAAATCATTCCTCAAAGTGTGTAAGTAGTCTGCTAATGATTGACAGAAGTCTGCACGTTTTCAAATCCAATTCTTTTTCTTGGAGAGCTTGACTTTTGTGTGGTAAAAGTGTTATAAAATTTCATTCCACATGGTCAACATGAATACAAACTCTAGTTCTTGCATCTTGTTTGCAGTGTTTTCTGCCTCTTGTATGGTTTCTCCCTTTTTGTGATTGGTCTTCAGCTATACTTTCTGTCAAGGTTCCTCCCCCACTCTGAACTCTAGGGTACAGATGTGGGGACCTGCATGAAAAACCTCCTAAGCTTATCTTTACCAGCTTAGGTCAAAACTTCCCCAAGGTACAAAATATCCCACCCTTTGTCCTTGGATTGGCCGCTACCACCACCAAACAAATACTGGTTACTGGGGAAGAGCTGTTTGGACACATCTTTCCCCCCAAAATACTTCCCAAAACCTTGCACCCCACTTTCTGGACAAGGTTTGGTAAAAAGCCTCACTAATTTGCCTAGGTGACTACAGACCCAGACCCTTGGATCCTAAGAACAATGAACAATCCTCCCAACACTTGCACCCCCCCTTTCCTGGGAAATGTTGGATAAAAAGCCTCACCAATTTGCATAGGTGACCACAGACCCAAACCCTTGGATCTGAGAACAATGAAAAAGCATTCAGTTTTCTTACAAGAAGACTTTTAATAAAAATAGAAGTAAATAGAGATAAAGAAATCCCCCCTGTAAAATCAGGATGGTAGATACCTTACAGGGTAATTAGGTTCAAAACATAGAGAACCCCTCTAGGCAAAACCTTAAGTTACAAAAAAGATACACAGACAGAAATAGTTATTCTATTCAGCACAATTCTTTTCTCAGCCATTTAAAGAAATCATAATCTAACACGTACCTAGCTAGATTACTTACTAAAAGTTCTAAGACTCCATTCCTGGTCTATCCCCGGCAAAGACAGAATATAGACAGACACACAGACCTTTTGTTTCTCTCCCTCCTCCCAGCTTTTGAAAGTATCTTGTCTCCTCATTGGTCATTTTGGTCAGGTGCCAGCGAGGTTACCTTTAGCTTCTTAACCCTTTACAGGTGAGAGGAGATTTCCTCTGGCCAGGAGGGATTTTAAAGGGGTTTACCCTTCCCTTTATATTTATGACACTTTCTAAAACATCCACAATCTTTGAGTAGGACTCCCAGAATAGCACTTGTTGCCACTGCATATGCCTCCCAGCGAGTATTAGAAAGAGATTTCAACACACGATCATTGCCCAAATATGTTTTAAAGAACTGCCCATCGGTGTGTTGAGGCAGAGAAAAATGTATAAAGTAACTGGACGATTGAGAAAAAACTTACTGCCTCTGGACATCAACCAACAGCACTGCGGCCAACAAGATTGAGCACTGCGGCCATCAATCCCAAGAAATTTCCATTCCGCACTGATCCAAATGTGTCATTTGATCCTCGGAAAGGCAGACTACATTCAGCTAATGTTTGAATAACAGCTATAACACACTGCAAAACATGTCGCCAGTATTCATGCTCCCCTTTATTTTGTTCTTCCAATTTTTGTGTCAATCCAAAGCCCTATCTTTGATTTAAATATGTCAACGCTGAATCTCTATGAGTAGTGCTATTTTCATGTTGTTCAATTAAAACAGTATTCCGCCAGTCATTAAATCCATCTGCAGCAAACCAGGATGTTGAAGGTTTATATGCAAAAAGTTTGCAAACTAAACAGTACACAGACTCTGTTGATGGTGAATACAGTAGTGTATTTCTCACCATTCGCTTTCATGCCGAAAAAATATTTTTTGTGGACAATATCTTGTTTGTTTGCCATTGGTAAAAGTCCGACATGACTTCTCAAATGGCCCAGTGTGGTGTTGACAGTCATTTGGTCCATGATCTATCCAGTAAACTACATCATTGGTACTGAAATCAACCCACATACTGGGATTTTTTCTTCTATTATTTACAGCATGAGCAGGTGCAGTCTGACACATCCACACCTTCTAGAACAATGTCAGTTTTACCACCAGGAGTAGGATGATCAGTTACAGTCTCTGGCACATCCACATGTTCTGGAATGGTGTTTGTTTCACCAACAGAAGAAGAGTCAGTCTCTGAAACAACTACAGGTTTTGGAACGATGTCTGTGCTACTGAGAGAAGATGTTGCTTCTGATGGATTCGCTTTGAAAAATGTCAGCTTTGGAAGATTTTGGAAAAGGTTACTAGTTTTGTGTTTCTTTTCTTCTGCCAGTTTACGTTTCTGTGCTCCACTCAGTTGGTTACGTTTCATCCTGCCCCTTATCTCAGTTATCTGAACTTAAAAAAAAAACAAATTACACAACATACACTATTTTTATGTATATATTGTGGCAGAGCTCCGACCTTGTCCCCATGGGTCCCGCGTTTCCAAGTAGCTTACGCTAGCTTCAGAGATTCACTGCAACCCTCCACGTAGCCCTTCTCTCTCTAGGCCCAGGGATACAGTCTACTGAGCCCTTTTCATCATAAGCCCACATCTTTTGGCGCCCTCCTCCCCTGCCTGCAGCCTAGCGGGGAGGAGTGGTCGACCTGCCCCTCTTTTCCCCTCCTCTCTCTGGTGTTTTCCCCTCCCTCCCTGCTCATTATACCGGGGGACATGGCGGCCCCTCCCACAGACCCAGCTGTCTCTCCCCTGCCTGCCCCTCCATCACGTCATGTGCTCCTTGTGGTCCAAGACCCGGGTGACTTGGTGCGGGTGGAGGCTTGCCAAGCCATCTACTTGGCAGCCTCCTCCACCCAAGTCAACTGGGTCAAGAGCTCTGGCTTGGTGGTAGGGGACAGGTGGAAGGCAAGCTCCCTCCCACCCGCGCTTCAGGCCATCCGGTGGAGCACAGGTCAGCTGCTCTATCTCAGCGTTTATCTTTCTGCCATGTATCCGTCTCCACCAGAGAACTGGCACAGTTTAGAAGGCAGGGTGATAGAGTGGCTCCGGAAATGGACAGAACTACTCCGGTGCCTCTCCCTTGAAGGGAGAGTGCTGGTGCTTAATCAACTAGTCCTGTCCATGCTCTGGTACCGGCTCAACGCCCTGGTCCCAGCCCCGGGTTTCCTGGCCAACCTCCGGACATCGATTCTGGAGTTCTTCTGGTTAGGACTGCATTGGGTCTCTGCAGGGGTTCTCCATCTACCCCTGGAGGAGAGAGGGCAGGGCCTGAAGTGTCTACACACTCAGGTCCATGTCTTCCGCTTCCAGGCCCTGCAGCGGCTCCTTTATGGTGCAGGTAGTCCGGCGTGGAGTGTACTGGCACAAGCCTTTGTGCACCGCTTCCAAGGGCTCCGATATGACCGGCAGCTCCTTTATCTCCATCCGAGAGGTCTTCTGCGAGACCTCTCCAGGCTGCCGATCTTCTACCAGGACCTCCTCCGGACCTGGAATCTGTTCTCAGCGACCAAGTCCGTGGCGGCCACCATGGGGGCAGATCTCCTCGCAGAGCCCCTGCTACACAACCCCCAGCTCTGTGTGCAGCTGGCGGAGTCCCCCTCGGTGCACCAGAGGTTGGTCCTGGCAGAAGTCACCAGAGTCAGAGACCCCCTGGACTATGACCGAGGAGACTGGCTGGATCCCCTGACGCTCGCTCAGTGCATGGGTCTCTCCAGGCCTTGTACTCCCCGGCGTGTACTTTAGGAGGTGAGGGCTGCTTTGCTACCCGCTGCTCAGGTTTACCTCGACCGGGTCCTAAGAGAGGGTGCGCCCCACCCACCCTCCACCCCAGGTCCTCTGGACCTTTTCATTGGGGCCCTGCCCCGTGAACCCGACCGACATCCCTCCACCCCCGTCCCTTCACTGTGAGCTGGCTGCACGATCTGCAGTCGGTCCGCTTCCAGACCAAGGAAACATCTATACACGCTCGTGCTCCACACCCTTCATGTCCTCACTCTTGCATCCTGCCCCGACACAAAGTGGTGGGACCTCCTGCCACCTCTAGAGGGTGAGAAGCCCCGGTGGGCCAGCTTATACTCCACCCTAGTCCTGAGGCCTGCTGGGAATATCAGTTGGTGGCTCCTTCACTGGGCCGTGAGTACGGATATGTACTTGGCACTGTTCACCCCTATCCCAGTCACCTGCCCCTTTTGCGGTGTGAGGGAAACCCTGGCACACATATACTTGGAGTGCGCCTGGCTGCAGCCCCTATTCCAGCTCCTCATGAATATTTTGTTAAGATTTTGGCTGCACTTTTTCCCCTCACCTCCTTATTTATGTACTCCCTATCCGTGGCCCCACTAAGTCACGGGACCTCCTGGTCAGCCTCCTCCTGGCCCTGGCTAAAGTGGCCATCTATAAAACCAGGGTGAGGAGGTTGGAGTCTCCTGTGACTGTGGGGCCTATTTCTGATCCTCCATCCGTTCACATATCTGGGCAGAGTTCCTCTGGGCGGCGTCCACTGACTCCCTTGATGCCTTCGAGGAGCAGTGGGCGCTGTCCGGGGTTCTCTGCTCCATGTCCCCATCTGGTTCCCTTCGTTTGACCCTTTGACCGCACTCCTGTTCCTGTTATTTCATTAGTTGTCCCCTGTAATTATTTGGTTTCCAGGTCCTGTGGACCCCCCTCTTAGGCTGGGGGGGGGGAATCCTTTAGCAGTTGGTGGGCTTCGCTCACTCACTTCCTGGATCCCAATAAGGGGCTACTCTGCTGTACCCAACTGGCCTGGGTCTATCACAATATATAATATAAGAAAGAAAAAAACCGAATCAAGTACGTATAACTCAGAAGAATATATCAATAATAAAACATAAATTTATTGCAATATATAAACAGGATCGGATTTCCTCGCATTATTTCCATCTTCATTAGTAGGATGCCCCCCTCGTTTAGGTGGGGATAAGTAATAAAAAGAGAACAGAAAAACAGGGGAAGAGTGCGTAGTGGAGTGTAAGGAACTCTAACAAAGTTCTGATTTTTTCCCATGATGACTACTTTGATGCTTTTTTTTGAAATATCAACTATCAAATTTTTTCCAAAAAAAATCTCCTTTTTTTGGTGCCCCCTGCTTTGCTAGTGCCCGAAACACATGCTTAGTCTGCCTATTGGGTAATCCAGCCCTGGGCTCATGTATTTACCTCAGGAGGTCCCAGGTTTGAGTCTGCCTGCCGACAACCGGGGTCTGTCGGTGTTACATATGAGCAGGTGCTTTTCCAACCTGTTCTCAGACACAGTCCACACACTGTGTAGAGTCCAAACTTGCTCCCTTGTTGGGATTTGGGTTTTTATAACCAACATGTCAACAAAGTTTAGCTCGAATCTTCTCCCAGGCTTGGCTGCTCCTAAGATTCATCCTTCCAGATTGCTCAGTCCACACACTAGATCTTCTCTCCAGATAGCCATTCCCATCTCCCTTTCATCCAGGTGCAATAAAGAGCTACCTGCCTGTGTCTGCACTTACTGTTCCCCAGCAGAATCAACGCCTAGAAGGGCTTATTTCAGGTAAACATGGCAGCTTGTTACAGTGTTAGACAAACGCGAGATAAGATTGGACAAAAGCTCAGGTGATGGAAGACCTAGGATTTACTGATTGACGAGGAAGCCAGTCAGAGGGATTTCTCAAAGGGGTGGGTTTAACAAGGGATTAGAATGGGAATGGGGCTGCTTGGGTGACGAGAACATGGAGACTGTTCCACCTGTAGAGGAATCCAGATGGAAAGGTGCAAAATGAAGAGAGGGAGAAGTAAGGCAAAAGTCCTGGGAAGAATATAAATAGTGGGGGGAGTATTGGGGGCAGAAATAGCAAAGGTGAAGGTGGGGACAATATTATGTAGAGCCTTGCATTTGAGAGAGAAGCCTGAACCTGATGGAGTAGGGGTAGCAAAACAGCCTGTGTCCAGATGGAGGAAGATGACTTCAACAACATCTTTCATTTTTTTTTTCTCTGCAGTCCAGGTAAGCTCAAACAAATGCCAGAGACAGTTCAAAGAGCTGTCATCAGACTTACCCAAATGAAAATCATTTCCTATTCTTTTCAGTAATACATGAGTCTATAATACAAAGTGATACACACAGCACAATAAGTTTCAGAGTAGCAGCCGTGTTAGTCTGTATTCGCAAAAAGAAAAGGAGGACTTGTGGCACCTTAGAGACTAACAAATTTATTTGAGCATAAGCTTTCGTGAGCTACAGCTCACTTTATATCCGATGAAGTGACCTGTAGCTCATGAAAGCTTATGCTCAAATAAATTTGTTAGTCTCTAAGGTGCCACAAGTCCTCCTTTTCTTTTTACAGCACAATAGAAGGATTTCTCATGGGATATTTATGGTGGTTACTCCCGGTGAGTGGCTCATTTTTACATGTAGTTTCAGTGTTTCAGAAAAAGGCAAACTCCAGTAATATAAAGAGGGTGGAGAATGCAAACAAACATTACATACCGACCTAAAGATTTTTACAGTCCTAATAACAGAGACACACTCTGGACTCTTCTGACATGACTGAGAGAAATATTTGCTGTTGATCCGTTTAGAGAGACTAATCCGGATTCCCTGTAAATGAGCAGCTTGCTTTTCAAATGCCACAGAGATCTGCACACTATAAAATTGCCATTTGGTATATATCATATGATAGAAAGCATCCAAGAGCTTAAAAAAACATACATGCTAGAATCATGAGTCAAATTCAGTCATGTGACTAAGGGGAGGTACTGAGCTGGCTTCTAGCCAGTGGCAGAAGCTGATGGGTGGAACAAACAGGGCATGAAAAGACTAATAGGACTAACGGATCTTAGAATTGTGGTACCCTTATTTGGATCTTCAGGAATGTAGGCTATAGCAGTTTTGCAGCTCTACCAGCCTTTTGCCTCACACTGGAACTGTTTCTGACACAGTAGAATCCTGCTGCTTTGTGGTAGGAAGGATAGAAAAAGAACATGGCCTGCATTTTGAAGGTAAATCTCTATCTGTTGCTTGAATGCATTGTTAAAAGGAGCCCCTTGCTGCTCTGAGGCACGGATTCAATGTGGTCCTATTGCATCTTAATCTTAGCTGTCTCTTTGAGTATTGGTTTTGTTTGGCAAATGAATATGGAGAGATTCTGAAACGCACAGCTGTGTTCTGCTTCCCTGTTCTGCCATTCTTTTCCTTGTTCCCTGCATTGTCAGAACTGCAGGCTAACAGCTAGTGGGAAAGGGACTGTGTGCAGAATAATAGGAAGGGGGTGCAGGGCTCTGTCTTGTCTTAGTTGACTTTGAGCTGAAATCCTTCAGGAGCTATAGCATGAGGGAAACAGACTTACAATACAAAAGACAAAATCGGGGAAGCTGTTTTCTTTCCACAACGTGCAGCACTTAACTGCTTTAAAGAAAAGCTTACAAAAGCTGCACCAAGTTGCTCCTTAAGCACACTCCCCTTCTGAATTTACGTAGGAGCCATATGCTACTACATTTTAGAGCCAAATTGCACTAATTAGGGTCACTATTTTAAGGATTTTTCCCAACAAATGCCAACAAATATGAACAGAAACTTCTCTTGCACTAACATCTTCCTGTCAGATACTTTCTTCCAGGTGCTTTCTTTACTAAGAGAAAAGTATTCACAAACAATATATTTTGTAGATGGGAGCATCTCTATAGCACTACAGAAGAACTGAATCAGATGGGAGGAGGTGGAAGTGCAAGCTGATAAAAACCATGAATCTTTGTTTCATTAGGTTATTTTCACCAGCGGGGAGTCACTATCAGAACACTTGTGTTTTTTATTCCATGGTTTAAAGATAAAGAAGCTGATGGGTCTCATTGACCTGCAGTCTGCCACCTTTTTCCACACCTACATTTTAAACACATGCATGGCACGTTCAACCAAGTAAATAAAGCATGGCATGCTGACCCATCTGCAAATGATCCCTTATTTTCAATTTGATTAGTCCTCTAACAAAGGACTGATCAAGCTTTGGGACAGCCTGAGATAGCAGCTTTCTCCAAAATATCTGCAAAGTTGCTAAACTGAAAATATTGAACTTACAATATTCTTCAAATACTAACAATCCTTGTTTCTCCAAGAACGACATTCATATGATGATTTTTGTTTTTCATATGAACTTTTTTCTTAAAGGAACAAACAACCCCCTTATTGTTCTTCTTTTCCCTGCCCCAGCGCCTCTGTAAAACAGTATGTGCCTGTGTCTTAGTTTGCTTTCATGCACGTGTAGCTTGTTGCAGTTTTTATTAATAAATATGTTGAAAGCTGCCTCAGGTGCAGAAATCTCTTCTTGAAGTGTCTCAGTAACTAACTCCCAGGAACAGGCAATGTTGAAAGAAGTGATTTGATAAATTAAGACATGGGACTTGACTTATAAGCTCTCGCAATTGGGCCTGGATTCACTAAGATAAAAATACGTATTTTGCTCTTAAATGTCACCGGTAGTCATATCTGCCACCCATCCAGAATATGATATAGGTGTATATTTTAGATCACTAGCTTCACTACTTTTTCTTACTACTAGGAAAGTTCTTCTGCCCTCTGGCCTGAAACGTGAATAAGCAGGCCCCTTTGCAGGAAGAATCAAAGGTCTTTTACCCTGGGTGGCAGCATTCTTCCCCTTCTGCAGGACTAAATCTGCACACATCTGATCTCTGCAGAGCCTTCCTTTATAGACTGTTTATCATATAATCCTGCTTTTCCAAACCCCTTGAGTTCCACCGGGGTCTGATCCTTTAAATTTAAATCAATGGGTACCACAGAACGGCTAGTGCTCTCTAAAGACAACTGGTCTAATTCTTAATCTTGTTAAAAGAGGCAGGTGTGAGTATAAAAAGTGAAAGAGATATGTGGCGATTAGGATTGCAGTAAACCAGACGTGACTCTTCCAGCCAGACAAGCCAAATGAATAATCTAATTGCCTAGAGAGAGAAATAATTCATTATTCACTTCAACATACAAGTTTTTCATTCAACCTCCAAACCATAAACACTTGCTTTATCACATGGGTAGGATTTTTCAGACCTAGCACAAAAGGAAAGTAGTAGACACCATAAAGGGACTTCACAAATTGTTTTAACATGATGATGAACTCAGAATATGTACCAAACTTATGAGTTGCACTTAGCTACACCGTTTTCCTGAAACTACACCTGTCCTGCCCCCATTTGTACCCTGCCTTTTTGGTTTTTATGTTCTATAGCTTTTTTGGTCCATTGTAGTCAGTACCCTGATGTCTGGGGGGGTGGGGTAGGTGGAGGATTGCTTGTCCTGTGGAGGTGGATTTTCAAAGAGAGCTGTATACAGGCAGAGCAGTGGACTGAGAGTCAGGATGCCTGTGTTCTAATGTTAGCTATGCTACAGATTGTGACTTTCTGCAACTAACTCATGTAACTGTCTGCCTCAGTTTGTAGGAAGGCTGGAGTAACACCTGCCTCAGAGGGGTGCGGAGGTTTGGTTAATGTCTATAGAGCACACTGGGATCCTCTGATCCAAATTACTGTATAAGCACAAAGGACAATGGTGACTATTAGAAACTGGCTAGTTTCATATACATTAAAAAGATACCGAGTCCTCCCTTTTTACTATCCATGCTATAGGAAATACCTTGAATGCTACAAATATTGAGGTAATTAAAGTGTAAATACTTACTGAGTGAGTAATCTGAGGCGTTTTGTTACGTCTTTGTCTGTCCTGTAACATCAGTTAAGATCTGGTGGGTTGTCTCTGCTGAGGGTTTCTGAAACTTTATCTTCAGATCAGCGGTGGGGCATTCTATCTCAGTGGACACAGCAACGCTCGCTCCTCCTAGTGATCTGCCAGAGTCCATAATTACTGAGTTGTAGGGCACAGCACAAGGGATGTTTGTTTTTTTTGCAGGGCTCTAAATAAAATCCATGGCAGACCTACCGTTCACTCACCTAGTATGTCTTGGACACAACCAGTTTATCTTGTGGTTAATTGTTACAGTGGCTCCCACATGCCGTGGCAATGAACACTGGATAGGTTTAATGGTTGCCATTTAAAAAGTCCTCTTTATCCTTGTGAGGTCTGAGAGACCACAGCTTCTGCTGTGTCAACTGTTGGTAAATGTTGACTTTTTAATGGTCAGCCCTGTAAACAAATAAAGGAAATGACTTCAGACAAGCCCCAATTTTTGCTCACTTTGAGAATGGTCATCATATGTGCTTGCCTTGCACTGGAAAGTGCTACAAGAATGACTATACAAATGTTTACTGACGTCTATTTATATTCTGTATTGACATCACCTGCGGAGGATGTCGAGTTGTAATATTTTAAAGCAAGTTAAGAAATAACTTAACATGAACATTAGCCTTTTACATGCCTAACAGTAGGCAGATTGGTTGAAGGGGGGAAATCAGGGGGTATTTTTTTTTTTTGGATTATTCCATTCCTCTCCCCAAACTCTCTCTTTTCATGGGAGTATGTGTTTTGTCTTCATGGCACAATTATTATTTTTAGTGGGCAGGGCTGATATAGTAGAATTTGTCACAAAGCTCTCTCCCAGACATGGTGTGGGCCTAGGACCTGCTCTGGTCCTGGACAACTATGCAGCAAAGAGCAAATACAGAATCTAGAAAGAGGTGTCCTCCCTACTGATATATGATGCATATTTACAATACAGTGAATAGAGGTTATTTCATGCATGCCTTTTGATTGCTGTAAGGCGGTTCTGCCCCAGTGATCGTATGTGAAATTGAGAATGAAACCTGTCCCGAGTAAAATCCTGTATTTATTTGTGTTTTCTGAGGACATCACTTCTACATGGTGCAAAGGCAAAATGTGAGAGTACATTTCCCCTCACAAGGCATGCAGGCAGGCTAAGCAGGTGGCCAGCTGGGATTACTGATATCCTTAGCTTTTGTTTAAAACTTCCTTTAAAAAGTCAAATTTTGCACATTTAGCCCTGGTCTACACTACGGATTTATGTCAGTGTAACCATGTTTCTCGGAGGTGTGGAAAACCGGCACCCCTGAGCTGACACAGTTAAACCGACTGAATTTCTGGTATAAACAGTGCTGTTGATGGGAGGGCTGACATAGCTATGAGTGGAGTACCTATGCCGGTGGGAGAAGCTCTCCCATTGGTGTAAGTAGAGTCTTCACGAAGTCCCCTCCAGAGGTGCTGCTGCAGTGCAGTAAGTGTAGACAAGCTCTTAAGTATGTGCCTAGCATGTTCAAGTGCTTTGCTTGGTCGGGGCCATAGCTAGGCTCTGCAACCAAGTTCTTCTATTGCCATGGCTCCATCAGTCTATTTGGTTAACCCCCCAGGCTGAATCTCCTCTTAACCTGGACTGTCAGCTCTTTGAGCCAGAACTGTCGTCTTACCATGTGTGTTCAGTGCCCAGCACAATGGGGCCTGGACCTGTTTAGGGCCTCTAGACCCTGTTGCAATATAAATAGTGCTAATATCTGCAGGCAAATGCTAAATCTATACCTGGGACTAAAATAACAAAGCCGAGCTCAATCTACTGAACTGCCCAACTTGGTAGAAGCTTGTTTAAAGGGGGCAAGAAAGCTGAAGGTCGTCAAAGGGAGTAAGTCCTGATGTCTTTGCCATTTGGATGATAGCATATTGCCCCTCTAACTTGTCCCTTCCATGAGAGAAACTCTGCAAGGGAAGGCTCATAGATATTTCCTCCCAAACTTCTGCATTGTCTGAGGTGTGGTGTTTGCCCCCCCCCCACGCCCCTTGCAGAATAGGCCATAGGTTTGGCCCATGCACTTGTCAGCTGCTGAGGATCTGCAGGACGTTGGGCCATTTATGTAGAGGACCTGTGAATCCATGTTGATCCTGGGTCCCTGGCATCCTGCTGGGATCTGTGTTTGTAAAGGGAGTGAATGGGGACTTCCCATAATGGAGAGGGTTCTGTGGGAAAGGCCTTACAGCCCATCCTGGCCCACCCACTGCCTGCTTCCTCCTCCATGTGGTGCTTCAACCCATGGAGAGCACTGTGCAGTGTCCAGAGGGAAGGGAACATAGCAGGGCTGGTGGCTCCCTTCCATATGAGAGGATCCCTCTGTACAGAGGATTCTCAGCAAGCTCTGTGGTCCCTGCAGTTTAATTTAGTGTGTGATTCTTCCCAGCTGTCTGTCCTAAAATCATGTGCAGGTTGGCAGGCTGCTGTACTTGAGTGGTGGATGAAGCCATTCCCTTGAGTATATGGTTACATCTTCAGGGATGAAATGTGCTACACAAATGTACAGGATCAGTCTTCTGAGTTTTGAGTTGTTATAGCTGCCATTTTTCCACACTTGATGGGATCAGTAAGACTCCTTTTAATTTATACTTTTTTGTAATGGAATGCATAAGGAGTGGAAGAAATTATCATGTGAGGAAAATATAGGAAGAATTTGTACCTTTCAGGAGAGTTATCAAAGAAATGTAGTGCTGGAAGGGATCTAGAGAGTTTTCCCAGAGGCTTTCAGCTGGTCTGCCTCTTACCTCCTTCTGGACATTAGAAGTGTATTCTTGATGTATAATACAACACCCCCTTCCTCCCCGCTCCCATTTGTCCTTCCTGAATAAACTACATCCCTCTCTACCAATATTTCAGTCATGAGATTTATCCCACCAAGTCTTCTGCCAATTAAATAATAATTTAACTATGTATGAATCCCTTTCAGTTCTTCCTGTTTATTCCCCATACTCCTTGCATTTGTTTATGGACATATAGGTTTTTGAGCAGATTCTGCTACTGATTTCACTCTTGTTGCTCCTATGACCCTGTTGTAGTTTTCCATGCCCTCATCCTCCTACAAACATCTACCCTTCTATTAAGCATAAAAAAGGTGAGTTTATCTGTGGGCTTTTCTGACCTGTCCACTTTGAACCTAGTTTAAAGCCCTTCTCACTAGGATGGCAAGTTGGTGTGTGAAGATGTTCTTCCCCCTTCTTTGTCAGGTAGATCCCATCTCTTCCCTGCAGACCTCCTTTTCCATGGTCAAGGAAGCCAAAGCCCTCCTGTTGACACCATCTGTGCAGCCATGCATTCGTCTCCAGGATCCCTTACCCTCAACCGAGAGGATGGACGGGAACACAACTTGCACCCCCAACCCGTTCACCCTCTCTCCCAGAACACTGTAGTCACTGCTGATCTGCTTAGGGTCATTAGTGCCCATGTGGATGAGCAGCATGGGGTAGCGGTCAGAAGGATGGATGAACCTCTGCAACCTTTCTTGAATAAGCTACTTTTACAGCAATAAACCTGTATCCACCCTAGGAGTTGTAATGATAGAACTGTTTTGATTAAATAATTATAGCCCTAACCAAAATAGTTACACCCTCACAAACTTTACATGGAGACCAGGCATAATTATATTTAAAATATTGATAACTATTCTGCTAGAGATCACTTTAGCAAAATAATTTGGCAAACATGCTTATTCAGGGTAGTTGTATAACCCTGAAAATGAAAATGATCTATTGAGTCATTTCATCCATCCCCAGAGCCCCTCTTTGAGGAGAAAGAGGGAAGCAGGGGCAGAGACAGAGAGAGAATCCAAGAACAAGCAAAGTTCAGGAGAAAGTTTTGGCTGAGTTGCAGGGCTTTTTTTTTTTTTTAACCACCGTTAAAAGCAATCCCCATTAAAAGGGGGGTAAGTTTTGCATACTTACTCAATGCATGTGATGTGCTGCTGAGTGTGCCATGGGGACAACCATGAAGAGAATCTTAGGCCAAGTCTACACTACAGATTTATATCAGTATAACTACATCACTCAGGGGGGTGAAAAATCCACATCCCTGAGCGACATAAACCTAAATCCCAGTCTAGACAGTGCTATCTCAGCCTGAGAGCTTCTCCTGTTGACATTGCTACCCTGTCTCTTGCAGAGGTGGATTAACTACTTTGATGGCAGAAGCTCTCCTGTCTGCATAGGAGCTTCTTCACTTATGTGCTACAGCTGCACTGCAGCTGTGCTGATGCAATGTTTTTAAATGTAGCCCTGCCCTCACTAAGTAAAATAAAGCAGGTAGCTCCTTATGACAGACACATTTTCATTGCATTAACAATGGATGGCTGAACCCTAGCGCAGTCAACAAGAATCAAGGTGTAGACTAGGAGACTTTCCTCAAAAAGCAGTTGGAAGTAACTAGAAAAAGTTGTTTACTTCATGGGCACAGCAATTAGTGAAGAAGGGATGCAGAGTGAAATATTTATACTCCCGCTTTCTTCTTTTAATGACACATTCCTTGCATGTTGATATAGTATGGGAACAGCGGTCTTGGATCTCTTCCCCTTTAAAATTCTCTTTGATACCTTACACCTATGCTATGGAAAGCCTGGCAGGTTTATAGCAAAGGAATGTCCTGCTGAGCCGGTCTAAGATGAGAATTTATTCCCCAGTGATTGGTGTTGAAGTCTTACTGTGAAAAATCAGAAACCAAACTTCATGTTAGTTTCTTGCCATTTCTCAACCTTTTCCTTACCCGTGGTTTTATCTCCTTCCATCTCTATAGTGTATTCAGATTTAAGAGCATTTCATTACCAAAATGATGGGATAATATTGCATCAAGAAATGAGAGGGCGTGTTTTATTGGCTCATTAATACACACGTTAGTAGCACTGTGAAGCCACTCAAGGCATGTATTAATGGACCATTAAAACTCACACCTGGGAGTATTTTAATAATAACTATTACATTTTTGTGATGTGTGTTACTGTGCAAATGGGTGCCTTTGCTTCCTATGTACTGCACCTTTAAACTCCTAAGAACTTTGCCTCTCTGCAGGGCTTGTTCTGAGGGCTTGTCTACGCGAGGAAGTTTTGCTGTTTCAACTACTCTGGTTTAGTTAGTGTCAAAACCCTTTTACTGTGGTCATAGTTATACTATTATAAAAGTGCTCAGTGATCTAGTTCATTCTGGTTCAGGAAATGAAATAAGCTATACTAGAAAAAGGCACCTTTATGCCAGTGTAACTGCATCCAAGCTGGAGCTTACCACTATAATTATATTATTTAAAAATCATCTGCCTAGCCAATATAGCTGTACTAGTGTAACTTCTCTAGTCTCGAGCAGTGGTTCTCAACATCCACACCCCTGAGTGATGTCACTACAAGGGAGCTGGATTAACCATGCCAACAGGGAGAGGTCTCTCCCATCAGCATAGAGCATCATTAAAGCATTACAGCAGCGCAGCTGCATTGGTGCAGCTGTGTGGATGCTGCCCTTAGAGGTTGTACAGGGTCACGTCAGGCAGTGGAGAACCCAGATTTTTAACACGACCGAGCCAAGGTCTCACCCACTTAGCCACGCTATTTTTCCGACTGTGCTAAATCTGTGGACTCTGCTATCCTGCCTGTAAGTACTGCTCTAACCATACTCTGTGCCCAGAGCCAGAAATATAATCCATCTCACAAATAGTTACCCACTGGCAAAGTATGTCATGTCCCCCTCTAGGAGCTGGTCCATATAAGGGATAATAGCTCATTCTGCTGCCATTTGCTCCTTAGCTGAAGTGATAGAGGTCAGGGCTGTAGATCGAAAGCTCCTCTTTTCCAGCCTTGCTGATCATCCATGTGGACAGTCAATACGGTTCCTCGTGACTGAATGTATTGTGCTTCGGAATCTGGTCCTGGCTTTTGTCACCTGGACTATGAGAAGTGAGACTGGATGGATCTAGGCATGCTTGCTAAGTGCATGGGGCTGCCCATGTCTCTCGCTGTGTTTCAGGAAGTCCTCTACCTCTCTTGCATTCCTTTGGAGAGAGTATTCCCCTGGTCCTCTGAAGCTTCATGTTGGACCTTTGCCCTGTAAAGGCCCCCCACTTCCTAGCCATCCCACCCTCCACTTGAGTTAGTTGCATGCTATCCAGCTAGCCTGTCCAGGGCACATCTCCGCATGCTCGTGCTCCAAAAAGGTCCATTCCTTACTCTCCTGTCCTGCCCTGACAACATGTATATAAAATATTTGTACAGCTCATTTGCATGCTTTATTGTAGGCAAGGGAACATCTGAAGAATGTATGAAGCAACAATGCTACTGTTACCCAGGGTTCTTTCAACCCAAAGCTCTTGGTAACTTTTATTCTGTGTGAGGTGGTGTCAGGAAATAAACCAGGGGAGACACGGCCGTCCGACTGATAGATGGCTGGCACAAACAGGACAACACAAGAGTGCTTTCACTTAAAGCTAAGCTTTACTTAGTCTCAAGCACTTACACATGTGCGCAACAGGTGAGTAAAACACCCCCCACGCTCGATAATTACCGAAGCTGAGTGTGGCTTTCGAGTGGCACAGCGGCAGCCCGTCTCCTGGAGGGGAACACAAGATGCATCCAGATGGAGAGTCCCCACTACCTCAAACTTTTCCCCCTTATTTATACATTAGTAATACAATGACATGTCACTTAAAGAAAACTTGTTAAGCAAGCAGGTTCAAAGGTCGAGCAAGAGGTTTCCTTCTGGTCATTGATTAACCAGGTGTGGTTTTTTCAGAGTTTGCACACCTTGAGGCTCCTAAAATGCATGTATCAGCAATTTCAACACAATTCTTATCAGGAAGGATGCAGACTCAAGCTGCCCTTTCTGTGGCACCCAAAGCCCCCTTCCCTCCTGCCTTGGTTAAGCTAAGGCTGCTGCATGGTCACTTTGCAGCCTGCTGACATGGCTGCTTTTAGCAATAAGCAGTAGTGGTTTCAGGTACTTTACTGGTTTGTCAAAATGTCCCCGTACACTATGTTACAACTATAAAGAACCAGATTCTAATTGAACATTTTAAATTTAGTGTACAGTGCTACTGATGATGTCTGCTGGATTTTTGGTCTTGGATGTTGGTCCATGTAGTTCAAACTTTCTTTGTTCTGGGAACATCAATATATTTCTGTATATCTAAACTCTTTTTCTGGATATTTGCCCTCAAGAAACAGGCAGCTAACTGTTTCTTGCCTTTGTAATAGATCCCATACTCTCTCTTGTGAAATTGAAGCTTTGTGGTTGGATCTCTTTTCAATACATAAGAAATATTGATTAGTGGCGTTTATAATTCACTCCGATCTTGAAATGGTCGTCGTAAATCCATGCGACTTTAATTTATTAGATGATCCGGCCAAATGAGGCTTGAAGGAATTTTTGCTGCTAGGTTCCTAACAAAAAAGGAAAAATGGGATTATATAGTACAGAGAGACTGATATTGATCCCTGTCAAATGCAGTAAGAATTTTAAAACTGCTCTTACCTGTCATATTTTACTGACATCTGAAGATATTTAGTGCCTGGCTACTTTATTGAAAAATATTGAAGTAAATCTCTAGAACATTTGAAAGTTTGACCATGAGCATGAGAGTGGGAGCTGGTGAACTGATATGCCATTCCCTGCAGAAGGCTCTTACCTGAGACACTACAGGAAAGTGAGCTGCTTTTTTTTTTTTTTTAAGGCTTTGCTTGTGCAGCTAATTATTTTGCTGCTTGGTGTATCTTGTGTCTGCCGTATATGTGATGCTCATGAAAAAGAGACCTCTAAAAATTTAGCTTTGAGTGTCTTCTAGAACCAGTGTTATATACTGTGATGCTTGTGAATTAATAGCAGATTTAGTGTGTTTTTTCCCCTTGAAATCTGGTGGTGGGCCTTATTACCATGAGCCATTCACTACTTCCAGTGGGAGTGACTGGTTTCAGAGTAACTATTTTGAATGCAAATTGCAAGTGCTTGAAGAGTCACATACTCTTAGTGTTTCACTTTGTACCGCTGATCTTCAATTTTGAAAGTATGTTTAGTACCTAGATATTAATTGACACTGAGGAAAAATCCTGTGGTGAAGAGTGACTCCCTCAAGCCTCAGAGTAGCAGCCATGTTAGTCTGTATCTGCAAAAAGAAAAGGAGTACCTATGGCACCTTTAGAGACTAACGAATTTATTTGCATCCGATGAAGTGAGCTGTAGCTCAGGAAAGCTTATGCTCAAATAAATTTGTTAGTCTGTAAGGTGCCACAAGTACTCCTTTTCTTCCCTCAAGCCTGTATGCCCAGCAGGTTATGGATGTGAGGAAATGGAGTGCAGCTGCTATGCTGTCTTCAAAATCTGCAGGAAAATGTTTTCAGTAAAAGTGAAAAGAAAAGGAGCTTGACAGAGAGGCTCCCCTTCTGGTTTCCCTGTCTCTCTTTGTCAAGGTTTACTCTCAAAAGCAAAGTCATGCCCTGCATGAATAAATTCTATAGATACAACTACTGATGCATCCAAATACAAGTTACCATGACTAGCCATCTCCTGCTAATGGCAACATTAACACTTACGGCCACTGTAGCTTCCTCTATAAATTGCCTTGTGAAGCATTGCATGAAAGATGCTCTAAAACAGTTTATTTTCATAAATGGTTTAAACTTTCCCGTAAATATCTCTGCAGTGAGGAAAATAGAAAACTCATCAGCAATTTAGGTGTAACCAGGGGAGGTCTTAAAAATAAAATAAATCTGAACATGGAGTTATCCAATTGCTGTAAAAAATTATATATTGTGAGGAAACCGTTTGTTTTCTGATGCCAGAAGAAAATGAATTTTCCAGTTTGTAAAACTGAACAGCAGTTTCTAAGGGTCTTTGTGGTTCCAAGAGCCTTATAAATATGTATGCAGTGTTGTAGCTGTGTGGGTCCCAGGATACTAGAAAGACAAGATGGGTGAGGTAATATCTTTTATTGGACCAACTTTTGTTGGTGAGAGACACCAGGTTTTTGAGCTACACAGGACTCTTCTTCAGGGCTTGGCTACTTAACAAAATTAAGCTGACGTAAGTAAAGGCAATGTACAGCCACCTCATTAATTAAAGCGGTGGTTCACGTAAATGCTATGCTGCTTCTGTCAGTGGCGGTGAGCGTTCTCACCAGGAGTGCTTCCACTGGTGGATGTGGGGCATTGTGGGACACTGACAGCCGGAGACCTGCCACCATGGGGCTGTCAGAGCTGCGGAAGGGGGGACCCAGCTGTGAGCCCGGCACCTAGCTGACAGCTCGGCCGGTCAGTGCCAGGGGAGGGTGGGGGCTATAACTTTCAGTCCCACTCAGGGCTGACAGCCACCAGCCAATGTAAGTAATGCAGTGTCTACATGGACAGTGCGTCGCCTGAACTACACTGACATAAGCCCTACGCCTCTCATGGAGGTGGAGTTGTTATGTCTGTGTCGTGGGCCATTTACTACGGTAGAAGCAGCACTGTAGTGTAGACTCTGCCATAATTAGGTCGATGTAAGCTACCTTATGTCGACCTAACTCTGTAGTGTAGACCACGCCTCAGGTCTGGGAAAGGGACTTAGTGTCCCAGCTAAATAAAAGATTCCCAGATAGTTTAGCATAAGTAGTTAGCACACGTTCTAAGGGACCATTCAATTTGTGAATATTGCTAACTAACGTAATTAACTTAGCACATGTTCCAAATTACGTAGTTAGCAATATTCACACATTGAGTGATCCCTTAGAATGTGTGCTAAGTACTTATGCTAAACTATCTGTGGATCTTTTATTTAGCTGGGACACTAAGAACCTTTCCCAGACTTGAAGAAGAGCTCTGCGTAGCTCGAAAACTTGTCTCGCTCACCAACAGAAGTTGGTCCAATAAAAGAGATTTCCTCACCCACCTTGTCTCCACAATGGTTATTAGCATTTTAACATGAGTGGGAGTTACACTTTATGCTTCCAGGGGAGACTGCAGTCCTCCTGATCCAAAAGGAATGGGGAGAACTGTTCTGCTTAGGTAGCTCTGTCCTTGCTCGTTCCTCATCTTCCCTTTTCCAAATTCTAGGCAGGAGGAGTAGCTCAAGGATTGCAGGCTTCATTGATTCTTTGTACTAAGTCACGGGTGCGGCAATCTGACCATTAACTAGAAACAAACTAAACATAAAGCAGCTCAGTATGTTTCTATAAGTAACGGATAGAGTAATAGAACAACTGGCAACAGGCTCATTGTCCAGATGCTGTCACTTAGCACACTATTCTTGAATATAAAATAGAAATTATCCTGGTGTTCAGTGGTTTTGTTTTCACACAGGAATTTAAAACATTATTTATAAACTAGGACCCAAAGGGCCAAATTCTGCTCATCTTACTCATGGAAACAGTCCCACTAACATTCAAAGGATGGCTCATGTGTTTGTAGGGAGTAAGATATGTCCCCCATATCATTAGAAAACAGATTCAGTATTAGCATGTATATATATCTTATTTGTTTAGTAGTAGTACCTCTGTCTTCTATACCTTTACTATGTGTCTTTGCCATGCAACCCACAAGGGAAGGCAGTGAAATATAATAGGAGCTGCTCTTTGTCCAAAGCCACAGAAGGAAGTAATTAAGCTTAATGGAAGGTTTGTCTTTGAAGTATAATAGCAGATTCATAGTGCTGCAGCAAAACAGATTTTGTGATGCTAGTTTACAAATACATAATTAACACCATGTTTTTAAAAATGGCTTGTTGAAACTTTCCTCTGATTCCTGAGTTCCTGTGACAATAAATACCTCAATACATCTGTTTGTTTTATGCGTTTTTAACCTACCCAAATGCATCTCTGGTTCCCTGGGTCTCTATGTTTATAATGGATGTCACTTGCATTTCCTGATTTATTACATGTTGTAGCCAGAAATGAAAAAGAAGTGCACTTCCCTTCTTTAGTTTATCCCAAACATCTGTTTCAGAGGCAGGAATTAGATCAGACTGCTCAGGCAGACATTCTTCCAGCTCTTCTAGAAGAATCACGTATCATATGGTAGCAAGTTCATTATCTGCACTGATAAATCTTCACATGTAAATGGTAGCAAAATCTGCACTAATTAGTATGAAGTCAGGAAATCAAATTGCTTTATATTTAGCAAATGCTACTTGACAGGTGTAAAGAGGCTTTTTTGTGTGTACAAGAATATCAGAGATTTGAGAGGTTCATATCAGTTTTATATCAAGGACTATTAAATTAGTTCTGCTTCTGCAATAAACAGGATAATGTATGGATTTCTTTTGTGAAAGACTGAATATGAAATTCACATTAACTTTAGCATCATCTTATGAGTTTTCACAGCTCACTCATACCATATTTCTCTGCAAAACTGATTCAAACAGGAATACTTTCAGCATAAATCTGAAAGCTGTTTACCTGCTCTAAGTGCCTCCCAATGCTGCAGAATGCCAATGACTAATTCATTTCTGCCTGCACAGCAGTGTTAAGTATAAGAGTTGTCAAGTGTCTCAACTAATTGTTTCTGGCTATGCCACCAAAGAACACTGCCCGGAAAGAGCTAGCAGTCTAGCATTTGGCATATTCTTTTCTTGCAAAGCCTCGCTGAATGAAAGATGGGGGCTTAAGAATCTTTACACAGAGGAAAGAGCACAGATCAAATGATTGCCCCTCTCTGATTTGGCCTGCGAGGAACCAGTGAATGAGAAAGAGGTGGGTGGTCTGGTATGAAAGCTGCCAGTTTCCTGACTCCACTACATGGAAATGGGAAAAGCAGGTGGCAGATTCTGAAGCCACTATCATGCCTGTCTGCTTCTCCTCCACCCCACTCCTGCAGCCCTGGGAGTAAGAATTACGTATTACTAGTAGGGTGTTTGGATGGGAACAACATATGGTAGTAGCAGCCTGTCTTGTCTGCCACTACAAGGGATGGACAGAGGCACCAGAGGATGGCATGGGTTCTCTTCTGTTTTGTTCAGGGTGTTTACAGCACCTACCTCTGCTGGGGGGCGGGGGAGAGCACCAGAGTTAGGGTGGCTATTTTGGATGTGGGTCCCTGCAAATTTGTGTTAGTGAGACCCCTCTCTGAATATGTGCTTGGGGCTCACTTAAATATTAAAATCTCTGTATCTCACCCTCCAGGCAAGCGTTTTTTGAGACAATATGTGTATAGCCCAGACTTGTTTATGCAGTTTGAATCAACACTGGTTAATGAATCTTAAATAGTTTTGTTGTGATTGTAGAAAAACAAAATCATCCCCCACGCTGTCTAGAGTGTAACCTTTGCTTTTCTGTTTATAAATGTTGGTTGACAAGACTGACTCATGCAATTTCACTCTTTGTTCAGTTGAAGAAAACGTTGTTCCATGCAATGAGGCCACGGGAGGCTCAGTTCTGTGACATGTGATTGCGCCAAACTTTGCCTGAACACTAACAGGACGAGCCCAAGACTGTGCACAGCAGGAGTTGATTTGCTATGGTAGCCAGCTCTGCGTGGGTATTACTGTCTCTCTAAATACCAATAATGGATTGCACCTGGGTTGAACATACAAGTGACTGGCCCTGTGGCGCTTCTCACAATGACAGCTTGTCATTTGGCTTAATTAAGGACCATCTTGAAAACAGGAGTTCTTTAGTTATGGTATTTTTTTAAGCTTGCTCTCTTCCTGAATAAATGCTCTGGGAAAGGGAAATTTGTGTAGGCACCAAGGTCTTGACCTCCCCAGTGGGTTTGGGATCCACCATTCTACTATCTCCTACTACAGAGGGGTTGAAAAAAAATGGTAATCTCTCATGAACTGTGCAAGATCAGATGGTCCATTGGAAACAACCAAGGCTCATACTCTTCCAAGAGTAGAGTGTGACTTTGTGTCTCGTGTGGGGTTTTATGTGCTTTAAAAAAAATGAAACTAAAGCTTAAAACCAAATCACAAGTGAGCTGGGGAGGGGAAGGGGGGAGTCCTGGTGATGCCTCTCTTGTACAGTACAGAATTATTGAGTGCTAATCCCACTACAACACATGTTCTAGTTCCAAGAAACAAAAGGTGGTTAGTGAAGTGGTGGTGGTGTGATGATGATAACTAAAATGGTCACTGCAGTCTGACACACACTGTGTACTTCCTGAGGTAGCAAACATCTGTGTTAAGGTAGAATCACTCTTACCAATATGCAGGTGTGACCCAGTGTCAGGAATCAGAGCCCAAACAGAGCTAATCGCCAGGCAGTCTCATCAGTACAGCTGGCCTGCTCAGTGCTCATGTCCACGACTGTGACTGTTCCTTTGTTACCTTGTTCCTGCTGCTCCTGCCCTGAACCCTTCCTTGCCTGCTGCCCTGCTCACTCCGGTTCCTGACCTGCAGCTTGACCCGTGGCTTTTGCTTCTGACTGCTGACTCTGGCTCTGACCTTGTCCTCTGTTCCCAGCACCTGCTCCAACTTCCCTGTTGTCTGACACCCCAGGATCCCTTGATGCCAACTGGCAGAGGGCTTAAGGGGTGCCTAGGGATTTA
Source organism: Natator depressus (assembly GCF_965152275.1). Classification (NCBI taxonomy): domain Eukaryota; kingdom Metazoa; phylum Chordata; order Testudines; family Cheloniidae; genus Natator; species Natator depressus. The sequence goes on along the minus strand of NC_134241.1, from coordinate 83,212,508 downwards.
TGGGGATCCCCTGAGTCTGGTGTCAACATAATAGTGCACCAAAGAGTGGCGTGTGAGGTCTCTACCAACAGCCAGTAACATGCTGGTCACCATAGTTGAAATGTGTGTAAGGCTATTATTTAAGAAGTTAAGTATCTGTACTGAAAGCTATGTTCTTAAGATACCTAAGTTAAGGCAGGTCACTAGAGGGTGATGAACAGGTTCTGGTTAGGCAGGGGGGAATAGATACCTATTTCCCTGGCTGACTGTTGTAAGACACCATACAAAGTAAGTCTATTTGCACATGGAGCTGCCAGCTAATCAAGATTGCAAAAGTGACAGGAGATGACAAAATCTACTGGAAGGGGCATACAGCAGGAGAGTGTCCTGTTTGACTAAGATCAATTAACTAGTCTGGTTTATCAGGAGAATGCAAGGAGACAAACCATAATATCCTTCACCTTAGGGAACAAGCTGCCCACATGCTTGTTTTAGGAATGGAGGCTCACAGCCAGCCTGATTGTTAAACACTGGGGGAAAGACTTTGAGTAATCTAATGTTAGGAGAGTGTCTTGTTAGTTAAGTCCGGTCTACTTGAATCTTTGATCTTTGTTAAATAAATCTATATTTGGTTTCACTATAAACAAATGTAAGTGCTGTGAGATAAGTGGCACAATGATCCTGAAGTGAAACAGGTAAGCTGAGGTGTACTGTTTTTCTTTGGGAATGGTGAATCTGTAAATGCTGAGAGTGTCCAGTGGAACAGAGACTGGGCACTCCAGGGATAAGGTGCCTTACAACCCAGAATACCCTGGGAAGTGTCACAGCAGGTCAAACTTCTCGTGTCTTTTTCTAAACTTGCTAAAATGGAACACTGAGTGTTAGGCCCAGCAGATGATGGCATTGGAGGATTATGTGCTGTTTAAATATGGATGGGGGGGTACCCTTTAACCATTGAAACTGGGTTGCCCTACTCCTGAAGAGTAACTTGATGGGGACCCCTGAAGTTAAGGAGACGAATAGCCTTCTGTGTAGTTCAGTTCTTGACTCTGGAATAATTGATATTTTACCAAGGTTTCCACAATAAAATGTGAGGCAATATTGGCTAACTGTTGAAAAGAGTTACAGCTTGTGATTGCTGGAAAAAGTCTCAGAAATGTGTTCCGCTGAAAACTGTCAGTAGCAGCTGGTTTTTATCATCTAGCACCATCTTATTTTTACAGCGCATGAAGCAGTTTAACAGTTGTCTTTCACTGTGAAGCGCAGCTCTTCACCTTCTGTACATTTCCAAGTGTGTGTATTTATTTTCAGCCAGAAAACTCTTATAGCTTGTTTATGTATCTGAAATAATGTGATGTTCTGTTGCAAACTAAATATAAGGTCCAGCTATCTTTTCTTAGTTTTTCCTTTTTGGAGCATAACCAGTGAGCACAGAGAATACCTCTTGGAGTCAGCTCACTGAGTCATAGCACCGCCCTGACTTTCCCAAGGGCCCTATTTAAAGTCCATATTCAGGATGATTAACTTTCTCACCAAGAGAATAAGGTTCTATGAAATTATACAATAGGGACTTTGCATGAGTGGGGTATGTGGCTCATTACTGTTGCACAAATTCCATGGTGTTTGTTAAATGTTAAGAGATGGATGAGGGAATGCTTGATGCATAAGGCCTTTATTAGAGCGGATTGTGATGAACAGGGATGATTAGTTCCAGCTGTCTGCCTCTGTTGGAATCCATAGCTATTCTTGTTCCTTAAAGGGCTACACTCCAGTATTGTCCTTTCTGGTATACACCTTAACCCCTTGAGGTCTGCACATAATGCTGCTTCTGTGTGACAACACTAATTTCGTTGGAATGAGATTGCATACAACATAATCCAGAGACCTACAAGTAATACCTTGTTCAACATGCAACAAGCCTAGCTTGGGTAGGGCTAAAGGCAAATGTTTGAATGTTTTGATTAGACACCTGTGGCAACAAATATTAAATTGAATGCCTTTGAAAAAATTACATCAGGATGGTGAGGTAAACATTTGTCTTTGATTTCTAAAAATGTATTTCTAATTTATATTCATTAACAGTAGTTTACAATAAACTGTTTCTCCTAAAATGCCTGCTTATAAATCAGTCTAAAAGAGTCACAGAAAATGAAGATGAGGCGCACTGACACTGGCAAAGGGAATTCATTCTAACATTGAAATCACAGAATTTTGTCGTCGAATTTTCGGTACTCCCCCAGCTCTACTTTATGGAAATACAGGTACTTTTCTCCAGTTGTCCTCCAAGAAGGTTCATCTGACCTCCTTTCTCCTATCCACCCCATGACCTTTTGCTTTCAGTATCTGGAGATTTAAGGCAAAAATCAGTCAAAACCTCAGTTAATCCAGATTCTCAGTCAAACTGTGCGGAAACAATGGATTTCGTGTGCTTTTGATCCAAAGTGAGATTATCGACCCTGTTCACTTGATAAGTGCACACAGCTCTGTGAATCCTCAAATGAGAATGGGCAGAATTACTTCTTTGTTACAAAGATTGAACTCAGGCAAGTCTCGTGTGGTTTCTGGGGTTTGTTGTATTCATTTGTACAGCTTTCAGCTCCAGTGTAGATGCCTCCTGGTGGCTGTGGTATTATTTATTCCAGATGCACTATAATTTACACGTATACACTATTTTACCCAGGGTTTTGTCAGTATTATAAATGGCCTATCTAATGTGTGTATTTATCTATTGATTTTATACTCTACCTTGAATCCTCTTTTTTCATGTACACTTTCTTTCCTGCCTCTTTGTCCGTTCCTAATTTTCTCTCTCGAACATCATCTGCTACTTACGCAATACTTTTTAATATCTTTGGGGTTGGTCTGAGACAGACTCCAGGCAATAAACAGAGTACTGCATGTGACTAGAATACGATTTCATTTACTGCAGTTTGGAGCTCCATATTCAAAAGCAACAAAATGTTCTGGCTTTCCAAATGAAAGGATCTGTGGCCCATCTGGCAAAAGCTGTAAATAAACAGCACTGCTTTTACTTTATTCGTTTAGTTGCTGTAACGTACAGGGCGAACCAGAATTTGTTTTCCCCTCTTCTGGTTCACAGCACTCAAGGCACAAGTGTCTGTCACCCTATCCTGTGACGCAACATTCAGAGATTTTGATGTCTTCTTTTTTCTCTCTGAAGAACATTTTTTAAATCCCTTTATCATAAAGGGCCAGATCTTCAGATAATGGTGCTACACTGATTTACACTAACTTTAATAAAGCTATGCCAGTTTGCACTAACTGAGAACTGGCCCCAAACAGACTAGCGTTCTTCCCTTCTTTTATCAACCTGTGCTCTGCTAAATGTTAACTGCTATAGAAACTGCCAACACCATAAGCAAAGAAATTGACACCAGCCGAACTGATCTGAATCCCAGTTTATTTGTTAGTGTCCTTAGTTCATTGGTTTTTAGATGGAGCCAAAGTGGTATAATTTACGGAGCAGACGTACTAAGGGTAAGCCTCCTCAGTGAGGTTATCAGTGGCAAATTTGATGATGGCTCTATTTGAATAGTTCATTGGATCCAACCACCTAGATAAATGTAGTGTGTGCAAATAGTGTAATGTCTTATTTTGTTGTCTGGGAAATTCTCTAAGTATTTTCTTGCATTTTTTTTCTGACTGAATAAAATAATTTTTTTTCTCCTAAATGGTTTAAAACCCCCCTCATCTCTCAATTATTATTCCTTTCTGTGTGTGTGTGTCTGTGTGTTCCAAGGTTAACTATGGCTCTGCTCAGATGGAATTAATTAGCCTGCCTTCCGTGAGGCTCGGTCTGTGTTTCCCGAAAGGGAGAATTGCATTTCTTGTAGAATAAGCACTCCTTTTCGTGAGCGTACCTAATGGAGGGGATTTTTTTTCTTTTACCAAAAAATATGAGGTATCCTGCATAGAGAAGAATGTCTCCACTCTGACTGGGAAGTCCAATACAAAATTGTCAAGTCATGGGGATTGTCTTACCTCATGAGTTCATAATTGCTTTCCAGAGCAAGCATACAAAGGGCTACTTTCCCGTCAGTAACCAGATCACTGAGGACCCAGTTAGAGGAGTCACTTTGCTTTGAGCATTTTATTAGCTGTAAAAAGAGTTTGAAGCTATTTAATGTCCTGATGCTGCTTTTTAAAAGTAAAACTTGTTCTCAAGAGAAGAGCGTGAAAAAGCTTGTTGGAATAGGAACAAAAGAGAGTGGTGCTGGGGATATGCACAAAATGTAGTTGAGTGTTTTGGTATTCAACGCAGTCAACCCAACTCTGCTGAGGCTTTACAAATAGACTGGGAGATTTATATAAACTGGAACACATTTCAACGGTATAAATAATGCAACAAACAGAGCCTTTAGAATCCAACAGATAACTAACTCTTTGCTTTAAATTCATTCTTTTGTATCTGGAGTGTGAGGGTCAAACTCCTGACTGGACTGGTGCAACTTTATTAACACCTGGGTGGTTCCACCAGGGTAAGTGAGAGCAGAATTGGGCTCCGCAGAGCTTCTGTAGGCTACTAAAGTAGCAAAGTGATGTGTATAGGACTGCACAAAATATTTGCAAAGAAATGCAAAATCTGTCCTGGCATCAGGTTTAATTACAACCTCAAATCCAGACCATCTCTGTTGAAGGATTCAGTGAATTTCATGAACATGGGAAGACTTATGATTTTACCTTGATATTATGTACAGATTTTGCTTTCACATTGTCAGTGCCAAACAAGGTGACACTGGTGGTTTTATCTGTTTTTTGATTTGTAGATTTTAACCATTACATAATTTTGATTTATGATAGTTTTCATCTGTAGAGCTCGAAACTATTTACAAAACAGGATTGTAAGTGCTGTTACTTCCATATTACAGATGGGGAAGCATGAACAAAGAGATGGAGTGACTTGCCCATGGTCATGCAGCAAGTCAGTGGAAGAGCAGGGATAGAATGTAGGTCTCAATCCTGTGTCCTATCCACTGAACCACACTGCATCCCTCTCCCACTTTGAACCCAGAACTCAGAACAAACATGTAGGGCCTGAATCCACATCAATACAGAAAGCAACATTTGAACCCCTGCAAAATGAAGCCAACAAGTTTTAGGCAGTTTCAGATGTGTGCCTATCGACTTGTAAGGAGAACCAATACCCAGACAGCGATTCTAGAAGTATCCTTCAGGGCCAAAAGCTTGTAGCTTATAGAGGGGAGCCTCCGCAGTTGCTGGTTGCTCCTGTTCTTGTTCCCTGTCTTAAATGTTCAGTTCTACTTTATCTCCTAGCACACACACTGCAATGTTTCTTGTGTTAGTGATTCGTGGGTTACACAGAGCCAATAGATTTACAAATAGCCTACAAAATATTTACAGCATAGAATGACATTTGCCACTTTGACAACCCTAAAAATGCATTTATTTTAAGGGCTACACACTCAGAATAAATGTTTCATTAGATATTGTAGTATGATTTTATTTAACTAGTAGGGCAGGTCAACAATCTTTAGAACTATAAACACAGTGTTTTACCTTAAAGATTGCATTTTGCCATGGCAAATAGTTTAGTAAGTATGGTACTGTAGATAGCATCTTCATGCAGTCTGTTATGAATGCTTTATTAAACAGCTGGTCAATAACTGCTTTAAAAATGAACTCACTGCATTTATTTTATCCTAACGGTTGCATACTTTATTATAAATGACTTATTGAACATGTATATAAACCATTTCAGTGAGAGGTGCTAGCTTAGAAATGATTAATTTCAAGTGGTGATTTGATATCTTTAAACACTTGGTAAATTATTTGAACAGTTTGTAAATTACTGTGCATCATCTAAAAGTACTTATTTATGCACAGCCCTTTAGAACTCATTGTAAGTGATCTTTAAAATAATACAGTAATACAGTCTTTCTCAAATGGCGTAATAAAACCTGTTTTTTGTGATTCTCACACATTAGTGAGAATGGCTCAAGGGATTGTGTTGTAGGTGGATTATTGACTGACTGACTGTAGGTGGGTTTAAAAAGTAACTGTTCTAAGGCTTGTATTTAAAATGTTATAAACATTGCTAGAAGTGGCGTTGGGGGTGGGTTGAGGTGCAGAGAAAGAGGGCTATGACTGGATACATAGTCAATAGGCGGACCATGGGCCAAATCTGCACCGCCAGATGCTTTTGAATGAACCCTGGAATCTTTTTATTTTCTTCATCTTTCATCATCTTTTTCATTATTATTTTCTCTGGAATCTGGACCTTGACTACACCTTGACCAAGAAATCTGGACGTTGACAAAAAATAATTGACTACCCAGAGCCAAATTAATCAAGCCCAGCTGGAGGCACAAGTGCAGCAGAAAAGCAAATGAGAACCTGAGGCACAGAAACAGCATTTTTAAAGAAAACAAAACCAAAAAATTCAGGACCCTCAAGAACTGCTTAGCTAGGTAAGCTCTTGTTCAGTGATCATTCTGGGCCAAGAGCCTTATATCTTTATTTGTAGTAACTTTCCTTGTGGTTGGGTTTTTATTTTTTTTCATGCCTTTCCTCCCAGTGGGGTGAACTAACATTCTGTTTTCACTTTCCCTGGCTGTACCTGGAAACCCCTTTTCTTTAGAAGCGGCTACAGCTGGCTGGTCTCTGATAAATCCCCATTTGTATGCCCGTACCTCACCACCAACACCTACTGAAGCCAATGGAATTCTACACCTTGGTAGTAAGGACCTGCGTATGGATCCATTTATAGGATTGGGGTCTGAGAGAGCTATTTAAAATTCTAGTGGGTGTTGAATTTTTGTTGAAGAACGTGAGCTCAAGAAGAGCTTTGATTGAGGGGAGAGTAGAGGGTTGTAGGTACATGTACTATGATCTTAATAGGCCTTATAAAATATAAGCTTTTTCAGCTCAGAGTGTGATGCTCATACAGATGGTAATGATATGTGATATTGGACTAGAAACCTTACATTGTACAGCTTGGTGTAACTTCTTGTCCCTCAATTTTTATAGCTAAAAAGATACGATGAAAGTCATAACTACAAGATTAATTTATGGTAAATGGACATAGGGAAATATTTTGAAATTTATTTTCTTTCAGATTGTGTACAGGAAAGGCATATGCATCTTAAAGAACAGGTAGCCTCTCTCAGGTTTGTAAATGTAAGATACTGCACAGAGTATGTAGGAGAAGAAATATGCAGTAAATATTCAAAATCTTTCATCTTCTTACAATGTCTCCTCAAGAGATAAGTCAGCAGGAGATGGTAGTTGCCAAAGCATCATGTGTCACTTATACAATACTTATCACTGAGAGAGAGGGTATCAAAGAGCAGGAGGTTAATCACTGTTCCACACAGGCACAGATAAGATGTCTACACAGGCACAGTGACGTTAGGGTGGAATACAAAATGCAAGTGGGAAGTAAAACAAATTCCTAGTCACAATTTGATGATCAAAACAGTTTTACAATGTGAATATTTAAGCTGAATAATAATGTGATGTTAAGCTATGGTTACACTAGAGACCTGACAGTGGCACAGCTGTACCGATGCAGCTGTGACACTGTACGGTCTTCGTGTAGCCGCTCTATGGCGATGAGAGAGAGCGCTCCCGTCGGCATAATTAAACCACCCCCAATGAGCGGTGGTAGCTGTGTTAGTGGGAGAGCGTCCCCCCGACCATAAAATACTGAAGTGGACCAACAAAAATGATTTGTTACAAGAATAGTCTCAATAACTTTGACCCGAATCCTCTCCTGGAGTAAATGGGTTGTGTCTGGGGCAGAGGAGAGACATTCTGTCTCCCATAGACCACTGAGCAGTAGTTAAGCTGCTCCATGGCGTGTTCTGTTCATGCCTCTACAGGTATGTGGGGAGGGGTTGGGCCAGTTGTCAGATGTAATATTGTAATCCTCTTGCAACATTTCCTCCCCTCTCCTGGCCCACTTCAGAAAGAACCCTCCTTGGGTTTGCAGTGGAGACTGCCACAAAGCTGCACTCTGCAGTTCTTTGGACTCTTTGCCTACTGCCCTGCTCCAAACAGCAGACCAGAGCCTGTTCTTTTACATTACAGAGCCTTCTAGGGCCGTCACTTTGGCTTCAGAATTTGAATCTAAGGGCTTGTCTACCCGATGTTAGACCACACTAGAAGTGTGTAAATTCTAGTGCACCCTAGAGTATCATGCACTAACTGGCCTGTGTGGACCGTGCTGGCGTGCACTAAAAGTTCTGTAGTGCATGTTAATGTAGTTGTGCAAACAGCAATTTGTTGTGTGTGTGAGAGAGCAGGGTCCATGTGGGTCAGTTAGTGCATGACACACTAGTGTCTGTGCACTATAATGTATACCTTTCTAGTGCAGACTAAGGCACTGAGTAGACAAGCCCTAAGATTCAGTTGCTCAAAATTCCCTTTCCCCTTCTATAGCTATTTGTTTGCAAAACCTGTGTGGACTTTTTTTTCTCCTGAAACAACAAAAAGAACCCCCAAAACACTAAAATATTTTCCTCTGTGTGGAAAAAATAATACGGTGCCAACTGTACATCAGCCATAATAAATATGGCCTGATCCAAAGCTCACTATATTCAGTGGAAAGATCCCCATTGACTGCAATAGGTCTTGGATCAAACCCCTAACTTGTAGAAAGAAAAATATCAATAGCATAAGAAGTCAGGCATATCTGCTGCTAAATGAAAGTATGTCTGTGCCTAATGCATGAGCAGATTTGTCAGCTTGTGTTATCAGCTCTGTCAATACTGCTCACATGTGCACCCATTCTTTCCATGCATTACCCCGATTTGGAATGCTTGCTTATTTGCATTTGTCTTAGTCCCTTGTTTTGTTCCATTGCATCCCATTTCAGAAGCCTCTGAACCATGAGTTCTGCTCAGTACCAACCCTCTCCCTCCCTTGAGGCCTTGTGTGGCTGCCATAAGGACTCGGCTCCCTTTACAACAGTTCTACCTCTCTCTTATTCTTACTTGATTTTCCGTTAGGTTTCTTTCCTCCCCTGCTCTGGACCTTGTATATCTTGACCCATGCCAAGAAACAAAACCTTGAGAAACTGAGGCCTGGTCTACATGACAGAGTTAGGCCGACATAAGGCACCTTACGCTGACCTAGCTCTGTAAGTGTCTATACTAAAATGTAGCTTCCACCAATGTAATTCGCCCATTATACTGACGTAATAACTCCACCTCTACAAGAGGCATTGCGCTTAAGTCAATGTAGTTAGGTTGACGTGGTGTCAGCGTAGACACTACATTGCTTACATGGGCTGTTTCTGCCTTTCAGAAACTGTCCCACAATGCCCCATGCTATCAGTTAAATCGGTGCAAGCGCTTCTGTTGAGGGCCAACACAAGAAGCATAGTGTGGATGTAAAACGATTCAATTACTGCGGTGGCTGTATGTCAACGTAACTTAGGTCGACTTAATTTTGTAGTGTAGGCTTGCCCTTGGAAGTTTATCGAGTGTGGCGTTTAACCTGATAAATTCAGAATTTCCCTTGTGCTGAGAAAATGCACTCAGAGACCACGATGATGGTTGTGGTTGAAAAACCTGGGTAGCTCCAAAGGCCTTTTCACTGTTGTAATCAGAATGTACAACTGTAGAAAATGAGTCAATGGCTTCAGTCCAGGCTCTTCTAGACAAGTATCAGTATCATTAAAACCACCGTCCTAATAGGACTGATGGGGCTGGAAGTGGGCTGGCCTTAGTGCTGCTCTCACTGGGCTGTGTAGGACTTGACCTCTAACAGCTGTCTGTCTTTCAGCGACCCTTTTTTCAGTGAGAGACTGGATTATTTAATGGGAAGGGGAGAACTCTCTTTTTTTTCTCTTTCCATCTTCCTGCTCCTATTGAAGTCAATGGCAACACTTCCATTGCTGTCAGTAGAATCTGGATCCAGGGCCTTTATCTCGTAAATGAAGAGCATTGCTTCAGAAGCCTAATCTATTCCAGAGACTGCTGGACAGACAGGCTTTGCAGTTTGTTTCTATCCCTCCAGGCAGAGTGTTAGAGGCAGATGTCCTCCTGCTGTGGCTTTCCAATCCCAGCATGAGCTGTTGTTCAGGCAGCTGAAGAGGAGCCACAAGCCTGCTTGCCACCAGATGTTTCTCTCCATACAAAGTTATAAGCTGTGAAGCAGGGCCACAGCCAGGATTTACAGGGTCAATGACTATATAGAGGAGATGGCATCCTGATGGCCTAAAGGTACCACTTTCAGAAGCATCTGTGGCTCCGATTTTTAAAAGTTTTTAGGCATTGCTCCACTCAACATTGCAATGCCTACGTCTCATTTGCAGAAGTGAGTTAGGCACATAGGTCCAGATTTTTAAATGTATTTAGGTGCCTAAGAATGCAAAAAGGTGCCTGGTGAGATTTTCCAAAATGCGTAGGTGCCGAATGCCTGACTCCCACTAATTTCAAGTAGGGCCGGGCACTTAGGCGTCTAGTGGGATTTTTAAAAGCACCGAAGTCACTTTTGAAAATGACTCAGGTGCTTTTGAAAATTTTACCTGCAGTAGAGATTGGTTATATTTGAAACGGACTCTTGAACATGTTATGAGGCAATTTTCAGCAGCTGGTCTGAAGATCATCCTGTTACGCACCCAAACCTTATGCACCCTCACAAAATCTTCATATGTGTGTGTTCTGTGTCTGTCTGCCGTGGCTTGTCCTTGATCATATTGTTAAGCTTCTTAGGGCAGGGACTGTTTTATGTGTATACAGTACCCAGTACAGTGGGATCCCAATCGTAATGCAGTGGGGTGTGTCTGTGGTGTTACTGTAATACAAATAAACAAACAGTTCTGAAGCTGCCCTCAGTTATTCTGGTGGTCCCTTCAGGTCTGGACTGAGCCACACTGGTTGGGAAGTGTGGAGAAGCTTGCCCACGGTGTACATCTTATCTGGCTAAATAAATGGGTCATTCTTGATGGATATCAGTCCAACAGCTCTTGCCAGAGCTAGATACAGTTTTATTATATATAATGTATAATAGTGTGTAAATACAATTAGCTAAACTTTCCCTGATCATGAAAAAACAATACCCAATTACTCAGTATCCTATGTGGCTAACATAACAGTTTGATATTGATGAGGGGCCACGTCTCTCTCAAGCTAGAAATCTGGCCATTAGAGAGACTTGTCACTGTGGTATCTGAGCTAATGGGTCGGGTACCAGACTGGGAATATGCAATTCCTGCTTTCTAATCCTGACTCTGACAGTGGCTTTTTAACATTCAGCAAGTCTTCTCTGCACTGCCTCAGTTTCCTCATTTGTAATGTGTGGACAGTATCTCTATACTACACAAAAGGGGATTTACTAGACAATGTTTATAAAATGAAAAAGATTATGTAAGAGCTAATCATTTTGCTTTCACTGGAAGTATTTTTGTTTACTTTTGGATTTTTAACACACGTACGTGTGTGTGTGTGTGTGTGTTAGGAGACCTTCAGTAGATGCTATGAGCACTGCAGCGGCAGTGTATTCAGCTTAAATATCAGAGAATACTTTGCATTGCTCAACAGCTGTGCGCTCTTTAGTTGAAGCAGTGTTCACAAACTTCAGACAATCCCACCAAGTTCTCCTTGTCTGGAAGGATGAAAGTTATGAGAGTATCTAATCTAGCTAGATATCTCCATACTGGGCATAATAACTGCAGACCTAAGCATCAATATCTAGTGTTCCTGAGTAGCAACTCATAGCCACCTGTACTTTGGGAAATATAAATGGATTTTATTCAACTTTCAGTGTGTCCTTTTGACCCCTTTTCTAAGTGTTCCAGTGACTGAGGTTTTCCAGACAATAGGCGAGACAGTACTGAGTGTATCAGGAAAAGGAAACTGTTCTGCTGTGAAATCAACTTGCTGTACTCTATCCATTATGGCTTGGCAGGGGTGGTTTGTTGTTGAGGAACAGACACTATGAGGATGGATCTTAGAAATGCGTAATAGAAATAACAAGTGAGGACTTCAGTTAACCAGTATGTTTTCCTTGGCTCATTTTTTGAATTGTGCATTGAAGTACACAGTTTATGCCCAGATAATTAAATATGTGCCCCTATCGAACATGCTGGTTGGATATGGGAACATATTTAATTGCAAGACCACAGGAAGACCATGGCCATCTTGTTAGACGATACAATGAGAAGTGGGAGATGTGACTTCTATTCATGTTCCTACCACAGGTGATAGTACCTTTTGTGATCTTGGACGAGTGATATGTCCTCTCTGGGCCTCAATATTCCCATCTTCCTTCCCTTGTTCACAGACCTGTTGTAAGGCTTATGTCAGTTTCAGGGCAGCCGTACCTATATTCCCCCCTCTGTGGTTCACCCAGAGCACCTACTTTAGGCTTCTGGCTCCCAGCGGTCACGTCTTTTGGACAGAGTCCTGCCTCTCACTGCCCCCTGACTGGGGATTTTAAGGCTGCTCAGTTCCCTGCCTTACACTGTGTTATCCCCAGCAAGCCAGACTGCCCATTTTTGCTTTCTCTCCAAGGGTTATGACCAACGTATTGCCCACAGGTATAAGTTTTCACACAGCTTCTTCCAAACAAGCACACTTATTCTTAAGGTAAAAGCATTAGAGAGAAAACATTAAAACAGTAAAAGAAATTGCATACATGCAAATAAGCTTATCAGAGGTCACCCCCAACTCTGGCATAGGGCTCTTGTAGGTTTCAGTCCTTTAAAACCCATGATTGGGTTTTATCTGTGGTTACCAGGTCATCTTAGATCCAGAATTTGGAGATTGGGCTGATCAGTCATTTCTTTATACAGTTTGGGCCTTTGATCTTGCTGCTCTGTACCAGGTAATCAGCAGACAATGACCCTCTCCTCAGCATGTGCCTCCAAAAGGCTGGGTTTTTGCATAACTGGAGTTGGGGAATTTGCATTAACCTCTGACATTCCGGGGTGCAACCCTGACCAGTGAGGGGCTGTGTCACACCTGCCCTGCCACCTTGGGGTGCCTCACAATGCTTTGCTGATGTTGCTCCTACCTGGGCCGCTCACAAACAGCCTTCTAGCCTGCTGGTCGCACCCTGGGTGTCCGTGTATAGCTGCAGCCTTCCAGCCACACATCAGTCACATTCTGGCTTCCACCAGCCTTACTTATCACTTGCAGGGTGATCCCAACACACTCCCAGACCCAGATTTTCCCACAAAATGTGTGTTCTGTACTGTCCAGTCCTCTCTTGGACAGTCCAGATATATTAGGTCTTTTGCCTCTAAGGGGATCAGTGTTACAACAGTTTGCTACCCACACAGTTCACAACAATGGATTAGTTTTGATTAAAGACTAAAAACAAGTTTATTTAACGACAAGGAGATAAGTTTTAAGTGAGTACAAGTATAAGGCATTAAAGTTAGAAATGGTTACAAGAAAAATAAAGATAAAATGCTTTGTAGTGCTAAAACTTAAAAAACTAGACTTGGTTCAAGATAAAGTTCTTACCATATTACCCAGCAACAGGGCTGACCAAGTTTCAGGTCAGGATCTGCTCCCTAAGTCAATAGGCTGTTTCTTTTGTCTTTTTAGGTGAAAGAGAAAGATGCACCTTGTGGTGTTTTCAACCCTCACTTTATAGTTCAGTCCCCCTTTTGAAATCAGTTTATCTAAGGATTACCCCTAGATAAAGGTCATTCTCGCTGTGAGGCTGGAGTCATGGAGTCTCATGGTGAAAGAGGTTTCATACTGTTTGCTAAGATGCAGATCTGCTTTTGTTCCTGCTGCCCTACCCTACCAAAGAATGGCCATTTGATAGGTGATTGCCCTTAAACTTTGATGACACCTGGCTACAGGCATCAGTTTGTTCCTTAGCTTTGAGAAACTGGTTTATCCAGACTTGTTTGGGAACGCATGTGAGACCTAATTTCAGCTTATATTTATAACTTTACATATAATGTTGCTACACACATTTCATCATCATTATTGACCAATGAGTTATTATTTTTCAAATGATATCTAACAAGACATATTTTGTTCAAAGATTATTGTAACAGCGTGTTGGGGGGAATACAGGGTCTTTGACTTTGCCCTTCTGCAACAGGTAATCAGCAATGACCCTCTCCTCAGGGAGAGCCTCAGCTTTGAAAGGCTGGGTTTTTGCATTATTGGAGTTGGGGAATACGCATTAACCTCTCCCTAGGAATTCCACTAAATGCTGCTTATCCCCAAAGTCTGGCATGTTTTAAATGTAGTCTTTTGAACTCCCAGGTCTGATATCTGTCACATCTCCCCCCAGAAAGGTTATATACAATCCCAGCCCACAGTAATACATACATTTATTACAGTGAGGTCTTCCGAGAATATTTCAGGAAATTGCCTTATCTGTGTCAGCTTAATTCATTAGTCTTAGAAATTTTGAGTCTGTTTTAGAAGGCGCTTGATAAGCGTGAAGTAATATATACTTCCATTTATGCTGATATATAATGTGCAGATTCTTTCCATTTGAATGCACAGAGAAACAAAAATTACTGTACATCTGGTTGTAGATTAGAGGGGGTGGGGACACAACAACAAATAGATCCCAAATGTTTTCTATCATGTAAGAATCTCTAATCTTTCTTGCAAGGAATGACCTACAGTTCTCCTTCTCACCTACTCCAAAGCTTTTCTGAATGTGGCTGAAAATGAGGTTATGAAGTAAAGCCCCCACCCCCATCTCTTTTTAAATATCTCTGTAGGTGCTGTGGTCCACTGCATTAGAAGTGGTGAGCAGGGTATTGCTTTATACTCTTATAGTAGCACAGGGAGTACAACGTCTTCTCTGTTTGTTTATAGGTGTCATGAAGGATAAAGATCTTGATAATATAGACCGTGCTCACAATCCAAGAGTCTTTGTATATCTTCACTCTTGTCTAGACCTTTTTAAATAAATTGTTGCACCCTTTTTATGGCCAAAGGGTTGCCAGTGAAAGTTTGGATCAGTTTGTAATTTACTGTATATTAAATCTGAAAGCAGCAGGATTGTTCTTTGATATTTTTTTTTGAAATTCTGGTAGAAAAAAATGAGAAACTGGAAGGAAGCTAGTAAAATAACTGGGTGTCTCAAAAGTTCATTAATAGGCAACTCACACTAAGGTTGGCTTTTCTTCTATCATTCTGTTTAAATGCAGCACGATGAAACTGATGAAACATTATAGGTTCCAATTAGGATGTTTTTATTGGAAATGCCTTAACTTTGACATTTAGTTTAATTACCTCATTCCATCCTGGGCAGGAAATCCCTGCATAGACTCCAGTAACATTCACCAAATCTTCTATAGTTGGGGTTCTGTCAGCATTCCTGTCAGAAGCTCCATTTTCCAAAGTTTTACCAGTTGGTTGTTAAAATATGCAGTATCTGGGGTGGAATGTAGGCTTAGGTTAAAGCCTGAAAGAGAATGCTTCATAGAGTCATACAGCATCTGCCTTTTACATACAGGAGATCCATGCTATTTTGCATCCCTGTAACTCCAAAAGGAAAATAGTGTTGCAGACCATAACCACCTGTGTAATGTGGATTAGGCTATACATGTCATGTATAACATTTTGGCCATTATTAAAGCTAGATGGGAAGAACTGTCCATGATAAGAGCTGATTTCCTGTCTTAGTAATAAGTATTTCATAGTATTTTTAAATATACTGTACCTAACTCCATTAACATTAAAGGTTAATGAAGGCTCTGTGATCCGGTATGGCCAACCCCAAATTTTCAAAAATCATGAGATTGGCTTTAAAATCATGAGTTTATGTAAAAATAATAGATGTGATGTTCTTTTTATTTGCTTTCTGCTCTTTGAGCCTTTAGGGTGCACGGGAGTCACATTTGGATGCTTTTTCCATACCCATGAGGGCTAGAAACTGACCTTTTTCTTTAAGAATGAACCTCAAATCATCACATAGCCACTTGACTATTGGAGCAGGGGCTTTAAGGAAAAAATCATTATCATGAGACTCAGGACAAAATCATGAGAGTTGGCAACATTTGGATCTCTGTAGTACATTATACAGCTTGGAACTACACCTATAAACGTAGGTGTTCTGTCTGAAATGTCTTGCTTTTGTTGTTTTAAAGGCAAACACAGAATGTAGGGTTTGGGGGGTTTTGTGGGTTTTTTCAGCTGTTTATGCTGCGTGGTTCCATTTGGTAGCTTGGTGACCTTTGTTTCTGACCCTGATCTTAAGCTCTTCCTTAATCCTTAACAACTGAGTGTTTCATTCTCTGGATTCCATTTGGTTTCACTGACCTAGATTTTGCCAGCTGGGACTGATTGCTGGGATGATCTAAGTCTATTAAAGCCTTAAATTCTCTCCTTTCATGAAGGGAAAATTATTTCTTTCTTAACTCCTTGTTTACAGTGTTGTCAGAAAAGACAGATTCCGGTGACTTCATTATTAATCTTACTTCCCTGGGAGGTGACCCAACTTTGATCTCAGCTAAAAACATAAATAAATAAAGGTGTAAACTGAATTTTCTTTGATAGCCAATGAGCTGTGACAACATTGTGTATTGTGCTCCAAGAGACCTGAGGCTTTGGGAAAAGATTTTAAGGCTGCTGGTGGTAATGTGTGGCAGTGGTGATACTGGATGCTTAGAACGTGATGGGTGCGGTTTGGTGGACACTGTGTCAATCCCTGATCCCTGGAGCGGTACTCATATGACTCTTGGAGATGCTCCATGGGTGGCCTTGGTTGGAGAATGATTCCCACTGTACCTCCATTTTTGGAGCTGTAGGGAAAAAGTCACTAGCTACCATTTATAGAAAAAGTTACATTTCTTTTTTTCCTTTCCTCAAAGTTTAAACACAAACAAGAAGCCATTCTCAAAGGCAAAATAAAACATCACTAACTTCGGTGGCTAAATTTCTCTGTAAATAATGTGGGCAATTTCTGCTGGATGCAAATTAACAATTTGCAGAAGAGTGGAATTTCTTACTGACTAGGGGTGGAGTGAAAAAAATGAAATTTCAGTTGGGATCAGATACTTTAATATCTTAAATATACTACCCTTTACATCAGAATATTCATCCATGGAATCTTTACGATTTATATAACCATGGCCATCTACAAGAGAAAGAGAGTAATAAGGATTTTAGGGGATATGATGATGGGGTGATGACAATCAGTATGAAGTATGGATGGGGGAACAGCATAGAGAAATACTAAGGACTGGTCTACATTACAGAGTTAGGTCGATGTAAGGCAGCTGACGTTGACCTAATGCTGTGTCTAGATTAAAATGTTGCTCCCACCAATGTAAGTTGCCCACTACAGCAACTTAACACCACCTCCGTGAGAGGTGTAGTGCTTAGGTGGATGTAAGTAGGGTGATGCTGTGTCTGTGTAGACGCTGTGTTATTTACATTGCCTGTTGGCTGTCAGCTCCACGTGGGGCTGTCAGCTGGAACTCTCCTGCCCTCGGGCTGACAGCTCAAGCTAGGTGAGGTGTGGGGGAAGGAAGAGGGGAAGGGGGCTCCAGACGTGAGCTCCAGAGTGGCAGGACTGACAGCTTGGGCTCTGAGCCACAATACCCCACACAGTTAAACCGGTGGAAGCGCTCCTGGTGGGGACATGCACCGCCGACAGAAGGAGCACAGCGTGGATATGAAACACCATTTAAAATTACTATGGTGGCTGTACGTTGACTTAACTTAAGTCAACTTAATTCTGTAATGTAGACATGGCCTTAGACCTCAAGTTGTCTCTAGTTGGCCAAGAGCAGTGAGGATGAAGCAAGATTTAGAGATGAGGGTGGTGGTGGTCTCTCTATGATAACTCCATTAGGATTTGTTCTTTTCAGCATTAAAAGAAAAATGATATAATCTTGATATCCTAGCTCTTGCCAGAATTTATGAAAGGACTTTATAGACAATATTGAACACTAGTTCTTATGTTCTGCTTGGAAATTTCCGTCAGTAAGAGAGAATCCCATCATATAGCTTGAAAGGCACAACGTCTCTGGCATGCAAAAATACTTACAAAGTAGATTAGACTGTTACTGTTATGCACACATCTTCTATTACAAATAGCAATGTAACCAGAAGATTAGAAATATTGTGTGTACATATCGTACATGGAAACCACTTTGGTGATATATAACCTACATGTTAGTCTCACATAATGTTCTTGGGAAATCACATATACTTCAAAAAAACTCCCCCCACTAGGTTTTATATTTTTGTTTTTTGCTTCAGCATCCAACCTTGTAATTATTCTGCACATTTGTTCTTGTGAGGAAGGTCCTTTATGTTCAGTTTCACTTGTTTTCTCTCTCGTTTTTGTGGCTGCCCTCTTCTCTGAGTCCATGTCTGTGTTGACTCAGTAATTTTGTTCCTTGATTTGACTTAATTCTCTTTTTACAAATATTGTTATATTAGAATGAGCACAGATTTACAATTTATTCTAATCTTAGTTAACTTTCCAGTGCCTGACATGCCATCTTCCTCTGTAAAGATGTTTGGTTTGGGTTAATATATAATTCTGCCCTTTTTACTTCAATCCTGAGGGTGCTTGGAACACTAGGTAGAAATACAGCCAAATGGCATGCTTTGAAACTGCTTGGTATACTAGATGAAAATTAACTTGCTTTAGCTAGAAGACAAGATATGTTGGATATTTTCCTCTTCCTCGCTTTTCTGGGGCAATAACTATATTTAAAACCTTAGGTTCTAGATCATTATGACAGGACCTTTGCTTTGGGTGACGAGACTGGATAGTGTTGGAGACTTTTTCTTATGATCCACTCTGTTCAGGGATCCTACATTTCAGCTTGACGTGTTTCCACCAGGCCACTTTTCGTCTCTTTTTATTTAAAAAGATTCTTTCAGAAATTAAATACTCACTTGCATATATTTTTGGGTGGGCTCTGACAAAATTTATATATATTTAAGCTCAAGAAAGCGGAGTGAAAGCTGTAGAATAATTGAACCATTGTAGGAAAATCTCCTCTCACGTGGCATTTTTTACTCAGGGCTCTGTGATTTTGAGGATTTAAAAGTTTAACTGGGTTTCTAGTTCTATTGTCTTTTCAATGTAAAGCCCTTTCTCCCTTCACATTTGAGAGTCAGGCCGTTCACAGTTGCTAATTACTACCCCTGTTGTTTAAGAAATGGGAGGGAAAGCATGTCTGTGGCCAGGCAGCTTTTAAAGATGTACACAGTGAGATAATACTCATAAAATTCACAACCCATCCTGTGCAGCATAATGATGAGAAGAAGGCTAAGCCCTCTCTGTGAACCTGTTAGCTAAAAATATAAAAAATTGTGAGACTGTATTCATAACCAGCAATGTGCTATCATTTTAGCAGATAGCGATGAATGTCACCATTTCCATAAATCTTGGATTTAGAAAATTAAAATACTATGGGGACCACAAAGGACTGAAGCCAATGATAGTTTCAGTGTGTGCCACTGCAGAAGACAAACTGTCAAGGGCATTCAGTTTAATTGCTAGGGGAAGTAAAGCTCCAGGCAGGCACACAATTAAAACAATAAATAACACTCTGTTTATTGGTGGGGGTTTAATGTCCTGTCTGGATTCAACCAGCAAATTTCCCCCCTCTTTTTTTTTTCATCTTCCAACCTCAGATAAGTTCTTGCTCTGTTAGTCTTTTTTTATTATTATTTCCCCTCCCCTGATAGCTGACTCTGCTTTACTTATTCTGATAATTATGGCCGTTTTAACAAGTAACGTGCATTTCCCCCCATAAATCTGGCTTCACTCTGACTGGTAACATTTGTGGCTTTTAATGAGCACCTGCAGATCTGAAATTTGTGGCACTACTCAGTTCGTTACCTTGGGGTGAGCATCTCTGATGTCTTTCACTTTTCATTTTCCTCTCTGCCAAATGATGCTCTCCTGACATTTCAGAGTAAGTAGGCCATTATCGTCCGGAAATTTCCCACTACAAACTGATTTGAAGGTGGATAGCAAAGAGTCAGGACGCTTTTCAGTTTAGTTCTGGACTTCAAAATATTTTCTAGTAGCTTAAAAGTGTTGGTTGTTTTTTTTTATTAGAGTTGGGTATATGTCAGTACTTCAGCCTGCAAGGAGGATGATTCCCACAGAGCTCTACAGGGATAGGGAACATTGTTTCTTATTTTTCTTATGACTATACAATTCTTCACCAGAGTAGATTCTCTATGTTAACTTGACTAGGACTTTCCCAGTGTTCATTCACACATCTCTGTGCTGATAAAAATCCAGTGAAATGGAACAGGAGGGAAAGAATAAAATGTCAGAAGCAGACAAAGTTGTGGCATCAGAGGTCATATGGAAGAATGCAGCTATGTTGTTATAAACTTTATACACTGACACACAGCACCTCTGCATGCTTCATTATTGCATACAATATTCTATGGAGCGTTTTTTCACACAAGAGGGCGCTCTTGGAATTTTAAAAGAAATATTAAGAAGAAATTAGCTGGGCCTCTTTTTTATTTAATAAAATAAGTGTGCAGAGTCTCTAGCACATCTTCAAAGCTGTGATGGAGAATCTAGTGCTTCCATTCATACTGTATTTGTTTCAGATTGTGTAATATGAGTACATTTTAAGGTTGCAACTTTTAACCACTCTACCTTTTTAATAAGAATGGTTGATTGCCAACAGTTTTGATCTAGAAGGCTGAACATACTTGGATAAGAACTGTGTAAATGACGGTAATCATCTGCATATACAAGTATATATATATATATAAATTTTGAATATTGATCATAAGTATGGCCTAATTTTATGTTAGTGGAATATGGCTGAGCTACCCAAACTACACTGTGTTTAGACATGTTCTCTTTTAATTCCATCATGTATGAAGCCTGATCTTTATAGGATGTAAATAGAAACACACAGTAGGATTTGACAAGTGGGACATCTAGTCCAGCCAACCTCTTGTCTGAAATAGTGGCCAGTACCAAATACTTAGGAGGAGAGTATAACAAAGAATCTCTTTTATAAATAATGGAATAACTTGCCCACCATAAGGGAAATGTCTTTCTAGCCCTGTCAGTTAGTGGTTCCTGATGTCCTTAGAATCATGTCACATATAGCGTTGACAAGCCCAAAGTTCAAATTCTTAAATCAGACCTCAAAGATAATAAGATTGTAAGAATATTTCCTGTCCTTTGGTCTGTTGTGATTTTTTTTTGAGACCCTCCCCTGCCCAGTCCCTGATCTGTGTGTGACTTAGTGTTGCTAACGCTCTCAAATTTTATAGCAAGGCCATTTTGGCTTCACTGTAGAGTTCTCTCCGTACAAACACATAGTAAGAGACAGTCTGAGCCCTGATAGCTTAGTCTGCATAGTGGTGAGTTTGTGACATGGTGGAACTAGGACTCTCCAAACCCATCTCCTGTAGAGGCTACTAAATTTCCATTAGATCAGATTTTAATCTGTGCTGATCTGGGTGGGATTCAAATTGATAACCTACAGGGGAGAGGCTCTACAGCTCATTAATGTCTCCCTGAGGTATCTAGTCCCCCATAAGTGCTAATGGTACCCTTTTGAGAATGAAGCTTGCTTTCTGGAAAGGTGCACTTATTAAATCAAGTTCTGACCTTTTGGAGCTCAAACAAGCAGTTTCTTCTACTCCCTGGAAACAGGCAAAATCTCCCACAGGTTGCTATCCGTCTCAAATGTGCTGAGTCTGCCATATTCTGTGCTTAAAGGGACAGCTCCTATTAGCCAAAATACAAACCCTAAAAATGCAACAGTAAAACAAATATTAATACAATATCCAAAGTCATTTCTAAAGACAATGTTTTGCAGTATAGTATCTAACAATCACTTCGGGGGTGGGCTTTCTATTAAAGAAGAGCTAGGACTAGAACTCATAGTTTGTGGGTGTGTAGTTTACTGCCCCTTTCCCTAGGCTACAGAATATGGTGGAGGGAGTCCCTGTTGATCTTTCTGTCTCTACCTCCTCCCCCCATTTCACCCCACCCTGTCTCTGCCTGGGCTTTTCATTTTGTGAAACTGCCTGCAGCAGGGGCCAAAATCGCCTTACCTGTGATAATTTGCAAGATCTGGCAACACATAAAATATAGGACATTCTCAGTATTAATATAACTGAATAATCAATTTTTTAAATTTAGCTTCTGGTCTCTGATATCCTGTGGCAATGAGTTCCACTGGCTGGCTGTGCTGTGTAAAAGGGTGTTTGCTTATTAGTTTTAAATTTCTTGTCTTTCAATTCTATTCTTTTTTAATTACCCTTGCTTTAGAAAATGAGAAGGTAAGTAGAAGTGTCCAGTTTAGCTTCTTGATACCATTCATTGTGTTGTATACCTCTATTGTGACTCCTCTTGTGTCTCCTCTATAAACCAACTTGTCTAACCTTTTCAATCTCTCTTCACATGGAAGTCTTTTAATGACTCCAGTCACTTTTGTTACCCATCTCTGGACCCCTTCTATTACTTCTCTAGCTATTTTGAAAGGGGCTGACCAGAACCGAATGCAATATTCAAAGTAAGAGTGTGCCATTGATATCTATAATGGCTGTACAATACTCTCAGTATTATTTCTCTCAGCCCATTCTTTATACTCCCTAACATTTTGTTTGTTTGTTTTAATCACTGCTCCATTTTGAGCTGGCCACTCTGATACTCAGTTCTTTTGGCTAGTTAACAGTTAATTTGGAGCCCAGCAATGTGTCTGAGGGTGCAAATTATTCCTTCCGTAGACACCTTCCACACCTCAACATTCAGGGTATGTCAACACTTTGAGTTGGGAACGTAATTCCCAGCTCAAGGAGTCATGTTCATGCTAGGTCTGATCCAGCTAGTGCCCTAAAAATAGGGTGTAGTTGTTGTGGTGAGAAGGGCTAGCCACCCTGACTACATACATAGTATCTTGGATGGGTACATACTCAGCGCAGCTTGCACCCTCAGCTACAAAATGTAGACATACCCTCAGCTTCCTTTGCCATCATGTTGTGCATTCACTTAGTTTGGATAGGTATCTTTGAAATTTCTCACCATCTTCTCTGGTCTTGACTCATCTAAATAATTTTAGGTTTCAGAGTAGCAGCCGTGTTAGTCTGTATTCGCAAAAAGAAAAGGAGTACTTGTGGCACCTTAGAGACTAACAAATTTATTTGAGCATAAGCTTTCGTGAGCTACAGCTCACTTCATCGGATGCATTCAGTGGAAAATACAGTGGGGAGATTTATATACACAGAGCACATGAAACAATGGGTGTTACCATACACACTGTAATGAGAGCGATCACTTAAGGTGAGCTATTACCAGCAGGAGAGCTGGGGGGAAGGGAGAGGGAACCATTTTATAGTGATAATCAAGGTGGGCCATTTCCAGCAGTTGACAAGAACATCTGAGGAACAGTGGGGAGTGTGTCTGGGGGGGAATAAACATGGGGAAATAGTTTTACTTTGTGTAATGACCCATCCGCTCCCAGTCTCTATTCAAGCCTAAGTTAATTGTATCCAGTTTGCAAATTAATTCCAATTCAGCGGTCTCTCGTTGGAGTCTGTTTTTGAAGTTTTTTTGTTGAAGAATTGCCACTTTTAGGTCTGTAATCGAGTGACCAAAGAGATTGAAGTGTTCTCCAACTGGTTTTTGAATGTTATAATTCTTGACATCTGATTTGTGTCCATTTATTCTTTTACGTAGAGTCTGTCCAGTTTGACCAATGTACATGGCAGAGGGGCATTGCTGGCACATGATGGCATGTATAGCACTGGTAGATGTGCAGGTGAACGAGCCTCTGATAGTGTGGCCGATGTGATTAGGCCCTATGATGGTGTCCCCTGAATAGATAAGTGGACACAGTTGGCAACGGGCTTTGTTGCAAGGATAGGTTCCAGAGTTAGTGGTTCTGTTGTGTGGTGTGTGGTTGCTGGTGAGTATTTGCTTCAGATTGGGGGGCTGTCTGTAAGCAAGGACTGGCCTGTCAATTAACTCTAGGCTTGAATAGAGACTGGGAGTGGATGGGTCATTACACAAAGTAAAACTATTTCCCCATGTTTATTCCCACCCCGCACTGTTCCTCAGATGTTCTTGTCAACTGCTGGAAATGGCCCACCTTGATTATCACTACAAAAGTTTTCCTCCCCCTCCCCCCCCGCTCTCCTGCTGGTAATAGCTCACCTTAAGTGATCACTCTCGTTACAGTGTGTATGGTAACACCCATTGTTTTATGTTCTCTATGTATATAAATCTCCCCACTGTATTTTCCACTGAATGCATCCAATGAAGTGAGCTGTAGCTCAAGAAAGCTTATGCTCACATAAATTTGTTAGTCTCTAAGGTGCCACAAGTACTCCTAAATAATTTTGTGTTGTCCCCAGATGTTCTTTCTTCCCTCATTACTGGTTAAACATGTGTTCCTCAGCAAAAATTGTAATTAACCCAGTGCAGTGAATCCCTTTCTTGAAGCTCATATAGAATATCCCATCTTTCTTGAATACCTGCTGCGTCCGATGTGATCTTACTTTAAAAGTATTTTGCCTTTTTCATCCATGCCCTATATTGGATCAGTTTTCACCATCAATGGCTCCAATTCCTGAGGTTTCTGCAGACTAAGCCCCTTTTATATTTTCTGATCTGTGGCCTTGACTGCCACAATACATGAGAAACAATCAAAATGTTATGTCACGTTAAAGTTAGTCCTACACCCATGCTCCCTCTTCCTAGAGGATGACCTTCATTTCTGTCCTCACTTGGGAGGAAACTTCCCTAGATAACTATGGGCCTTACTGTGCCACCAGTTTGAAGCGGAACTCCCCATTTATTTCATTTACAGAAGGTCTGCTTAAAATGTGACAGCACAGCATGACCCAGTGTTGTTCCATAAATCAAGCAAAAGGATGCAGTTCACACACTTGAGTCCGTTGTCTAAGCTCCAGTGGTTCTAGAAGGAATGAGAGTTCCCAGTCTGTTTCCATTTCAAAAGAAATGTTTTTTCCTCATTGGTTTCAGATTCCTCTCCAAGAAATACCTGCTAATATATATTAGCTCATCTTTTATATGATGAGAGAATTAAATGTGTGTAGGAGTGCTCCTAATTTTATAACTATACTATGTCTTTTCCAGCCATTCCATTGAAATAATTTGGTTCTGTGAAAAGAAATGTAGACATTGATTTCAAGAACCCTCCAAAATATATAGACCCGGGTTAGAGAGGTGCATTTTTCCCTTTCACAGAGAGGTTTAGAGCGACTGGCAAAACATTGGATGAGTGGTGCAAACTGTCTGGGCCTTCATTTATAATTCTGTCCGTGTATCTATGCCAGCCACTAATGACTACAGAAGAGAAGGCACCGTGTATTGCTGAAAAATCTAAATTATATTCCAGACAGGTTGACACTGATGCTCCAAAGTGCAGGTTTGCAAGATAATTCCTAATCTCAATAGAAAAGAGGTGTCAAATTCAATTTTACTGAGGGACTGATTGTAATTTTCCTTTTAACTCTAGGACACCAAAGAAAATATTCATCTGACTTGCTACTGAAGCATTTTCACTTGTTGTTCTGTCTTTACACAAATACATTTAGTATAATGCTGCATGTTCTTTTGTACTCCTTTGGGTCACTGCCCATCCTGACTCCAAGCATGATTTAATTTTAGTACAATAAATTCATTTTATTACTTGTATTGTGGTAGTGCCCAGAGGCCTGTTACATTAGGCACCACAAATAACAATAATAATACATAAAAATGAGACTTAGTCCCTGTCTCAAGGACTTTGCAATTCAAGGGACTTAATGGGCTAACTCACATGACATACCCTAGGTGACCTCTCCTAGCTCCCCAAGGCCCTGCATTTTCTAGGGTCTTTGAGGATTTTAGAACCCCTTTGACCCCAGGTTTTAGTCTTATGGCTTGGCTTCGCATCCCAGCAATCCCTGTGCTTCCATCTGCATTTGGCGCCATCTTTCAATGGTTTCTGTGCGGCGCACTTTGTCTTCCCTTTCGGTCTGCGGGAATGGAGCCCGAACTGCTGAGGAGGATGCTGATGAGTCTCGCCAGCACGTCACGTTTAGCATTCGAGCTACTCCTTAAGATCCAAAGTGACAGTGAGGAGTCTGATGAGGATTTTGAGTCGCGTAATGCATATGACACGAAATTGCTTGTCTCATTCACGGACATGCTCTTCACCGTGGAACACCGCTTTTGGGCTCGGGAAACAAGCACTGAGTGGTGGGATCACATTGTTCTGCAAGTCTGGTTCAACTACAGGCTGAGCCGGTGCCGAATGACTGTGGAGTGTGCTTTTGGCCATTTGAAGGGCTGTTGGCACTCTCTTTATGGGAAGATGGACTTGGCCGAAGCCAGCATCCCTGCGGTTATATCCCCGTGCTCTACCCTCCATAATATTTGTGAAGGGAAGGGTGAAAGCTTCACTCAGGCATGGGCCTCAGAGGTTCAAAACCTGGAGGCTGAATTTACATAGTCAGAGAGCAGGGCTATTAGAGGGGCCCAGCGTGGGGCTGCAAGGATTAGGGATGCCTTGAGGGAGCAATGTGAGGCTGAAAGCCACCAGGAATGTCTGTTGCTCTGCACGGGAGTTAAATTCAGTGGCTGTGTTTGGTGCACTGAATTGTAGTGCTTGTTGCTTTCCTGGGCTAAGGTATATTTTGCTTTATGCACTAATAAAGTATGTTTTCAAAGTGAAAAACTCCATTTATTGAAAAGAAAATTCATTTATTGAAATAAAAACAAAGTAACACAGCAATACCACAATGGCAAGGGGGTGGGGAGGGGACTGGTTGACTCAGACTTGAGTATGTCCTGATTTCATACTCTGGAATCCTGTCTGGAGTGCTGTGCACTGAGTGCTGTACTTCAGGATGGCTACACTGCATGGCCATGGGGGTTGAGTGCAGTGGGTAAGGGTCGTAGTTTTCGTGGGTGGATGGTGAAGCTAATGGTGTAGGAGGCAGCTGGGGGTGGTAAGAACCCGGATGTTGGGGAAAGTGGGTTGGAAGGCACATGGGGGCACAAAGGAAAGAGTTTTGGGACAAGGGCAGCGGGGGGGGGGGAGGGCGCGAGCGCGGTAGCGCTCTGCGTGCATGGCGACGAGTGCCTGGATAGAGTCCACTTGGCACTCCATTATGCTAATCAGCCGATCCGTGCTTTGCTGCCGGAGAACCATATTTTGCTGCCGGCGATCCTCATTCTTCTGGTGGATCCTCCTTTCACTTTCCCTCCACTTCTGTGCCTTTCGATTCTCTTCCACAGACTGACGCATCACTTCCTGCAGCATGTCTTCTTTGCTTTTATGGGGCCTCTTCCTGAGTGCTCTCAGTCTGTCGGCCGGTGATAACACTGGTGGCTGAGATCTCAAGGCTGCACCTATACAGGCAAAATGCAACACTTAACAGAGGAAGCATTGTACACACCAGACAGAGCAATGATTCCCCTGCATTTTAGGAGGGCAATCACAGTCCATCCAAAACCATACTTTGCCTGTCTCAAAGCGAGCGCACATAACCCACGGGAGCCCCAGAAATGGTGAGTAAGCACAGGGTCCAGGGGGACTGATTGTTTCATGGATGTACTGTCCTCTGGGTTTCTGTGCCTTGGGGAGAGCCAACAGCTGTAGGGGAAAGCTACACTGAACACTGTCAAAACATTTTCCACAGGAGATCATCCTGGAAGATATCTTGCTGCTGAGGGTGACCAGGGAAGCAAGAGAGGGTCTTCTACTACAATGCGGCTTCCGCCCTGGCCCATACGCAGCTTGCCTGTGTGCAGCAATGGTCCCCCCCGCCCCTTGCGGCACAGTGGAGTGGACACGTTAGCCGGACTGGGACAAGAACCACGCTGGCTCTCCCAATAAACCTGTGCAGGCGCATTGCCCACGTTCTGTCTGAGACTTTTGAAGAGATCACCGATGTCGATTACCCTCCTCGCCCAAAGAGCCCACACCAAAGAACTTCCTTCCCGAAAAAAAAAAAGCCGCGTACCGGGAACCTCCTCTGGTGTTTGTCCTTCCCCAAGCACCGGATGCCATGACTGGCTGCATGCACCTCGGGATTCCGGGGTGTCTCCTCCCGGCCTCAGCACCCTGGCTCGTGTTTTCTTCCTCCTCCTCCCCTCTTGTTATGCTGGGCTCGGAAGTGTCCATGGTGATCATTGGAGTGGAGGTGGGGTCGCCCCCAAGTATCGCATCCAGATCTTTGTAGAAACGGCAGGTCGCGGGGGCAGCACCGGAGCAGCCGTTTGCCTCGCGGGCTTTGCGGTAGGCATTCCGCAGCTTCTTCACTTTAATCCTGCACTGCACGGTGTCCCAGTCATGGCCCCTTTCCATCATGGCCCTTGATATGTGCCTGAAGGTATCATAATTCTTACAGCTGGAGCGCAGCTGGGACTGCACAGCTTCCACCCCCCAAATGCTGATGAGGTCCAGCACCTCACCATTGCTCCATACTGGGGATCGCCGGGCGTGTGGAGGCACGGTCACATGGAAAGATGCACTGAGAGCACTCCATGTCTGACTGAGCAAATAGGAGGGGGATTTTCAAAATTCCCAGGGAATTTAAAGGCTGAGTCTGACAGTTGGTCACCTGAGGACAGGGCAGCAGAGTTCAAAAGTGATGACCAGAGTGGCTAGAACAGGCATTGTGGGACACTTCCAGAGGCCAATCAGAGCGCATAAGGTGTCCAGACTGGTGCCGTTGCGCTCCAGAGAGAGCGCAACAAACGTTATTCCTCTCGGGGAGGTGGAGTACCAGAAGCGCTGCAGCCACGGAGTCAGAGCGCTCTACATGCCTTGCCAGTGTAGACTGGTAGTAAGGTAGAGCGCTCTTGGCGGCTTTATTGTGCTATAACGTGCAAGTGTAGCCAAGGCCTTAGGAAGAGTAAACCATTCTAGCCTGGATGGAGACAGACAGGTAGTTTCTTTACCATTGTTGGTCGAGCCATTGTTTCCTCAAGGAGCCTTATCTTTGCCATTGTCTTTGTTTCCTGTGGCTTCCCCTTTTAAAGCCTCCTTTGAGTTAACTCCCGGCATTCAGCCGAGTTAATATCAAACAGATAATATCAGGTGCATATGACATTTATAAAAATAACATATTCCCCACCCTAGGGGTAAGCCAACAAAGCAAAGTCTTTTGTGTTAACTGGTTTAGAGTCTTAGGAAAATCTGACCCTACATAGCTCACCGTCCGTTGACGTCTATGTAAATTCTGATATTTCAGCATATCTGAGTCCAAAGAATAAACTTCCTGAGTGCATGAAATCTCTGAAACATGAAATCAAATGCTTGTTCTTCATGTTCCTTTTCTGGGGGAGATGTGCTAGGTGCAGTGGTATTATGAAAAACAAACAAAAAAAAAACCCTAATCCTAATAGCAGATTTCCTTTTTCAGATAACCCATAAGTATAGCCATGCATAGGCTATTTAGAATAGAGTATTGACAAATTATCCTGCTATTACAGTCTTTAAGAGGTAAATAATGACATTAGAAACGGTTCCTTAAAGATGAATTTGGTGATGGAAAATGGTTTTATAAACTTCCCAGAACACACTCTATTTACCTGGGATGGACCAAACTATCTAGAGAAAGTGAGTCTGGGCCAGAATAATTAGATATAGTGGTCTGGATGGGATCACAACAACAAGGTTAACTTTAAAAATAGGTACTGATTTAAAAAAATCTAGATGTCTTTGTCTTCAGACAGTTCGCCCAGCCCATGTATTTAACCAGTATATATTTGGATCACTTCTGACTATTAACATGAATAAACCAAATTGTTACCCTGTGCAAACATTTACTAAGGCAGCATGAGATGTGTTCTGTAGTCTGATGGAACTTAAAGTGCCAATTAAAAATGATGAGTTGTTTAATGCCAATAGGCCAGACCCTGCAGTGCTCACTCATGCAAAATTCTAGTTGACTCCAATGGGAGGTCTGCTGGTGGAAGAACAGCGGGGAACAAGGACAGAGGCACAACCTCAGAAAACTACTTCAGGAATCATAGGGGGAAGCGTTTTGTGTGCCTTGGAACCATCAGCAGACTTGTGGAGACTGTGGGGGGGAGGATGGAAAGAGAGTTGGGGACACTCTAGTCTGCCCTCTCTCAAACCCATGCTGTTGCGGCTCCCTTAAGATCCGTTCTGTCACAGACACCCTGCTCCCCTTACTCCCAGTGAGAAGTTTTTGACTGGAGCTGAGCAAAAAATTTTGTAATAAAATATCTTTACTGGATGAATTTTAGCCCTTTTTCCTCTCCTGTTAATGGAATAACCATAGCAGCTTATGATTTTCTCAAATTCACTAATTATTAGTGTGTTGTGAACTCTGACGGTGAAGAGTTCCTGGTCAGTGTTTGATTTTATTTTGAGGTATGGGTTGTATAAGTCGGTGTTTTGGTTTGGTTTCATGAACTCATAAGCACTTCTGGCAGTACCAAAAGCAAAGTTCACAGGGCAAACTGATGACTATTGGCTTTTAGTTGATTTCTCTTTACCGATATTAAAATTTACTTTGTATTCAATGGACTCTTACAAATACTGGCATTGTGAGCTTTATTGGAAAAAATATTTTAACTTAATAAAGGGTGTAGAAGTAGCAATTGTGTTGGACTACAAATATGACTAGAAATTTGCAAAAGGACTGAATACAGCAGAATGGTATGTAATGAAGTTTTGAAAGAGAAGACACAAGATTTTTGATAGGATTTACTTTTTGTTTTCAGACCTATATAATTATTATGAATGTTAGAAATTTAGATATGATGAATATCTAGGGAAGAAGGATGGCCTAGTGTTTGTGACATTAGCCTGGAACTTAGGAGACCCAGATTTAATTGCCTGCTCTGCCACAGACTCCCAGTGTCATTTAGCCTCTCCATGCCTCGGTTTCCCATCTGTAAAATTGGGGCAATAGCACGGCCCTACCTCACCAGAGTGTAGAGGATAAATACTGATATTACACCGATGGGGGCCATATAAGCAGGGCTGCAACCAGGGCAGGGCAAGTGGGGCCACTGCCCATGGTGCAAAACCGCAGGGGTGGAAAAATGGTGTGGAAAAATGAAGGGGAAAAAACAGCAGAGGGCACAAATATGGTTGCTCGCCCCAGGTGCTAAAATGCCCTAGTTACAGCTAGATATCGTAAATTCCTAAGATAATGGACTTCTGTTTGTAATAGCATGTAGGAGTCTTTGTATACAGGTTTTGGTTCCTAGATAACTTCTGTTCCCCCTTCCCGCTTACTTTGCATAAAATGCAAATATTTTAGAAGAGGTGCGGGACAGATATAAGGCTACAGTCACCATGTTAAACTATAAAGCACTTCAAAGAAATCATCCTGGTTACTGAACAGCAATACTGACTCAGCACTAATTTACCGCATAGACTTCTGCAAGTCACTTCTTTATCCTTAATTTCTGTGTGTGTGTGTATTTAAAAATGCGTAATATATTTCACGTTGCAGCTGAGGATTAATTGAATTTCATACAGCACTTTGAACATCTAAAGTGCCACGTAAGTGCTATTATCACAGTTCAAATGCAAGTCATTCTTACACTGGAGGTGGAATTTAATCACTCTTGGTTACTAACATAGCAACGAGTAGGATTTTTAGAGGTGCATCATCATTTAAAAGCTTTGCTCCACCCTATCCAGTCTCGGGAGGTGTTAGAAGTTGTGACTCTGCATGGGGAGGATTAGCATAAATGGAGGAGGGAAAACACTTAAATGGCAACAAATAGGAAGATACTTTGGATTAGTTCATGACCTCTACAACTCAATGGTATCTTCATAGCATGAACATTAGAGTTAGGCTATTTGATTGTAAAAAGATGCCATATGATGATGGTAAATCTTGACGCAGAAATGGATAGACAATCTGAGTGTTCCACTGATTTTTAGGATTCTCTTTACTCACCTCTGTCTATTAAGGACTTTATATTGGACATTTAAAAAATCTACAATACTGTACGTTTTAAGGGTTTTATTCTGCTAGATACCGTGTCCCAGAACATTCTTAACAAGGAGAAATATGTGGTGCTGTAAATTGCAGTCTCTTACTACGGTGGTGATGCAACTCCAGTATGCTTAAGGCAGTGGTTCCCAAACTTGTTCCGCCGCTTGTGTAGGGAAAGCCCCGGTGGGCCGGGCCGGTTTGTTTACCTGCCACATTCGCAGGTTCAGCCGATCGCAGCTCCCAGTGGCCACAGTTCACTGCTCCAGGCCAATGGGGGCTGCGGGAAGTGGTGCGGGCCGACGGATGTACTGGCCACTGCCTCCAGCAGCTCCCATTGGCCTAGAGCAGCGAACCATGGCCAGTGGGAGCCGCGATCGGCTGAACCTGTGGACGCGGCAGGTAAACAAACCGGCTTGGCCCGCCGGGGCTTTCCCTGGACAAGCGGTAGAACAAGTTTTGGGAACCGCTCGCTTAAGGTGATTGCTGGGTCACCATATATCTCACACAATAAATAAGCTAGACATTGACTCATGTTCTCCTTAACACATTTTGATAAAATATAGCTCTTGTACTGATTTACCATACTCCATTTGTTGGTATTTGAAGAGAACTATTGTATGTGATAACAAAGATTTTCTTAAGAATGAGTTAAGTTTGCAATTTCTTTTGTGGGGTTCATTGGTATTGGTCACATCTAGCTTTTATTAGTTTTTAATTCGTTTGAACTCTAGCAATATTTTAAAATTATGAATTTTAAGTGAAGTATCTTACTAATAGCGATGACAAGATAATTTGGAAGGAATCGTTTTATTTGACTAACTTCACCTGTTTTGTATTGCAAACAGATTGCAAAATTCATAAATGTATTTGATTTGAAATTTTACAAATTTCTCCAGTAAAAAAACATTGTAGTTTGTTCATTAACTGACCATTATGAATATTCTCAAGTGATGTGGTATTATTTCTTTCCCCAGATTGGAAGACTTACATAACAATACTATGAGTTGTGTATTTTGCAGTTTAATACACAATTCAGTTTTTTGCTGCTACTAGCATTACTATGGCTCTAGCTTGCTAATGCTCATGGAAGGCAAACACCAAAAGGGTTGTGAATACAGTGAAATGGAAATTCACTTTTGAATGTGCATAATTATTCACTAGCAATTTTTTTTGCAATATTTACTCCACTCTACTCATTTTATTGAGTAAGAGAGTGTCATAAGAAAAGTCAGTGGAATGGTAGGTCGCTCAGTAACTTATGAAATGGATAAACTTGTCACCAGTGTTTCATTTTCCGAATAAGTTGTACACCTTGAACATATATATTTGTTTAGAAGCATTGTGAGAGATTTAGGTGTTTAGTAAACAGAAAAGATATTTATTTAACAGATCCATTTTGGTAGATCAGTTTTCTATTGGATTTTTATCTATTGTATCTGGAAATATGTTTCTTTATTAGGGTTGATTTAAAGAGGGACTTTTCATACTGGGAAACTTTCAAACATCTGTGACTTAAAACCCAAAAAAGGTTTACCTTTCTCTTTGTTTTTTCATCGAATATAAAATTTAGCTGCATATAATATATACATTAAAATATTTACTGTTTTAAATAATGTCTTGCTCCTTATCTCATCTTCCCTTCCTGTTGGATCATGCAATTCTGCATTGGAATATAATCCTGAAAATCATATGGGAATCTTACCGTTGACTCCAGTGAAAGCAGGACGGGTCTTTATGTCACAGATTAGATTGATCTCCATTTGGGTCATGTGTGGGGAATCCTGCAGCGTTTGAGAAGATGGAAACTTTACTACCACAAAAAGAAAAGGAGTACTTGTGGCACCTTAGAGACTAACCAATTTATTTGAGCGTGAGCTTTCGTGAGCTACAGCTCACTTCATCGGATGAAGTGAGCTGTAGCTCACGAAAGCTCATGCTCAGATAAATTGGTTAGTCTCTAAGGTGCCACAAGTACTCCTTTTCTTTTTGCGAATACAGACTAACATGGCTGTTACTCTGAAACCTGTCATTTTACTACCACAGGTAGTCCCATTGAATTCAATTAGACTCCTCACAGTCGTAAAGTTAAGCATGTACATAAGTGTTTGCAGTATCAGGGCCCTAGTATGGTGATGGCTGTGTCTAACTTCCAGGCAGAAAATCAGCAGCTGCCCTCCTGCATCCCCTTTGCAAGGGTTTTGGTCCATTGGATCTGCAGTGGATCAGGAAGTGCTGCCCCTAAATTTGCTTCAGAATCCACGTCTCTCATTAAACGGGAATCTCTCCCTCTCCCTCTCGTGAATGCACCATATGTTCTTTATGAAAGGAATATTTGTTAAAGGGGAATTCATTTAAATGTGTTTTACAGTACCAAAAAGGCATAAAATATTTGAAAGCTGAAGAAAATGTGGCCTACTTCCAGAACACGTGGTAAGTGAAACTTGTTCTCATGATAAAGACCATATGGAGAACCAAACCCTGCCAAAGGTTGATCTGTGCTTGACTCGCGTTTGTCAGAAGAAATAGCGTACATAGCTCATTATTATTGTAACCTTAGCTCATGTAATCCCATAATGACACCTCTTTGGTGCTCAGTTTGCTTTAATGGGCTCTCAGCCTCCATCTCCACTCTAGAGCAGCCTTTACCATTCTCAAAAGAATTTTCTAGAGATCACTGGCTTTTAGGTTCTAAATAACCTTCATCCAGTTTCAAGTAGAAAAACTGTATTTGCTCCATATCAAGAATAATTCTTAATGCTTATTACATTTTGCAGTAATCCAAGTAGACTCATTTCCAAGAGAGCGGCATTCTCTCCTTTCCCCCGTAAACTGCTCATAGAAATCCTAAAAGTAAAATTGTATCACTTTAACCTTACCCTATTATTGCCATTTTATCCCTGTCCTCTGATTTCTAACAAATTATAGCTTTTTAAATGTTTTGTGTGTCCTTGTGAAGCTTACTGTGCACGCTAAATGATTTGAGTTATTTAAATGGTATTGGAATAAATTACTACCTTCATTATGACTGACAACAGTTTAGTACATTATACTACTTCATGTCAGCTTCTTTAACTAAAGCACCATGATTGCCTTCCATCCAGTAGTTCTGTAATTGTTCTCTCTGTATTCCACTATATGGCTTTGGAATAAAGCTAACACTGACTTTTTTGCTCTTGTTCTTTAAAAAGCACAATAACAATACTTAGCTATCGTCAGGCAGATGATCAATTGTTCAGTTAATCCTTTGAATAGGACTGGCATAGAGCTGTGTGAAACTTGGCAGTTATGGTTTGGCACCTTTATTTTTGTTTGTGTTTTTATTTATTTTTGTATTTTTTTAAAGGTTTCTTTCATTTGGTTTTAAGGTTCTTATTAGTAAATTGCATGAAGTTCAATTTATCTACCTAGGAAACCAATCCTAATGAGATTTGAACCCAAGATTCCAGGAAGTCTAGGTATTTCAAACCGGGTGCTTACATCACTAACGTACCTCTTAATCATTACATTAGCCAGGTGACTCAAGAACTTGGGACCTCTGTTTACTGATCCTTTCTTTTCAGGTTTTTCCTGTAAAGCTCACTTTGTAATTTTCCCAAAAGGTAATTTTCCAGTAAGAGTAAACCTGTTAGTGCACCATAAAGGCTCAGATCAAACACTGCTGCTTGGTTGTCCAGCATTACTGAGTCTGAGCAAAAAAAAATGGAAATACTGTCATACTCGGCACCTCACCCAGGCCTGTCTATGCTAGAAATTATGGTGTGTTTTGCTCAACTTGATTTCCGCTTTAAATGTTAGTTAACCACTATTTTACTGCATATGGCTGGCTGAATGGTTGTGATCAAATCTGAAGTCCATCTGAGGGACTTTGCTTTCTGTTTTATATTGTCCAGTTTCACATTAATTTGTCCGATCAATTGCCAATGAAGAAGGTGAGTTTGTTTGTTTACCTAGTTTGTTTTATTCTCTGAGAGATGGGAATGAGATCTGAAATATCTCCATATTTCACTGGAACAAGCAGTTCATTTATATAGTTCGAGCATATTGATAGAAATAGTGAGAAGAACCTTGTGGCCCAGCACTGAGATAAAACTTGCTGATATGGAGAGATGGGATAGGATGAGATTTGTAAGTGGCATTTTCTGAGGATCTCTCTTGGAATTTTACCAGGACTTTGGAATAACTGAAGAGAATATCCCAGGAAACCTGAGGCTTTACACTGAGGCCAGTGCATGCTGGGACAAGAGTTTGGGAACATGGTCATTGCTGTGTGACTATGTATGCAGAGCAGCTATGACAACTGAATATCATAACTATATTACGGCTGTTGTCTCAGTGCTTCGATTTTTAAGGTGCTCCAGTAACTTGGTATAATGCACTGTAGCCGCATATGGATGCAGGCACGATGGTATTGGTCTGCAGCTGAACATAGGACCTGTATTCCCAAAGCACAAGCCCTACCACTTGCAGAAAAGGAGTAAGTAAAAGTCTTTCTTGCTGGAGCCATGGAGACATTATTACACACAGACAGTGTAGAATGCAGCAATAAACACACCCTATCCAAGTTAGAGGCTTTATAGCAGAAGAATGGTTGACAGCAGAAACTTGGGTACACAGATAGGTCCAATTCAGAAATCGTTGTAAACTTTATGTACAGACCATAAGGTAAGGCTGTCAGACTGAGTCAGTCTTGGGCTCTAGAAGACTTCAGGAGGCTGATTACACAGGAATTCTCCCTTCTGTGGATGGTCTGCCAGTGCCTGGCACTTCCTCTGAAGAACTTACTTAAAGGGCCTGTGCTTGGGGAAGCAGAGGACAAGGAAGGTAAAATATGCCACAGAGAAAGATAATTGATTCGTTTGGTTTATTAGTTTGTGTCTGTGTTGTGGAAGTTTTGTCAATAACAATAACACTGCACGTGTCTGTCCTCAGTCAGGCTGTAGCTAGATTGTGCACTTCAAGGAATACTAGCTACTTGACTTCTCCTTGAAGTTTTGTAACTAACTCCTGGGACAGCTTTAAAATGCTGCATTGTTATTTATCTTTGCTAGTCCAGACTAAGATGCACTGGTTATATACAACACTTACTTGAGTTTGTGCAAGTCTAGTAGACGTATATACAGATAATCTTAGAATATTTTCAGAGCAGAGTTAAAGAATAGCTTTTTTCTTTCTTTAACTTGATTAGAAAAATGCAGCGCATTCAAATTAGCCTGTTTTACACCATTTCAATAAAGCTTTTGCCATGCTCATAACTTTAATAAGGATTGCAGCCCTAATGAAATTATTTTACAATCATACTTCATTTAAATTGCATTCGTTTTTAAGTCTCAACACCCACTGCCCAGCAGGTTTAGTGCTTTTTCATATTAATACAGCACTTCGTACATGACAATTGTTATACTAAAAGGGATGTCTGGACGTGATACTGAAGTTCTGAACTAACCCCCAGTTAGCAAGCTGTCCTGTTCAAGATTGCTATTTATAATTGGATGAACACTGAACAGTTAAATTATTGCCATACTAACATTCTAAATATTTCAGCTACAGTATAAAAATCATTCACTGGTGCAACATGACATGAATCTTCCAGTGTTAGTAACATTGTGCAAAGCCGTATCCAATGGTTTCCTTTAGCAAGTAACCTTCATGTAGTGAGTTAAACCCCAAGTACTGAGTTAAGTATATGATTGTGTGACCTTCATGTCAAGGAGTTTATTTTGGCCTTCCATCAGACAGGCCCTTAAACAAACACCTAGCTTTGAGGCTCTCTTCTTATTGGAACGGAACTGTTTTATAAATGTATCACCCTTGGTTTGATTAACACGAACACTCTGCCAGCGATGATAGTCAGTTGGCCTTATAGGCAGTGTGGTATAATGGAGAGAGTATTAGATGGGACTCAGAAGATCTGGGTTCTGTTTGTGGCTCTGCTGCTAGGCTGCCGGGTGACCTTGGACAAATCACGTCACCACTTTGTGCCTCAGTTTCCCTGTCTGTAAAATGGGATTAATGATCCTATCTTTGTAAAAGAGATCTACTGATGAAGAGCACTACACAACCGCTGACATTAATAATAATTATAATTATCTATTAAATTTAAGAATTGACTACACTGCTAAGACATTCTTATTCAGAAGAAAATATTTGGTAGCTGGGCTTAATGTCTTGGTAGGCCTAGCAATCAACCATCACTTGAGAGCAGTTGGGTCAAAAACGGTCTGGACAAATCTGTTTAGATGAAGGAGGAATCCAAGTTTGACACTTGCCCTTTCCCTGAAAATAGAAGCTGGAGAAAAATTTGGGGTTTCTCAGAACATGGGGCATAAAGGTATGATGAAATCATACAAGTTTATATGGACTATAAAAGATAAAGCTATAAAAACTAAAATATGCATAAATCCACCAAATATATTAGAACTAAATGGTGGACAACCCCGTGGAACACCTGAGGAAATTGCCTTGTAAGATGTATATGGATGGAAATGGGGATTATTCCAGTTTTGTAGCTACTTTGTCAGGTGGTCAGTGATGTACTGCCAATAGTTCAACAAGGGGCTCCTACAAAAGTGTTCTGCTTTGCCCTGTGATTTAAACCCCATGTGCCGCAGAGAGGAGGAGTGAGAAACTGGAGAATCTATTCATTTGTTTTCCCATTTAAACAGGATGCTTTTTCATAATCAGGAGGGAGGCAACAGCACTTGGCAAACAAGTGTATTTAAATGCACTTTGCTGGCAGTGTTTCTGCTTTTGTTTCTGAAATCTATTTTGAGTTCATTGATGTATATAATTTGTTTCCTATAATATGAGAGAATGGGGTTCTGGGAGGATCCTTCCCTGCAAAAATGTCTTCAAAATAGCTGGCATTTGATGGATTTCAAATGGTTTTTCTCTGCTGAAGAACTAGGATTAAAAATCCTCTCTGGCAGAGATGCTTCAGCAGTACCAGAGAGGGATTTAACCCACTATAATCAGTGTGACTTTCCTGATCCTGCTTTCAGTTTGGGGACAGGATCCTACCAAGGGGCTCCTGCTGATTACCTCTGGCACATCCCTGCACATGGCAAAGATGCAAAAATAAAATCCTGATCACTCTATAACTATTGTTTGTTGGAATTGGAGCTTGTGGGAGCTTATTTACTGATGACTGTCAGAGCAGCTGTGTTACTGTGCCACCCCTCCTGGAGGATGTAATCGATTTAATAGCTCTATAACAGAAAGTGAAGCAGGGAGTGGGACCCAACAGTATCCCAGTGCAAGAGGGCAAGGGGCTCATTGGTATCTGGTAGTGAGTTTCAGCTGGCCCAACCAGTTGAATGTACCCCAAACTCACTAATGTCGTAACCTGAACCTAGTGGTGTTAAGTAAAATATCAGTAGAATGCTAGTAACATAGTGAGCCTTAATATGATTGTGTGGTGTATGTATGGAGGGCAAATTTCAAAATTCCAAACATGTTGGAAATTGTTATCAAAGTGCGTCTGCCAGGCAGGGCTAAAGTTAGGCCTCCCTAGACAAAGGAATGTGGCCACCTGGAAGGTATTTCCAACGTAGATTAAGAGACAATTGGAGTGCAAATACATAGAAGGTAGTCAAAACCATGAAGACAGCAGAAGGAGGCGATTGCACGAAACAGATCAACTTGCATTTTAGCAAACACCAGCAGGGGAAGAAGACAGAATGAAACTTCCTTCACCAGGAGGCTCCATGTGGCCTTCCTCACAGCTTGAATGAACTTTACTTTGGGGAGATAAGCATCAGAAGAATCCATTTAGAAGGTTTACTGAACTATAAGGAGAGGGGAAAGAATCCCAAGCTATCTTTCACCAAGGAGACAAAGGAACCAAGCACTCTGGACTTTGTGGAAGTTCCTGACCAGAGGAATGGTTTGCTTGTAACCATTTCTAACTCTTTTACCCCTGAATTTA
Organism: Natator depressus; assembly: GCF_965152275.1. NCBI lineage: Eukaryota > Metazoa > Chordata > Testudines > Cheloniidae > Natator > Natator depressus. Next base: position 83,172,731 of record NC_134241.1, on the reverse strand, counting down.
CTTAAAATCCTATCTCCTTTTGTTAATAAATTTGTTTTACTTTTAATGTAAACCAGCCAGTGCTTAATTTGTAATGAAAGAGGTGTCAGGGCTCAAGCAATTAGGTGCCAGGGCTCAAGTAATTTTTTTACATTCATAAGTGATGTGGCAAGCCCAATGGTGCTGGGGCTCAGTCCTGGCGCCCTGAAGCCAACACAATGCTGTGTTTATTTAAAGTGAATGTTAATTCTGGTTAACATGACAAGCTGCTGCCTATTGTTCCTTTAAAGAAACAAAGGAACCTTACTATCTCTCTGAATGGTCCAGGAGAGCGCTGGACATTGCAGAGCACACTGTTTTGGGAAAATTTGGGACAGGGAGTGTGTTGGGGTCACCCCTGCATAAGGTAACTGGATGATAGACTGGAGAGGGCTGTTAGGTTGTAGGCTGAATGCTGGGGTCAGAGTGGCGAACCAAGGCTGCATAGAACAGACTCAGGATACTGCATGCTTGTATGTGGGCTGGAAGTGTCCAGACAGAGAACCACAGCAGCAGAGAGAAAAGGAGTACTTGTGGCACCTTAGAGACTAACCAATTTATTTGAGCATAAGCATAAGCAGCAGAGGTTACTTTGGGGCACTCAGGGTTACAGGGCAGGAGGTGAGACAACCCCTCACTGATTCGGATTGCACTCCAGAATGTGACAGGGAGGTATCTGTTTTCATTATTCTATCAATAAGGCCTTACTTGAATCGTGGCATGATTGTCAAATAATTGCACCTGAGTTGCACACAAGACATGGAAAATTGTGGAAAAGTAATAATGGACCTTTATTAATAGTGGTAATTTGGGAAAAACAGAGCAGACCTATTTGTTTAAGGAAAATTTGCTGGAATGATATAAACACTCAAGTATTGCCTGCTAATTTCAATTACCAGAGATTTTGTTGCAATTATATTACATTCATTTAAAAAAAAAGGGGGGGGACTGGTACAATATAAAATTCAGAAGACTAAAAGTCTTAACACAACTGCTGTACAAATCGAGTCCAATCACTTTAGCCTTTTACATTTTACAGTTATTGAATGTCAGTGCAGTTCTAATTGCATACTCAAAATGTATGCAAAATTGTGGACTGTGCAAAATAAGCTAATTAAAATCAAAATTGCGGTGGAAGCCTATTATTGTGGGATCTGCAATTTCCACAATATTGCGAATGAAGTAGGACCTTATCTCTCTTATACGTTGATAGATGTCATTTCAATTAACAGGTGCCCATCCTGTGTTCTCTGAGTGCCCTAGCAATAATTAAATGAACCTTATCCACCATAATGAACAATAAGAGTATTAATTCCAGCAAAGGCAACCAAGTAACTTTTCCCCCAGTGCTCCCAATAATAAATATAAATTCCACTCCCGTCCCCCAGGGCCTGAAGAGACAGGCAGTGTGCCTGGGAGACTAAGAAATCTAAGCTCTGGTGGGGAGCAAGTTTCAGAGTTAAAATGCATTCACAGAAAATACTCTGTCAGTAGCGCTCTGCCATTTATAGCAACTTTCAGCTGGTTCTGAACGGTAGCACTTACTCTGCTTCTATGAGAGGTTTGGATCCAAACAGCCCCAAACTATAGAGTTTAAATCCAGAGCAGATGTATTTTTCATGTCCAAGGTACTTTTTCTGTGACACACAGATAATATGCTATGTGTAAGGTTTCAGTCAATGGGGCTGGGCTGCTTCTTTATAGACTAAAACAGGGCAGGAATTCTTTGTGAAAACAAGAGCTCATAAAAAGTATATTTCTACAACTATATTGTCCGATCCTGATGATTTTTATGCTTGAAAGAGTAGAGAATTAATACTTGGCAGGAAATACAAAATCTATGTGTGGTAACTGACAGATTAAACACTAGGGATTCCGGAGAAGATTAGACCACTTTCTAAAACTTCAGATGTCAGTACAGTATTAGTTTATATCCTGGTGTTGAATGAAGTTGCCTTATGTTTTATCTCTGACTCTGAATTGTCCTCTGCCTCTGGGTCCCCTCCCCCTCCTCATCCAAGATTTCCTCCTCCTGGCTCGGTCCACTCCCATCTGGCACATGAGCCACCAAAGTATTCACAGTGGAGGTGGGGTTGCCGCCAAGTATCACGTCCAGCTCTTTGTAGAACTGGCCGCTCATGGGCGCAGCACCGGAGGGGCGGTTTGCCTCCCGTGCTTTGTGGTAGGCATTCCGCAGCTCTTTCACTTTGACCCTGCACCGCAATGTGTCCCGGTGATGGCCCCTTTCTGTCATGCATCGTGAAATCTGTCTGTAGGTATCATAATTCCTACCGCTGGAGCCAGGGCCTGCTCTAGGATTTTTGCCGCCCCAAGCAAAAAACTTTTTGGCCGCCCCTGCTTTTTTTTCCATGTCCCCCCCAGATCTGCAGCAACTCCACCCCTTCCCAATCCCTTCCCCAAATCCCTGGACCCGCCTCCTTCCCATTGCTTCCGGCGGCTCCCCACCCTAGCTCCCCTCTACTCCGCGTGCTCCCCTGAACACGCCGCTGCTCCGCTTCTCCCCCTCCCTCTCAGGCGAGGGAGAGGCAGCGCGTTCAGGGGAGCAGGCGGAGTGGAGGTGAGCGAGGGTGAGGGGAGCACAGGAAGTAACGGGGGGGGGAGGAACCGCTCCCCGCCCCAGCTCACCTCCGCTCCACCACCGCCGCCTCCCCCAAGCGCGCCGCTGCTCGGTTTCTCCTTCCTCCCTCCCTCCCTCCCAGGCTTGCCATGCGAAACAGCTGTTCCGCACACGGCAAGCCTGGGAGGGAGGGGGGAGAAGCGGAGCAGCGGCGCGCTCAGGGGAGGAGGCGGAGTGGAGGCGAGCTGGGGCAGCGGGGGCATATTTCTAGGGGCAGCATGGCTGGCGCCGGAATGCTGCCCCTAGAAATGTGTCGCCCCAAGCACCTGCTTGTTTTGCTGGTGCCTAGAGCCGGCCCTGGCTGGAGCGCAGCTGGGACTGGACAGCCTCCTCTCCCCAAATGCTGATGAGATCCAGCAGCTCAGCATTGCTCCAAGCGCAGGATCACCTGGTGCGTGGACCAGGCATGGTCACCTGGAAAGATGCGCTGAGACCACTGCACGCGTCACCGAGCAAACAGGGGGACTTTCAAAATTCCCAAGGAATGTACAGGGTGGGGATGACGGTTGGTCAGTAGAGTTCAAACTGATGACCAGAGAGGAGAGAACAGGCATTGTGGGACACCTTCCGGAGGCCAATCACAGCGCTGTAATCAACCAGAGTGTCTACACTGGCACCACAGCGCTGTAGCCCCTGGCGCAGAAAGCTCTACGCTTCTCCTCGGGGTGGTTTTTTTACAGCGCACTAAGTGGCTTGGCTTGGCACTAAGTGGCTTCGCAGTGTGTACACCTTGGGAGTTACAACATAGGAAGCTGCTTTACTGCACGGAAATTTGCCAGTGTAGACAAGGCCTAGTTTGAGAGGATATCTGCCACCACAGCCCCAGGCCATGTGGGGAGAGATTCTGTGCTGGGCAGCACTGAACTTGCAGCCGAAGCGATGGGGGGAGCGTGCTGCTAACATGGCTTTCTGCTATCTTTTGTGCACTCCTGATCCTTGGCTGCTCTAGGGACTGAAGAGGCTCTGGCATAACTTATCCCTGGAGACAAGTCTTGGTTAGAGCAGTCCCAGGCTACAGGGCAGGCTATATCACTTTCCAGAATTTCTGCAGCACAGCCCATCCTATGCCCCTCTTGTAACCAGCGTATCCTCTATGCCAGGTCTTGTGAGGGGGCCCTCAGATCTTCCACAGTGCTTGCACCAGGGGAATCCTCCAGTGGCTAGATCTGGGCCTTTTAGGGTTCCATTATGCCAGCTGGACCTTTTATTCAGTGTAAAGGGAATGGAATGGGGGTGACTGTCTCACCTGCACACAGTATTATTCCTGCTTTTATGAACCGTAAGTTCCACCAGCAAAACTTGCATTAATTTCAGTGGAGCCAAGATTTCACTCCATGTGTCCTGGGGTTTCACAAGGTGGGATATAGGGGACCAGGAGCTGAATAAAGCATATGGGATTCAGTCCACTAAGAACTGTAAAAGTTAAAACCAAATTTTCAAACTTTGCTTATTCCCATGCACTCAGTTGAATGGGGAATGCTCCAGCTGGTAGGCAGCACCCCCTCTGCTCACTACTCCAGCTGCTGCACTGGTTGGAAGCAATAGATTAGGTAACCCACAGTAGAGGTATTGGAGTAGTCTAACCTCGGTATCACAAAGGCATGCATCATAGTCATCCGATCCACATAGGAGGGAACCAGCTACAGTCTTGCAACATTCTTACAATGGTATTAAAAGAAACCCCTCTGACAATGGGCACTGTGAGATCTCCTAACAGCAGCTCAGATCAAGACCTGTGCCTAGCCCCGCACTCCTTCTCTGTGATTGAGCAACAGAGGCTGGCACTCTGCATTTCTTTCTGATCCAATCAGCACACTTCAGTTTTGGTGGGGTTCAAGCTCAGCCAGTTTCAAGCCCCCAGTTCTGTATTTCAGGGATGTACCTGTCAAGACAGCCAAGAATCCCCTCAGATTCTGGGACACCCCACGGTACCATTCACGCTAAAATAGCGTAGCTCAAAGTTATCCAAGAAGAGGATGGTAAGCAGCACAAAAGCTGCCGAATGTCTGAGCCATCACCAATGCCTGGGGGAGCTCTGCACGTACCCAGCAAGGTCTGATCAGAATGAACTAATTTACACCAGCTGAGATCACTCCAAGGTATGGCCACAGCCTATTCAAAATATAGCCATGCATACATAACTGATCACTAAGCAATGCAGCAGGATCTGTTGAACAGTATCAAATGTTGCTAATAAATCTAGTGCCATCAAGGCCAGGCCTATCCTTCGTGCCAAGCAGACCATTAGTGACTTGTAACAGTATCCACTGCAGTCAGGGCTGTGCAGCAAAGATTTAACTCTGACCTTTTGTAACCCTGGCCGTTGGCATTTTGAGACGAGGAAATAAATATCCGTTTCTCCCCAGTATTCCTGTGTGTCGCACCCAGATTACAACTCTGATAAATGCAGACTTGGTACTTGGTCTGTCCCTGAAACCAGATTGAAATGTGCCATATAAATCAGTGTTGCCTAAGTGTTCTTGCAGTTGCTTCATTCCTCCAAGGTCTTAGACAAAAATATTAAGGTAGAAACTGGTTAATAATAACCCAAGCACAGAGAGGCATTTATAAACTTTTTCAGAGCAGGGGACCTTGTCCCTCTCCTAATGAGGCTTCAGCTTTGCTTGAAAAGACAAACTTTTCCTGGCATTCCAGTAGGAACTTCGATTGGCAAAGAGCCAAATCTCCCAAAGAAGGCTGATGTCCCTGTAACACCCTGAGTAATTCTAAATGAGAGGTAATCACGACACTTAACCACGACACTTAGTTTTCACCACACTCGGATGTGATACTCAGTGCTTCAGTGTTCCTTTGCAGGGTGTGAAGCCCACACAAGCCAGAGGCAAAGCATTCTGGGTAGCAGACACATGCAAATTTATACCAGATACATGTACATCAGGGATACACGTACGCCTCTTCTGGTCTGCATTTGGATAGCACAGCCTTTCATTGAGTTTGCCCATTGAAATCCCTGGCACTGGACCTTAAACTTGTATTTTAAAATAAGATTGGAAACATACAACAAATTATTACTCTTGTGAGATGAAGTATGGATTAATTTAGTGCTCAGAAAATGAGTTTAAACTGGATAAATGTTAATGTTATGAGCACACACTTAGCCGAACTTCTCAGTTTTCCCACGCCATGTGCAAATACTCATAGGATAGTACTGTTTTTGTCCAAGGCTATCCAGTTTCTTGTCCTTCCTAATATGCTCTAATAGCTAATGTAGGAGACTGGGACAGGAGAACCCCACAGGTGAGAGTATAATGAACCATGGCTGCAGAAATACAGTCACCATGTGTGTCAGCAGGGAATGAACTTGAGACCATCAGCACCAAATGCACAATGTAATTTGACTAAAGAAGAGCTCCCTTAACTAAAAGGGATAAGTAGCAAGCTGTTAACTCTGGGTCCAAACCACCAGCAGGAGACAGAATCACATGACAGAGACATGCACCAGAAAGAGGTGTGCTAGAATAAGGGATTGAAAACCTACTCCGCAGCGTATGTAAACATAACATAATATCCCTTTTGTCACATTTCAGAGAGCAAAATTAAACATGAATAACAAAACATATTTAACATGCTCTAACACTTCCTTAAAATCTGTCTTCGGATATATAACTTAATCCCAACTTTTTGTGTGTGTGTGTGTGTTTTTTTTTTTTTTTTACTAACTCTTAACATGCTTGGGAACTAAGATATTTTCCTCTGGATTTGTGAAGGGTTGGTTTTTTTTCATGCCTTAATATTGTACAAAGTCTTATGTATACCTTGTAAATGGTTTGATGTGGGAGCGAGTGTAAGTCTTTCTTGTGATGAAAGGAGGCTGCCTGGTGCTTGGTTCTTCTGGTGGTGTAGTGTGTTGAGAATCTGTTCTGTTATCTGCTGGTTGCTTGTCAGCCAGTGTACCTTCCGGGTCTTGCTGATCAAATCTAAGTGAAGTATGTATCTCACTGTCCTCACAAATAACATCTGTGTTATTTGTCTTATGTTTGTAGTGCATGAATGTGTTGTTTCAGTGAAGTAAATCTCCATCCACTACTACGTTATATGAACAAGGATTTATCTGTTCAATACACATAGCTTGCTTCCAAGTGTATGATCTGTCCTGAGGAAATTGTTGGTCCTCACAGGCTTTTTGGGCATAGCAGGTTTTGATTTTTGCATTTCTCTTGCTGTTTTTGTCTCTTGTTGTAAGGCTGGGACTATAGACACTCAGCTACACGTGAGTCTTGACATCAAACATTGTACCAAGCTGCTTTAAGGCCTTCTCTGTGACTGCTGTGATGGTGCTATCATCACTTTAATTAGACTTGACTTGGTTGCAATTTCACTTTCTTCTCTTGCATAATGCTGAGGAACTCTTGGTGGCCTCACACATGCACGAATTTCCCTCTGTCTGGTTGGCCATTTTGTGTGTGTGTTTGTGAGCTTCCGCCTTGTCTTTGCATCTGGGGCTAGTCTGAGCTTTGCAACCCATTTTTTCCCCTTATGTTTTGCACTGCATGGATGTCCTAAGTGCAAAATCTCATCCTCCGCATCTCGGCTTGCTTCCTTGATATGCTGGATATTTTTCCTTTGGTTTTCTGGTCTGCCAGCTTTGGCATAATAATTTCTCTTGCTACAATTATTGCATACAACTCCCAGGTGCAAGGCATTACCACTATTAAATTTTTCTCCACAGTACTCACAGTTCTTCCTTTGCATTTCATTTATCTCCTCTGCTTTGTATCTGAGCATTTGCTTGTGCCTAGCATTTTTTCCTTGTATTTTCATGCTTTCCCCGTGTTACTTGAATTATCTCGGTGTCTATGCCGCTTAAGCTTTGGTTCTGAGCTTGTTTACGAGCTTTACACATGGCTGTAGCTCTTGGTAGAGTTTATGTGGGCTCTCTGAGTATTCTCGTTCAAGCTCCTGCATCTTTTGTCCCTGTCACTACTCTATTATGAATTAGTTCATCTTTTAAGATTTGATAATTGCATGCGCCAGCCATTTTGCACAGTTTGACAATATACTGATCTATTGCTTCTCCAAATACTTGATCCAAATTGTTGAAAAGATGCTGTCATAAATATAAAGGGAAGGGTAATCACCTTTCTGTATACAGTGCTATAAAATCCCTCCTGGCCAGAGGCAAAACCCTTTCACATGTAAAGGGTTAAGAAGCTAAGGTAACCTAGCTGGCACCTGACCCAAATGACCAATGAGAGGACAAGATACTTTCAAATCTGGAGCGGGGGGGACAAAGGGTCTGTCTGTCTGTGTGATGCTTTTGCCGGGAACAGATCAGGAATGCAGCCTTACAACTCCTGTAAAGTTAGTAAGTAATCTAGCTAGAAATGTGTTAGATTTCCTTTTGTTTAATGGCTGGTAAAATATGCTGTGCTGGATGGAATGTATCTTCCTGTTTTTGTGTCTTTTTTGTAACTTAAGGTTTTGCCTAGGGGGATTCTCTTATGTTTTGAATCTGATTACCCTGTAAGGTATTTACCATCCTGATTTTACAGAGGTGATTCTTTTACCTTTTCTTAAATTAAAATTCTTCTTTTAAGAACCTGATTGATTTTTCCTTGTTCTTAAGATCCAAGGGTTTGGGTCTGTGTTCACCTGTACAAATTGGTGAGGATTCTTATCAAGCCTTCCCCAAGAAAGGGGGTATAGGGCTTGGGGGGATATTTTGGGGGAAGACGTCTCCAAGTGGGCTTTTTCCCTGTTCTTTGTTTAAAACGCTTGGTGGTGGCAGAATACGGTTCAAGGACAAGGCAAAGTTTGTACTTGGGGAAGTTTTTAACCTAAGCTGGTAAGAATAAGCTTAGGGGGTCTTTCATGTAGGTCCCCACATCTGTACCCTAGAGTTCAGAGTGGGGAAGGAACCTTGACAGATGCCTTTCTTATTTGACAGTTTTTGTGGGCTGAAAATGCTTTTTTTGCAGTGCTTCTAGGACTCCACATTGTCCTCCCAGTCTGCTGCTGACATAGCCAGATGCTGTTGGAACATGTGGCATTTGCCCATTGCAGCTATTAGTGTGGCTGCTCTTTTTTCATTTTCCATTTTATTTAGCCCCGTTGCAATTTGTACCTTTCCCGCTGTGATCTAAAGAATATCTGGTTGTTTAATACTTCCCCTTTCAGGTCCATCTGCTTGGGGAGAGGAATCTGTTATGCTGCCGTGATTGTTTTGTGTGTGTGTGTGTGTGTGTTGCAATATTTATAGTTTCTGATTTCACAGGATCCAACTCACTTCTGAGAGTGTTCAGGCTTAAAAAGAGAGAAAGCCAAGACAGTGTAACATTCAGGCTTTATTCTTTCCTCCATATATTATCCTCTCTTCAACAGGCACTTTTTGAACATAGAAAGTTGTCTTAAGTTCTTAGACATTGCCTTTCACATAGGCATGTTACCATACTATAAACCCCCTATTGGGAAGCTATCATAACACAGTGGCCTTCCAAAAAGTGCTGAAATATTTTCCCTCTTAATTAGCCCATCTGTAAAAGGATTGTATTTGGGCTTCACTAACTAATGTCTGTAAAATGCTTGGAGAACCTTAAATCACTAGTATTATTATTAAAAATTTATTGTATTATTGCAGCTGAACTTTGAGCTGATTTCTCTCCCTCCCGCCCCCCCAGAAAAATATGGGATCTTTCTTTTGGTCAGTGTGCAACAGCATCAACACCTATCCATTTCACCAATTCTTTGCTATAGGATATTGCTTGAACCTTACCAGTATTGAACTGCATTTACTATTAGTCCAGGCACCTGTACTGAAATGGTGTGATTCCTTCTGTATTCAACCCCATTGGCTATCCTCACTTACTTATTTATGACCATTCAGTGTTTTAAAAGTCAAATCTTTTTATGCTTATATTTGTTAACTACATGCTGTCCTGATTCCTAACACTGACATCCATTCTCTGACAAGGTTGATCTGAGCTCCTCAGAAATGTTGGGCCATGTTGTACTTGGATTAATCTCCTGCAGGTAAGTAGGGACTCCAAATTTCAGTTCAGAGTTTCCTTGTAATTCTTCTGAAAGAGGCCATGGATTTGTTGCATGGAAAAGCGAGGGTTACATCCCACTGGATCTGCAGGTCCCTAGGGATCCCTGCAGGTGAGGGGTTTCTGCATGGAGGTTCTTTCTCTGCAGTCATTGGTTCCTGAACAGTATGTGTCTTCTCTTGCACTGTTCAATGTCTTCTCCGACCATAGCTGGAATGCCCTTGGAAGGAAGGCTCCAAGCCATGGTAGAGAGAAGCATTACAAGTTATTGCAGATTCTCTCAATGCGCTGTACTTCTACAGTTGCGCCCTGCTGGTTTGGGGTAGATGAATCAGTGAAAAACTGCCAGTTTCCCATCCTGCTCCTACTTGGCTTTCTTTTCCAGAGCCCCAGGGGAGGAAGGGGTTTTTGAAGGGACAGAAAGAGCATGTCACAGTAGCAGCACTCCCTCCTTTGGACCTTCCAGTAGGACGCTGTTTGCATAGGCTCTCTTCTATAGATATGTGCTGAAAGCATAGAGGACACCTTTTTACTTAACAATTAACCTTTGGTTCTTGCCTTTTGGTCTGTTTTCAAGTTCTTATGTCAGTCTTTTGCCTAAACATAATTCCTCATCTTTCTAATTAACCTCCCACTTAAAACTTAGTGAGGTGCTTCCTGACTCTCTTGCTCTCTCAATCTCTCTCTGAAAATGAATGTGGTAGTATTATGTTTGCAGTATCCTCAAAGAATCTCATCCATTCAGAGCCAGGGTCTTTCCTTTTGGAACTAGATCATGTTCGCTTTAATCGAGCAAGTTCAGGTTCACTGTTCCTATCTCTGACCTTGTGATAGAGTATTTTCTGGTGGTGCAAGCTGATCTGAGTTCTCTGATTTCCTGATGCATATGTCTAAGTCCTTGTTTGTGTAAGGCTTTTCACTAATTCTAGGGGCCCTCTTTACCTGAGTTAATATATAAACATCTCTTCGGTAGCTTCTCTTGGGCTTGGTCTATGCTACAGACTTTGTTGGTATAACTGTGTCACTTGGGGTTTGGATTTTCCACAACACAGTTATGCCAACTGAACTCCTGGTGTAGACAGCACTATTTTGACGGGAGGGCTTCTCCCGTCAACATAGCTACCGCCTCTTGCGGAGGTGGATTAACTACGGCAACAGGAGAAGTTCTCCTATCGGTGTGGGTAACATCTTTACTAGTGCACTGGTGCAGCTGCAGCGCTGCATGTGTAGACAAGCACTTGTCTTAGTGTCATCTTGTGCTTGGTTGTAAAAGTGTATTGCCCGCCTCAATTTGCAGCCTCTAAATTGTTTATGGTGCTTGCAGTATTAGGTGGTAAATTAGGTGACACCCTCTTTACTGGATGAAAAATTTTGATGTAATCGCTCACTTATTTTATTACACTCCGGGTAGTATTTCTAGGAGGCATATTGTTCGAGAAGGTTCCTAAATTGTGCCCACAAAATTAGCACCAAGAAAGCAGGTGATTGCGCTCATGTACCAACTTTGGTTAACAATTTGCTGGCCTTGCTGCCATTCACATTGGCACAAGTATAATCTGAGGCTCCTTTGCAAATTTGGCTTTTCTATTATATAATATAGTTATAGTGTTGTTTTTTCTATGTGTGTTCTAGGCCTTATTTTTTGCCTGATATTTATTTTTATAAATTATGGTGATGCCGCTCTCTGTGATAGAGCCTAGGAACCCTAGGAAATAAAATGTGATGTCTCAAAGTAAATTATGAAATCGTGGTTTGTTTTACACACTAATATAAATACCATGGATTTTTTTATTTGTACACAATATTTTTCATGATCAGCTGAAGTGAGCAAATTATTCATGACTAATTTCTCTAACTAGCCTACTCTTTTTTCTTTCAGAATGGTGTAAACAGATCTTGATTTCTTCAAATGTATTCATTATTGCAGCTGAGCTGAACTTTTTTTTTCTATAGATTGATCACGATCTGTTCTCTGCAAGTATTTGATATTCAGTATGTGAGCTCTGTGACTTAGTTGCCATTGGCCAGATAAGTTATAAGTCATAGTTTCGGTTCTCTGGTTGGGTGAGCATTGAAGCACTTCCAGCATAGGTGTTCATGCATTCAAAGATAAAATTGCGTTTCCACAAATAGGCTTGTGCACAACTTTGAAACCTGTTTTTCATTAAAATTTGGTATCAGTAAAACTACATCTCTCAAATACATGCAGAAAGCAAATGCACAAAAGAAGCATGTGCATGGCCAAAGTGAATTCATTATGGTAGTGATTATTACTAAATGTTTTTATTATGGTAGTGCCCAAAGGCTCCAATTGGGACGGGGGCTCCATTGTACAGGGAGTGCAGAGCAGAGTGCAGTCCTGATTACTGTAGCATTGTCCTGCCTGTCTCGCACCCTGCCCCCCATCATCGTTCACTGCAACTCAGTCTGTGCTGGGCAGACTGTCCCCTTGCATTCGGATGAGGCTAAGCAGTGGGTCACTCCTGGGAGAGGCAGGGGGGTTACGAAGAGTGCGGGGCTCTACAGTGACTTGTAGCATTCCCCGAGAGAGCAGAACAGCTGCTCTAGCCAGGCCTGTCTAAGGAAGAAGAGGCCAGGCTGTGCATAGCTGTGTGCATCCAATGCATCCGATGAAGTGAGCTGTAGCTCACGAAAGCTTATATTCAGATAAATTTGTTAGTCTCTAAGGTGCCACAAGTACTCCTTTTCATTGTACAGGGAGTTGTACAAACATAGATAAGTGACAATTGCTGTCCTGGAGTCTTACAATTCAAGACATAAAACAGACAGAGAAAGGGAATGGTTTGGGGATCTAAAATACAAACAACTCAAATGGTGAAGATATGGCCAACATAGTTCCAGGTAGTGCTGGTAATGGTGATGCATTTTGGGGTTTTTTTTAAGTGGGGGGGTAGAGGTAGGGAGAGGAATGGCAAAGAGGGCGGTATTACTAGGGGAAAGAAGGGAAGAACAGTCACAGTTCATCACCAACCTATTTCATTGTCTGCAGGCAGGGCTTTCAGGCACCAAAGAGGTGAGTCTTGAGGAGGATCTGAAGGAGGACAAGGTAATGGCTGTGTGGATTATATCAGTGACTTTTCCCTCACACATGAGGATCTGTGCAAGAGAAACATGGAAGTGGTAATGGGAAAAGCTGACAGGTGGGTAGTAAAGGCTGGAAAGGTTTCTGGAAGGAAAGCAGGAATCAACATTGTGATAAACTACTAGATCAGCTAGGAAAGGTGAAGCTGAGTCATGAAGGGCCTTAAAGGTAAACTTGTGATTTGATTTGGACATGAAAGGGAATCCATTGGAGGGAATCACAGAGGGGCTGATGTAGTTAGAGCAATAAGCAAGGACGATTAACTTAGCAGCAGTATTTTGAATGGACTTGAGTTGAGTAAGACTGTGATAGCCCAGGCCAGATAGGAGGAGGTTGATCAAAATGATGCGGACTTGAATGAGTTTCATGTGTGTGGACAAAGAGGAACGGATGCATTTAAACATGGCCTAAATGTGTGGGTCTATAGAGAAGTCAAAGATGACACGCAGGTTACGTCTCAGTATAAAAATTCAAGAGACTATTCTCAGAAATATTTCACAGTATTAGCCCAGCTTTATCAATTATCTCTCACATGTACAGCAGATTCACAGAGAGACAGGCAAATCCTTGTTTTTCTTCTCCAATTCAGCTGAAATGTCAGGAGACAAATACTGGTTACCTTCATACCAGTTCTTACCATTTGTAGCTATAATGCTGGTACACATTCTTGGGGGGGGGGGGGATAAGACCAGCAATATTTAAGTTTCAATGTAAGGGAAGACATTCATAATTTTTTTAAAGTTGATTGTTTTGTATTTGTGGTTTCATATTTCTGCAGAAGTGTTTTCTTAAATTATCTATATTAGAAAAACACCTTTCAGCAAAGCATTAAATACTCATAGTTTGAATATTTGTTTAGAAACAAGTTATTCCAGCCACATAAAACATTATTTTACTATTTGCTCATATAAATATGTACATACAAAAAAGAGAGTTTATTAAATGATCACAGACATGTAACAGAAAAATCCAGGGTGTGAAAGTTAAAGGTATTGCAAAATGTATTGCAGATTAACATAAGATTTATTTCTTCTGAGCCATTTTGTGTATGGTAAAGGTCATTAATGCACTGGAAAACAATGTTTATTTTTTCTTTAAAGTACCAAAAATCAATGCTTTAACATCAATTAGCAGCAGGAGGACAAATCATAAATATAGTAAACTGTTTCTGCTACATAAACCACAAATCTTGTTAGAGAAGAAAATAACACCATCACTGGTAATTTAAAAAAAAACTGCCTTCAGCTCTGGATAAGGATTGGCTGTAGACATATGTTAATAGTCTTGCTGAAGTAACAGTCATTTTCTTTTAAGGAAACGAAGCATTTCTGGAACTAGCAGAATTAATTATATGCAGCAGCATGAAGTGGTGGTGTGATTGATAGCGAGAACTGAGGAAACAAAGGCTCATATGCCATAGAAGTGCTTGTTAATTTTTCATTGATTCGTGGATCAGCTTTTGCTGATATATATTTGACTGGAAAAGCTCCTCTGTAATCAAAATGAATGTCACCTTTTGACTGTGGCTGTATCATAGGTTGTACCTGTAGGGCACTCCCATGGGGTGAGGGTGGACACCTTTGTCATCACAGATGACCTTCTCTGGCTGTAGTCAGTGCTGTAGAGCCAGTTCAGAGTGGATTGTGGTTCTTTGGTTGTAAGTCTTAGGGAGGTGGTAACCCCTTTCTAGGCATAAAGCCGTGCCAAAATGGTAAGGGCAAACCAAATAACACTGCAGTCTACAGAACCGTATGGGCTCACTCAGCAGTTCCTCACAAGGTAAGAGGTCAGATGAAGAGGGTCTGGGCCCCTAATTTGTGTCCGAAGGACCCAGGCTGAGTACCCTGGTTTATAAACAAAGAGAGGAAACAAAGTAAAGAAGGTCCCTCTGCTTCGGAGGTTCTCAACCTTTTTCCTTCTGAGTCCCCCCCGCCCTCCTCCCAAAATGCTATAAAAACTCTATGGTCCACGTGTGCCACAACAGCTGTGTTTCTGTATATAAAACCCAGGGCCAGCATTAGGGGTAGCAAGCAGGGCAATTGCCCGGGGCCCCACGCCACAGGGGACCCTGTGAAGCTAAGTTGCTCAAGCTTCGGCTTTAGCCCTGGGTGGCAGGTCTTGTAACCCCAGGCTTCAGCCTCATGCAGTGGGCCTTCAGCTTTCTGCCCTGGGCCACAGCAAGTGTAATGCTGGCCCTGCTTGGCGGACTCCCTGAAACCTGCTCCCCGGGTTGAGAACCACTGCTCTACTCCAGTGTGTCCAGATAGGAGAGGCTCTTCAGCGGTTCTCTCAGTAAGCTGCCCTTCTAAGGAGTTACCTGATCCAGGTTTGAAAGGCCTGAGAGGTGTATTGGGTTGAAGCTGACTGTGCCCAAAGGAGCTCTTTAACTCCTTCCTGACTGGGGAAGGGACCTGACCCACCATAGGCTGGTAAAAAGGAAAAGAAGTGATCAGAGGGTTTTCGATATGACTCCCTCACATTTAGTTCCATGCTTTTTCCCCCCTGCCCTTTTACATAGCAGCCAGTCTCAGGCTTCCTGATATGAAAGGGTGGGGCGTAACCAGTTGGTTTTCTTATTATTTGTAATAATATTGCATCACTTTGGTTCCTCCATTTCTCTTGGTGGCAGGAGGATGTTTTCTGCTTACCAAAGATGAGCATTTTGGGATTATGGACAAATGGAGACTATCCTGGGTGCACTCTCAGAGGCTTCAGAGTAGCAGCCGTGTTAGTCTGTATCCGCAAAAAGAAAAGGTGTACTTGTGGCACCTTAGAGACTAACAAATTTATCTGAGCATAAGCTTTTGTGAGCTACAGCTCACTTCATCGGCGGCTGTAACCCTACCCGGATAGCACTTGTGGTTAATCAATTCTTGTTAAATATGAAAGAGATTTAGAGGGAAAGTACCTCCCCAGTTAGTTTATAATAACATATTAATCGATTTCTTTCTTCTTTTAATAAATCCTGAGGTCGATGTGCATGGTAATCTTAAAATGGAGTCTACACATATACTGAAATGAGAATGGTAATATATTCTGTTCCTGGGTTTTTAGGGAGTTGTGTGCAACTTCCACCAGTGTTTAATGGAAGTTATCGGCATAACTTCAGTATCATAAGATGAGACTGGGTTAAACCCTTAGGATCTCCCCTTTTCATCTTCCTTAGAGTAGAATGTACTATACCCTGCAGCCTGCCTTCCCACCCCATTCCTTTCCCTTCCCTGATTGGCTCGTGCCCAGTTCTTCTTTTCTCCTCTCTGATTTACTGAGGGTTTTTTAGATTTATGTGATTTCATAATGGCTCATCTAATGTCTCTAGTAGGTTTGGTCTGAGATAAGGATGTGGGCTATGCAAACATTTTGTTGTTTTGTAATAATATAGGTAGTTACTACTTGAAGGCTCTTCCTAATTTGCTGCATTTAGGCTTGATCAAAGACTGATATAAACAGACATTATGGCTGGACACATCTGTTTATTTAAACTTATAGTTTAAAGGACTGAGTTAGAACAAAAGAACATAATGACTGAGCACAATGCAACTGAATAAAACAAATACTTTTCAGCAACCTCTTTAATTTTTTAGATACATTCCATTTGGTTAGCAGATGTTTGTACTGTGATTCTTAAAGCTCTTTTAAGATGTATCTATGCATTTTTAATGCATCTGAAAACCATGATGTCTAGGCGCCAGATACAAATCTCAGATTCACTTTGATTTCTGTCTGTAATGGAATCTATATTTTTTCACCCTTCCGCCTCCATTTGTTTTGTTATCCAGGAGGACTTTGCTGGTTCCTTAGTTTGCTTCATTAGAGAGGTGGGGAGAAGAGAAACCTGTTTAGAGAGATTAATCTTGCAGTGAGCCCTAGATATAATAAGACATGGGCTCATTCTTCTCTTTGGTGGTAAAGAAGTTCACAGCCATGGTTATTCCGACTAACATGCCCGCTGTTTGTTCTGGATTTAGCTTGAGCCAGCTAAGAAAGAAACCTCTTGCCAACATTTTAATCCATGAAGGTCATTCCATTTTGTTTAAATGGCTGTACCCTAGCCACTATTTTTGGATCAGCTCACAAAAGCTTGTGCTCAAATAAATTTGTTAGTCTCTAAGGTGCCACAAGTACTCCTTTTATTTTTGGATCAGAATTTTTTGGAAATAATTTCTATATTGGAAATATTCTCTCTCTCTCTGTCCCTGTCCCCCCATCTACCTCTCTTCTGAACACATCAATTGTAACGTCTAAATCAACTTTGTGTGGTCTTCCATGAAACAAGAGAACTTTCCTGATGCTGCATGTCAAGAATGATGGATAGCATTCCGAAAACAGACACTGGGCCTCAACCTGCTCCTGCTGAAGTTGATAGCAAAACTTCGTTGACTTTAAAGGGAACAGGATTGGCCCTGTATAAACTTTGAGGTATTTGGTAAAACAGTTTCAGAAGTGTATTCTACCAGCTGCAGTAGCTTTAGAATAAAACCTCCCATGTGTCCTCATGTTGGACATCTTTTGCTTTGTCCTGCACAGTCCTGATATCTTAAGTTTTTTTATTTTAAACTGACATAACAAATAGACAAAAAAGACTCCAAAAACACAAATTATAGGCAATATGTGCAAAAGATACAAATTTTGTATTGCATCTTTCACAATATTTTATTGCTTTTTCCTGTGTTTTAATTGCTGCCCTGTGTTTCACCCTTGTTTGGGCTGTGGCTGATGGTTGAGTGGACAGAACTACTAGGTCTTGATCCTGAAAAATATACTCATGTGAATAGCTCCACTGAACTCAATGTGACTATATCAAGCACTAGGAAAGGCCTGTGTAGCACTCTAAATTTTCAGGTCAGGCTTCCGTGGGATTATTTCATGTATGCAAATTTACTCACAAGCACAAATTTACTCACAAGCAGGATTGGGGCCCTCATAGGTACCAGTTCCCTTGTCATCAGGGTATGTTGTCATTTTGTTTTCAGAAATGGCCAAATCCCATAATTTTCATCCCTTCCAAATTTCCTATTCTAGTACATGTGGCTTCTGCTAAAACTTTTAGTGATACAGAATGTACTTGAAAGTCCCTTGCTAAAGTCATGCTCTTCTGGTGTAACTGATAAGCTGCTATTCTCTGCTGCATTGTAACTTGATGTAATTGGCTTCTCATACGTACAAACACTAGTCACATATTAGTGATGTGATTCTCCCCAAGAGAGGTTTATAAACTGACCATAAGGCATCACATTTAGCAAAGAGCTTGGAAGTACCATATTATTATCAGAACTAGACTTGCACAGTATAGGTCATATTCAAATGGAGCCCTTGGCTGCCAGTGTGTAGTTCCCACTGATGTCAGTCAGGAGCTGTGGATACATCAGAACAGCGTTGGGTCCTTCGACTGTAAGTAAATGTGTACAAACTTTGTCATGTTCCAGTGCTCCTAATACAATATTATCTCTAACATTTTTATACTGAAAAGGGATAAAATTGCATATTTTTGCCTGTTATGTCTAAAAAAGAGAACCCTTTGATGGATACCACTCTTTTGTTATCCTGTTTCACTTGCTTTTGGGGAAGTTTTCTTTTAATTGTATTATTTAAAAAACTTGATGGGAGACTTTTTTTCTTTTAGTAATATTCAAAAATGTAATCAAATAAATAGCAAAAGTACAAAAATGAATCAAAACCCAAAGGCAGCATACAAACTGAAGAGAATCAAAAGAGGTTGGGAAAAACAGGCAAATTGAAAAGAAGTGTTTATTTTCAAGCTTCTTGGGGTTTGTTTGTGGTAATACTCCTCCAAAATATCCCTTCTTCCATAACTTTAAGTGTGAAAATTGTTATAAATAGATTGAAAATGCTTTGTCACCAAAGAGCTGTACAAATATGCATCTTCATGACATTACTCGTTGCGAATTATCATTACTATTGCTACTACTGATCAGGAAACAGGCAGAAAAGGTTAACTGATATTTGCCAAGGCCAGAAAGGGAGAAAGTGAAAAACGTCAAGATAGGAACTCAAACGTTAGTTTGACACCTACTCTAGTGCTTAGATCATTCTTCTCTCCGTGATAAGTCTAGAATAGAAGCCACCCAATTTTCAGTTTTGAAAATCCATGTTTAATCCTTGTGAAGGTTAATAACATTCCTTTTCTATTTGTTGGTATAAAAACATAGCAGATGACTTTATTGGTGCCAATATGTTACAGTTGCATTGATATGTATGTTTTCTGCCCAGAGAGACTCATAGGACTGAAAGGGACTGTGAGAGGTCATCTAGTCTAGTCCAGTCCCCTGCACTCATGGCAGGACTCAATATAGAAGATAGAAGAATGGTTTCCTTGAAAGTAAATCAAATGCACCGAGACTATTGGTTTAAAGCACCACTGTAGGGTTTTCCACCCAGTCTAGCAAAACAGAGTTTGAAATTTGATTAACAGATTTTTTTCTTCTAAAAAAATATAGTTTAGGACAGAAAAAGAAGTATGGTCATGGCAAATGGCAAGCTTGGTATTTAGTGTAAACGTAAGAACAAACTTTCAAGAACTGTAATGCCTATCCCTTAGTAGGGGAATTCAGACACCCTGCTAGCACGTTCTCTCCCAGTCATTTTCTTTCCCTTGTTTTCTAACTGCCCCAGTTTTCTTCAACCAATTTACTGTATCTAACTCAGGATATTGAGCACCGTACTACCAGTACAAACTTTATTATATTTCAGATTTAATGCAAATGACTACAGATAGGTATAATGTACTCTGACTGGAAGAAAAGTATTCATCAATCATTAATATATAATAATTTTTCTAAGCAATATGTTATTTTTAATCTTCCCTAGAGTATAAAATAGAAAGACAAATCAGGCATATAAATGTTATGTGCTAAGTGTTACAAAATGAATTCTCAGAAATCCTTACTTGATTATTAATGCCATGTTTTAGAAGGTATGAAAAACATATTGGCATGTATATGACAATGTTAATAGGAAAGGCATTTAAAGATTTTTTTTCTGCAAAATCTATACAAGCACACCTGATAATGAATTCTGGTTACACACTATCTAGATTTGAATAGCAAAACATTTATTTGGTTTCACTAACCCCCTGTAGATTCCCAGATGATTCTCTTATCTTTCCCAACTGTGAAACAACATAAAAATACTAGTCTAGTCACCTACTATTATAAAATAGTAGCAGCAAATCTGTAAATCTAAGTTGCAGTAAATGTATAAGATACACAGCATTTCAAAATAAATTTGTAACCTATAGGGTCTCTGGGTAATTCTGGAGAACTACCCTGGAATTAAATTACATACACTAAATTTCACATATTGGACTCGTTGTCCTCTACCCCAGAACAATTTGGTTAATTTATAATTGGTACTAGTATGGACCTCATGCTGCATTCTCTACTTCAGGGAAAACTCCGGTGAAGTGACTGGGAGATTTGCCTGAATAAAATGACAGGAATGGTTTCTCTATGAGACGTGGATGCCACAGTAGCCAACAATGCTACCTAGCAATAGGTGGACAGGCTAGTGACATCAGAGAGGGGGGAAAATAGCCTGTTTTTCCAGGAGGGAAAAAAATCTTCTTGGTTATTTCTAAGAAATTACCTTCCCATGAGAAGTCTAGAAAGGTTTGAAACTCACTTCCCTAAGGGTTTCCTCTGCCGATGTAAATATGTGGGGTGAAATCTTGGCTCCATTGAAGTCAATGGCAAAACTCCCATTTATGTCAATGGAGTGGGGTATTTTACCCTAGCTAAGAAAAAGGCTTATTGGTATTAGGTCATCTGTTCCAACTCTATGTTATCACATGGGTGCTACTAATAGTATATTTTCTACCACATATTCCAATTTACTTTTAAAGATTTCTTCAAGAGAAGAGGCTTTCAGATGAGGCCATTAAAATATTGTCTGTCTTTTCTGCATAGACCTAAGGCTCCTATGTCACCTTTCCATAAGCATAAAACTTTGTTCTGGTATCCTGGGTCATAATTCCATCCACCTTCTCCAAATACATTGTTCTGTGTCCTTGCTCGGTATGGCTGCAGCCTCCATTATCGAGATGTCTGCAGTTCAGTTTTGCTCCACAGATATGATCTGTGAGCACTTTGCATTGAAAAATAAAACATGCATGTGAAGCACTTTAGCTTGAAAAATAATAGGTGCATGGATAATATTTATTTTATTTCTCTCTTGGAAGACTATTCCACAGTCTAAAATTCTATCTGTAGCCGTGTTTAGGATTATGAACGTATCTGAATATCTCTTTCACATTTAAGTACAGGTTTTTCAATAGCTATTTTTCACAGTAGCTAAATGTTATCAGAGAAGTGACATGAAAGACCTACTATTCAGTTAATGCTCTTTGCAAATTTCAAGTGTCTCTCTCAGATTGACTTGATCAAAATACCTGGAGCTGGCTTTAAAATAGAATCTTATGTTAGGTCCTGAAAAAGACTTGGACCTCACTTTCTACCAAATCAGCTTCTGTATTCAAAAGGGTTGGCAGTGTAGATTTCTTCTGCATGCTGTTGCCATGAGTCTGGACTGTTTAGTAACACTGAAGTAGCTTCTGAAGGAAACTGGCTCAAAAGCCATGAGCTGCCTTTTGTTGTTGCCACCATTCATAACCTTTATTTCAAAGGCTTTGCAGTAAGAAAATAAAAAAGTTATGCCATCGGTTTGGGTAATGTTTTGCTCCTCTCAACAGTACCCTCGTTGACCTGTGGGGAAGGGGCGGGAATGGTGGGGAGAGAGATGACCAGGCAATTGCAATACACAATGCGCAAAGGCCACAGTAGTAAAGCACATTACTAAATGTCAATGACTACATTTCAGCATTAGCATTCAGAAAATGTCTCTCGTTTTCATGACAAAGATTGGAAAAGAACAGAACGCGGCACATGAATCTGTTGCTGAGACAAAGATCAATGGGGAAAACTTTTTTTTAAATGTGTGAGTCTAAAAACCTTTTAAATCTTCTGTTGGAGGAGAGGGAGAGTTAATAATTAGTTTTGCACTGAGTGTTTGAAAAAACACACACAACTGATGGGTTTTGGTTCCCCCTCCCTTCCTGTCATAAAGCTACAGGAATGAGTGCAAGTGAAAATATAGAACCCTATCCTGCAATTGATAATGTGTGGGCAGACAGTTATGCCCAGGCAGAGCCCTGTTGTCTTCAGTGGCAGCTATGTGTGGGTGCAGCCCTCTGCCTATAGCTGTCCGTTGCAGAATTAGGTCTTGAGTCCATTCTTACTGAAGCCTTCAACTGGGTTATACACTATTTCCTAGTCACCGAGGAGAGCATCCACTGACACCAAAGGTAGTTCTGTGTATGGAGTAATGACAGAAAATAGCCTTCTATCTCACAGTTTAAAAGTAGCCATTCTTCAACAAAAAACCTTCAAAAACAGACTTCAAAGAGAAACGGTAGAGTTACAGTTCATTTGCATACTTAACACCATTAATTTGGGCTTGAATAGGAACTGGCTCACTACAAAAGCAAATTTCCCTCTCTTGGTATTGACACCTCCTCATCAGTTATTGGGAGTGGACCACATCCACCCTGACTGAATTGGCCTTGTCAACACTGGTTCTCCACTTGTAAGGTAACTCCCTTCTCTTCATGTGCCAGTATATCTATGCCTACATCTGTAATTTTCACTCCATGCATCTGAAGAAGTGGGTTTTTTACCCACGAAAGCTTATGCCCAAATAAATCTGTTAGTCTTTAATGTGCCACTGGACTCCTCGTTGTTTTTGTGGATACAGACTAACGCGGCTATCCCTCTGATACCTATCTCGCAGTTGTTTCTGGATGTCATATAGGCCAGTAAGTTTATTTTGGGTTAGTGGAGCTGAATCTGAAAGTTTAAATCTAGATCCAAACTTTCCCAAAGCTTTGACGGAGTAGAGATCCAAAGTTCTGGTTTTGGGATGTTCTCTAGTGGCGATCAGTCCTTCAATATGCAGTCTTAATATACGTCGTGGTTTTACTTATCTTTTAACAGTTTTTGGTTTTGATCTTTGTTCAAGATAAGGCTAACTACTGATACTGTCATTAGCAGGAGATAGTTTAAATAAACATCTTGCCAAAAACAAAAGTTAGGGCCATATTTTTTAAATGTGTTAACTGTTAGGTACATAACCCCTGTTTAGGGTCTTAAGTAAGTTGCCTAATTTTCAAAGTGCTACCTCAAAAGGAGCAATGGGTGCTCAGTATCTTTTGAAAATCGACCCCCTGATTTGCAGCCCTAATTATAGGCTGCCAAGTTTAAATATTGTGAGGATAAGTTCTTTATTGTTTATTGTACATGTGATAATGTAATTACAGAATATATCATGAAACATACTCATAAGGGGTCTGAATTAAGGTTTCAGAGGCAACCTTAAGGTTAACATTTCCTAATTTTTGAGTGCTTGACTTTGCAACTTAATGTTCTTTTAACACAGGTATTTTTTTCATATGCACCCAGAAGCCCTAACCCAGAATGGGGCCACATTGTGCTAGGGACTGTCCAAATGAAAAAAAAAAAAGATGCAGTCCCTGGCCTAAAGCACTAAAACATTTGGCTTTACATCTGTAGCTATTACAGTTGTGTGGAGAATACCATATATTTTAATTATGTAGATCGCACAGTGAGAATTAAATGTGGAGTTTGAACAGTGCTTTTTGTCAATTTGTCCCTAGTCCATTTCCCTTCTACCATCGCTATCTTAACTCATGCAATACAGCAGCAATAGTGCTTGTGATAAACGGCTGAGTTAAGAGGCAGTATTAGTGTTTGGGCAACTCACAAGAGAGCATGCACATATTCTTCTAACTATTTGGAATGTATTAAATGAGCTTTCAGAGCCACATGGCAATGTACCTTCGACTATTTTGGAGAGAATAGTTATCTTTTGAAGCCTTCTGTTCTAATTAGTTACAACTTCTGGGCTGTACCAGTTCACTGGGAGAATTGCATTCTTACTATTGCTTACGTTTTACACACATTTCTGTTGTTCTTGTGGATGCATTGTTGAGTTTTAATTCTGTGCATGTGAAATACAGATAGCTTCTCAATTACTTGCTTTACTTTTAATATCTCCATGTATAATACACAACTCACTTTTGAAATAGTTTCCCCTATTCTTTATCGTCAAAAATATTCTCATGGAATTGTCAGGATTCATATTACTGTACCTACCTCAGAAATCTGTCTAATCTGAAATCAACTGGAGACTTCAAGGCACAGCCACAATATAAATTCTCTGTATTTTATTAACAAGCTTGTTTCAGTTGGGAGTGTCCTGTATCTTCAATTCTGGATCCTTCTCCTCAGTTCAGGGGTATATTCTTCTTAAAAGATGCATTGTTAAATAATGGTATTTCCATGGTCGTTTATACATTTGGAAACAAATACGTTGAAGGCAATTGAAAGATGTATGCAACATGAATAAGCAATTGTATAGTTGTGTATGTTTTTATACCCTTTTGCCCATCTCCTTTTGTAGTAGCAAGTACAGTATCACATCCCTAGACTACTATGAGGCTGCTGTTGTGCTGCTCCGTAAACTCCAGTAGAGAATACTCTAAGCATGGCATGGCTTGCACTTCTCTTTCTACTGAAGAACCCAAATGGATCTATCTCCATGATGCATGAATATCCACTTGTCCAGTTAACTGGAGTCTCAAAATTGTTGCATTGTTTACTGAGTCAGCTGAAACATCTGTGGTTCATGAGGGCTGTGTACTAAAATTTGAGCAAATTTCCGCTTCAGGTCTCTCTTTCAAGGAAACACACAATCGTGCAAAAGAATCATTTCTTATTTCTTTTGAAAGATTAAAGTATGCGTGCGTGTATGTGTGTGTGTGTAAGTGAGAGAGAGAGAGTTACCTACCACAGGACCTATTCATCAACAAAGATTTCCATTCTCTTGGTCTCAAAGGCCCCATGCAAGTAGAATAATATAATCCATAATATGTAATCAATCACATTTACAGGTCTAAAGCATCTTTCATAAGAGCACCCCAGAGGGCTGTATCCAGCTATAAAAACACAAATACAATGGAATATTTAACAAGCTAAATCAAACAAATTTTTTTTCAAGCTTAACCTTAAAAATGGTCAGCGAATCACAAAGTTAAAAATAGAGAAATTGCATTCTGTAGCTAAGAAGCAAGAAGTACAAATGCACAATCCGTGCAGTTTATGATATGCCTTCATAGCTTTGAAGAGAGAGAGAGAGAAGATACTCTGAGGCTAAATGGGTGACTTCACCCTGAACAAGGTAGCACAAAATGGTCATAAAAGCAGGATGTACCACAGCCTGGTGGTGGAGTGCCAGAATACTGTCATTAACTGTCAATAGTGGAAGCAAACAAAGATAATTTAACATATTGTTAGATGTAATGCTGAGATTGTGGGATCAGAGGCTCAGAATTGAAGAACTTTCCAAAGTTAAACTTGCTCTCTGATTAACTCAGCCATGCTGCATATATTTGTTTTTAAAGTATAAGTAACTAAGGCAAAGAGGAATAGAAAACAGAAGATGCTGAGGACAAGGACTCTTTGGAGATGGTGGTGGTTTGGGAGCGAATATGGGGCCATCATGGTCATGGCACTATGCTGTTACAGACCAGTCAGCTGAACTTTAGTACCTGGAAAGATGCATATTATTAATCAATTTGTAAGCACCTACAGCATAATAGGGTTATAAGGAATAGCCAACATGGATTTGTCAAGAACAAATCATGCCAAACCATTTCCTTCTTTGAGAGGGTTATGGCCTAGTGGATGGCGGGAAGCAGTAGATGTGATTTATCTTTATTTTAGTAAGGCTTTTGACCAAGTCCCACGTGACATTCTTATAAGCAAACTAGGGAAATTTGACCAAGGGGAAATTACTATAAGGTGGTGTGATGGAGTGTACCAGGCCCTTTGAGGCCTCCTGCCAGAGGCCTTGGGGTTCCACAACACCCTGCCCCAGGACAGGAGCAGTGAAGGTGGGCCCTCCAGGAAAGGCTGCAGGGAAACCGCCAATAAGAGTCCAGCAGTCTCAGTTAAAAGGAGCTGCAGTGCCTGAGCAGGTCAGTTGCTGGCTGGGACCTGAAGGGTGAGGAGAGGCTTGAAGACTAAAACTCTCCTGGTAAAGAGGCCTGGAAGATAAGCAGGGATAAGACAGAGGGAGCCCAAGGACTGTAACTCTAAGGCAATGGGTGAAGGTTATGGGACCAACTGGGAAGCAACCCAGGGAATGCAGCAGCAACTATTAAGGGAAGCAGTGCATGGCTGCTGTATACGGGGGTCCCTGGGACTCAGAGTGGTGGCGTGGGCCTAGGGCTCCCCACTGGCCAGTGGGGATGTGACCGAAGTCCCAAAAAGGGGACAAGACTCTTTACTAAAAGCCCGAGAAAGGGCCTGGAATTTAAACAGGCCCAGAGATGGGCCTGAAGACCCTGGTGAGGGCCAGCCATTTGTTGAACTTTATTACTCCAGAAAGGGTTCATCCACTCATCTATTAACTGTATGACTTAGCCGGAAGTCTGAATCACTGAAGACCCACCTAGTGAGGTCAGCAACCTACAAGGGGTGTCAGGAGTGGGGAAAAAGAGATTGCAGCATTACACCCAGCCAAAGGAGGCACTCACAAGAGGTGAGCGTCCGTCCCCCCCTCATCACAGGTGGGTACAAAATTGGCTGAAAGACCATACTCAGAGTAGTTATCAATGGTTTGCTGTTTGATATTAGTGGGCTCCTACTGGGGTCTGCCCTGGGTCCAGTACTATTAAATATTTTCATTAATGACTTGGATAATGGGGAGGAAAAAATACTCGTAAAATTTGCAGATGACCCCAAGATGGGAGAGGTTGCAAGCACTTTGGAGGACAGGATTAGAATTCAAAATGACCTTGATAAATTGGAGAATTGGTGTGAAATCAACAAGATGAAATTCAATAAAGACAAGTGCAAAGTATTATACTTGGGGGGGGAGAATCAAATGCTCAACTACAAAATAGGGAGTAACTGGCTAAGTGGTAGTACTGCTGAAAAGGATCTGTGGGTTATGATTAGTCACAAATTGAATGTGAGTCAACAATGTGATGCAGCTGCAAAAAAGGCTAATATTCTGCGGCGTGTTAACAGGAATGTCAAATGTAAGACATGGGCTGTAATCGTGTGGCACTGGTCAGGCCTCAGTTGGAGTACAGTGTCCATTTCTGGGTGCCACACTTTAGGAAAGATGTGGACAAACTGGAGAGAGTCCAGAGGAGAGCAACAAAAATGATAAAGGGTTAGTAAACCTTTAAGACCTATAAGAAAATGTTCTCTTTTTTTAAACTGGGCATGTTTAGTCTTGAAAAAAGATGGACCGGATAATAGTCCACAAATATGTTAAGGGCTGTTATAAAGAGGACAATGAACAATTGTTCTCCATGCCCACTGAATGCCGGGAAAGTAAGTAATGGTCTTAATCTGCAGCAAGGGAGATTTAGCTTAGATATTAGGAAAAACTTTCTAATGATGAGGAAAGTTAAGCACTGGAATAGGCTTCCAAAAGAGGTTGTAGAGTCCCTGTCATTGAAGGTTTTAAAGAACAGGTTAGACAAACATCTTTCAGGGCTGGTCTAGGCATACTTAGTTCTTCCTCAGTGCTGGGAGCTGGACTAGATGACCTCTATACATCCCTTCCAGCCCTACATTTCTATGATTCTATGTAACAACTTTGATAGTGAAGATAGTTGATATCTATTTGGATGGTTGGAAGCTGGGACGCAGGAACATTCCTTTAGTAGCTCAAGAGAAAGATGCGAGACAACTGTCCCTAATTTTCAAAAGCACATTTCAAGATGTTTCCTAGGAAGGATGCTGCTTCTAGAATACTTCTAATTTCCACTCCTTGTAGGTACTTTGTTTGCTTATCTCTGTGTTGTGAGTCTTGCTGGAATAAATAACCAGTCCAAGAACCTGGATGGCCTTTATGAAAGGACTTTCCTTTGAGTTGGCTTTCTACAAATAGTCAAACTCCTCTTCTTAGACCAAAAAGACTTTCCTTTTCTTTGTAGGAAGAACTTGGGTCTAGCCCCCGTTCCTATATAACTCCCACTGTATCTTCTTAATTTCTTCAGGGTCTGTTTAGTTGTTTTCCGGGCTATTTTATTTAAACCACTGTTTTATGAAAATTACAGTACTTTTGCTTTTTGAAACCATTCTATTAAACATTGTTATGGGTTGGATTAAACCTTGTTGAAGCTCATGGGTGTAAGGGCTGCCCTTCATTTAGGATAAATGTTGGAAACAGCGCCTTTACAGAAGCAGATAACTGAAAGAATAACAGCTTCCACTCAAAACAAAGGCAAATGTTTTGTGGAGGTTTGTGCTTCTGTGGGTATATCTACACAGCAAAGAAAAGCCCATGGCTGGCCCATGCCAGCAGATTCAGGCTCACAGGGCTCAGCTGAGGGGCTGTTTCAATGTTGCACAGACTTGTGAGGTAGAGTGGAACCCTCCCATCCTGCAGTGTGTCCCAGAGCCTGGGCTCCAGCCAGAGCCTATAAGCCCACAGAGCAATGAAACCGCCTCACAGCCTGAGCCCAACTTGGCTGGCATGGGCCAGCCATAGATTTTTCTTTGCTGTATAGATATAACCTGTGAGGGAGAGGCAGAAAGCCCCAAGAAACTGAGAGAGCACCAGACACAGCCACAGAAGCCCTCATAGTGTAGCCCTGAGGGAAAGCTAAGAAAGAGAACTTTTGGGCCGAGTGCTGGCTAGAAAAGTGCTTGGAGCTGAGAGTAAAGAAACTGTCTCCTGCTACGTTCAGGGAAACAGGACTCTGGACATTCTTTGTGAATAAACAGGATTGCATCAAAGAAATACCTGGTTCCCTCATAAATTTCTCCTTCTAATCAAAACAACCTAACCTAACACAAACCTCCCTACCTAACATAAATTTTCCTTCTAACCATAGAAATCTGAATTTTGGCGAACCACTTAGCTTGAAAGGTGGTTTGCTTTCATTTCTCATGACCACCTCTAGCAGTATCTTAACATTCTCCATGGAAACATTTGATTTCCTGGTATGTTGTGTAATGTGTTTGCACTATTTCCTCATAGTATGGAGAAGCCGAAAAATAGTCGATGCCTTATACTCTCTTATGGTTTGTAGTGTGACCTGAAGAACAGAGATATAGTATTGCACACACAATCAAATAACGAAATCTCTTTTGGAGGTGTGTGTGGATTAGTGATTGTATGGCTGACAGATGTTTGTGATGTCAACCTTGTTGACCGTAATCAAACATTACTAACACACACAAACTTGTCATTCTGCTTGTTAAATTACTAACTCTATAAAGAAATCTGTCTCCTGGAAACAAGCAAACAGGAGACCCACACACTATAACACACTCAAGAGGAAAGAGACAAGGGAAATGGTGGGAAACAAGTCATCTCTTGAGAGGCTGCCATCTACTGAACCCACAGACCTCATGTCATGGTGCGGAATGAACTCTTGGTTCTGACATCTGCTCTTCTTTGCTTTGTGGCAGGTAAGAAACAACTTCTATACTAAATCAAACTACTGGCAGACCCTATGGCTTAGCTCTTTGTTGGCACAGCAGGGATGGATAGGACTTAGTGGAATTCCCTTAAAGTCAGACAAACAGGTGATCTGGATGGGTGAAGATAATGACCCATTAGCTAAATGATCATGTAATGACTGTTGCTGTCTGTAGTGTCTTCACAGTGGTGTTCCTAACTCTCCTCTTGGTGTGCCAGCATGGGCGGCTGGTGACCCAGCCATTGGGGGAGGCTATCCCCCAGCCCTCCCTTTGTGCCCAAGGCCCCAACACTTCCCTTCTGCCCCGCTCCCCAGGAGCCCAGAGCACCCCCACTGCGGCCTCCAGCCCTGGTGCGCCGGGCAGCGCAGCCGCAGCACCAGTACCAGCCGCCCTGGCTCCCTGCGGGAGGCAGGCTGGCCAGCTAGGGCAGAGTGTTGGGAACTGCAGGAGGGGGCCTGGCCTGGGTGTGGAACGTGGGCGGGGCCGCGCTAGGTTGTTTGGTGAGGCACAGCCTATCCCTGCCTAGGATACCCACTGCCCATGTGTGCCAGTCTTTGTGTTTGTTTACTGGGGAGGCCAGGATTACTACCTTAGCTTCTTTATTCTTCACAATATTTTTCAGCCTGCTTTGCTCTTTACCTTTTTGTTTGCATGCATGTTTAAAATGCCTGAAGAAATGTTATCAGCAGACTTCTGTCTCCCCTGCAGAAGACAGTCTATTTCATTTGTATACTCACTTAGCCCTGGGAATCCTCCCTGTGGATAGGTGTCATTACTGTCAGCTCCGGCAAAGATCATCAGAAGTATAGGGCTTTTCGCCCTTAGGGGCTGTTTGTGTCCGATGATATTCTAAGGAGTGAAGTAGAAGAGACATAGTTCCTGTATCATGATTAGGCTTTGTGGCAGCTTGAAATGTTGAGGCCCATTAAGTTTTTGCAGCAATTGAAAGTTTTGCTGGAACTAGTCTTAAGGGTATTTTAAACAAGATATATTTGGTGTGTAAATACAGCAGAGTTCTGAAGTCTTATTCCGGTTAGAAATGTCTTTTCTCACTTGAATTATAGTGATACTACACTAAAAACTCTTGATCTAATTTTGGTAAATAGTTCAGAGGCAGAGTTCAGTTTTAGATGAGATTTTCAGAATGCAGTGGCTCATGAAGCAATCTTGGGGTGGGGGAAGATTGCCAATAAAGTCTACCTTATGGTAGTTCGTGAAAAATTCAATCATTGTTTTGAAATGATGATCAGACATTATTTTCCATAACAGACCATGAGTTTCCAGATGAAGAGAGTAAGTATATAAAAATTAGATTAAATAGAATTTTTCCCCATTCTGTCTGTTTTACTTTACAACAATGAATAGAGGCTCTTCTGCTTTCTTTAGAGTTTCTGTATATAATAGACATTTAAAGCCAAGGAAATTGTAGTGGTGGAATAGCACTAATATGTTTGCCTGGGAGTTTATTTAGGATGAACAAACTGTTTCAGACAAAAATAAAAATCCTTCTGAACCTTTACCCCAAACCCAAACGGACCTGAAACTGGGTGCTATCCGCAGTTGTCAGTCTTCTCCAAGTACTTGTATTGTAGCAGGTTGTGCATGCACAGGTCCCTGCATACTGTTCCAAGACCAAGGTGATGGAGTTCAGGGAGCACGTGACAAGGGCCGTCTGACTGCACACTGCAAACGGCCTACCCTTGGTAGGGGGAGACCAGCGTCAAGGAAGGATGGGGAAGGCTCCAAACCATGGGTTCTCAGACTTTTTCTTGCTGAGTCCTCCCCTCCCCTCAACATGCTATAAAAATTCCACAGCCCACCTGTGCCACAACAACTGGTTTTCTGCATATAAAAGCCGGGGCTGGCATTAGGGGAATGGTAAGCAGGGCAACTATCCGGGGTCCTATGCCACAGTGGACCCCACAAAGCTAAGTTGCTCAGGCTCAGGTTTCAGTCCTGCCTGATGGGGCTTGGGCTCAGGCTTCAGCGCTGCCACGGCAGGACTCCAGCTTTCTGCCCTGGGCCTCAGCAAGTCTAACGCTGGCCCTGCTTGGCAGACCCCCTGACACCTGCTCATGGCCTGCCCAGGGGGCCGTGGACTGCTGGTTGAGAACCACTGTACTAAACAGTAGCCAGGAAGATGTGTGCTTCCCCTTCCCAGCTGGAAAGCTCCTGGTCTCCAAGTCAGTTATCTTGAGCCTTTTGTATGTTCTGGTGCTCAGAAAACTCACCCTCAGCAAAGGGATGGGGAATGTGACTCGAAGGTATGACTGTTGTTTGGACTGCCCTGGGGCTTACAAGGAGGAAGAGGAAAATTGCTGTGACTGACCTTGGAGGGAGAGTTTGTTTGCCATGGAAGAGCTGTAGTGTCCATGAAGGGTCCAGAGAGACTTAAAACAAAGAAACTAAGACCGGCAAAACAAAACTGGTCATTATTGTGGGACATCCCCCTTAGCACCCCAACTAGGTAATTTCTATCTAGGGAATCACAGACAATTTGCACATTGCCTCAATTTCCTGACTCCTAGTTATACAGGTGAGTTACTCCCACTTCGTACAGAAGTAAGTCTTCGTTGGAAGTCAGGAGAGGAATTTAGTCATGAGACTTTTGTGTTGGGCACTACAACATTAGGACAACTCTCTCTTTTATTGGCACTAAGTTGACATGTCTGACTGTGCAGTCTTTGGCTTCTGAGTGAATAATGTTTATTCCGTTACTGACTTCTGCAGCAACATATCCTTTCTGCTGATATGATCAGGCTCTTATGAGTTATACGATCTATAACATTCTCTGATGTGAAATACCTTGGGAAAGTGGATAATTTACTACTGTATGCAACCCTGATGTTTTTATATCTTAGTCTTGTATTTGCAGTACTGAATGAAATACGTGGGATATATGGGTTGCTACACAAGATGCAGTTTCAGCCCAAGATGTTCTCCTTCTTGTCTGGGTTTTTCTGTAGATGAGCCTGAAGCTGAAACCTACATCTAAACACTTCCAAACTTTGGAAAAGTTCAGAGCTAGTTTAAAAAAAAATAAAAATCTAGAGCCAGATTTTGGAGTTTGGCGCTATCTCTTTTCCACGTTAGCACTTACCTTCTATGCCATATTATAGCTTTCTTTGAAAGTGGGTTGCATTAAACTGAATATTGGCACTTGAGCAGATGTGCAACTACATGAGAAAATTTGGCGGGTGGGGTGAACTTAAAGTGAAAATGCTAGAGTCTGAAGTACATCGGTAAGACAGTACAAAGTTTAGGTTGGGAGCATTTCCCTGCTGGTCTCTCAATGGCGCTGTGTCTATGTATTTGAGATGGGATACACCCACTGAAGAGACATGCATTTCACAACTTGTAGTCTCTTATCTGGCAATACTATCCAATGTTTTTTCTGAATTGCTCATGTCCTAAGTGCTTCAAAACCCTTGGTTGCTCCCTATTCACTAGATGGATATAACCTCAATATTTGAGAGGAATATTACCATTCCTTTTTATACTGTTTATTCACAAGTCAATGGTATTACTATAAAGCCAGCAGTTCTTGGCCTGGAAAAATGTAAACTCTTACAAATTTGTTTTCCTGCCAAAAAACACCTGGGGGATAGTTCCTAGCAAGATGCAATTATCTGAATAAAGTAACTACAGACTCAGGGCCAAATTCAGCCCTGATAGCGAGGGTTTGAGTCTACCCATTATTGTAGAACAGACCCAGAATCTGTAGCAACCTGCATGGATCTTAGCGGGAAGAGCCCAGGTTTCAGGAGGGAAGAGTTTAGAGAAGAGCAGGACCGGCTCTAGGCACAAGCAAGGCAAGCACGTGCTTGGGGTGGCACAATTCCAGGGGTGGCATTCCGGACATTCTTCTTTTTTTTGCTTTGGCAGTTGCACTCTTGGAGCTTGGGGTGGCAGAAAACCTAGAGCCGGTCCTGGAGAAGATTCCAGGAAGTCAGTCTGTGTGCGCTGGGCCTCTCACAAAAACAAAACCTGAATCTCTTCTGGTTTCTGGCCTGATGCGAAACTCTGAGGTTTCGGTTTGTAACGAGGCAGATTTTACCTGGTGTGAGAGATTTGCATGGCTCTAGTTACAGGTTGGAAGTGAGGTCCATTTGCAGAGGTTGGGTCTAATAGTTTGCCCAGAATCTTTCCCTCTGTCTATGGTTTTCTAATGTACACCTCATCATTGTGGTTAAGGACTTGGGGCCAAAAACATATAGGTGCCTAAAGATGCTGTCTGGCACTTAGTGAGATTTTTGAAAAGCACCTGAGCAGGTTAGGGGCTAACTCCCATTGAAGACACTTTGCCTGACTGCTTAGAGCTATGTCTCATTTTCAGGGCCAGATTGTGGAACCCTTCATTGATACTGGTGAGCACTTACTCACAATGGTGAGTGGGGCTATTTTATAAGTATAGGGTTCACAGTCTGGCCCTAAAAGTACTTAAATTAGATAACAAAACAAAACTGAGTGGTGTGGAAAGAGGGCACCTTAAAGTCACAGAGCAAGAGAGCCCTTGTATCTACAGAAAAAAGAAAGGGAGTACTTGTGGCACCTTAGAGACTAACAAATTTATTTGAGCATAAGCTTTCGTGAGCTACAGCTCACTTCATCGGATGCATCAGTCACTCTGGTAGAACATGAAATGGTCACAGGGTTACCGCCGAGCAGCACTTTGAGGATTTGGTTCAGTCAATCACTTCATTTTATATAAACTCCTTTGCCACACCATAAAAGCAATTCAAAGGTATGTTTCCTTGTGACTTTCTCTCTCTCCCTCCATCTTCCCTGTGGCAGTGTTTAGCGTTGGACCTGTACTGTACAGTGTAAGAAATTTGCAAATAGGAAGGAAAATCTGGCATCTGGCACACTGGGCTGCAGTTCACAATCTCAACATATGTCCTTGATTTAAATCTGGCAGATAGTGTCACAAGGCATGCAGCCATGCACCATTTGATGTTGTATTATGCCATATATATCATTACATGCCGCATACCTCTTTGATTGCCAGAGTTTGTAAACTAAGAGGATGGAATGGTGTGCCAGTGTATAACAGGCATACAGAGCCCTGACATACTATTTCATATGTACTGGCAGTGTTCACATGCAGAATCCATAATGCATAATATTTTTAATCAAAATCTAAACTCTATGAAAGGAAGCTTTTGAGGGCTAGATGTAATCAGTGCAAAAATTGTACTGGTATTCACCTCTGGTGCAATGTAAAAGTGTGTATATGCACAGATTTGCTTATTTTATGCACGTGCACACACACACACACAGATACACACTCTGCACTGAGTACTACTACTGTTTTTTTTTAATCCAATGGGATCAGAAGCTCAGAGAAGATTTCCAGTATTTTAGCAATGAGAAAAACTGAATGGAGGCTAAGTCATTGAATGGAAATATATTCCTCAGTCCTGGGCAGTAGTGGCCTTCTGTGCAGTGCTGGGTCATTCTGCTGAAATAACTCTCTTCAGGCTGTGGAAATGACATTGCACTTCATCTTTATTTGAATTTCCACATTTTTATTTTAGCTCAAATACTCTCCTGTTTCTTGTAATCTACACTATGCTGTCTGCCACAAGGTAAAGCTGTTTATGCAGGAGACAGACCTTTCTCTGGAATTGGTTCCAGACTGTGGGATGAACTCCCACAGGAACTA
Source organism: Natator depressus (assembly GCF_965152275.1). Lineage (NCBI taxonomy): Eukaryota > Metazoa > Chordata > Testudines > Cheloniidae > Natator > Natator depressus. Next base: position 83,137,759 of record NC_134241.1, on the reverse strand, counting down.
AGATCCATCACAATCTTCCCACCTTCCACTCCATGTGCAAAGAGCACTTTGACTGTGCCTTCTGTATTACAAACAGAGCAGGCACAGTAAAACAAAAAACCCTACCAGAACTTAACACTAATGTGACTCTTCCGCCAGGAGCTTAATGGAAGTAAAAAGGCTTGGTTCAATACATCTAGGGTCCCTCTTGACGAATAATTATACTGTCTCAAGCTGCCACCCAGAAACCGGGAGAAATGAAATGCCTGGACAAGCTGAGCTTCCCCACTCACAAGCATTCTGAGACAGTGTACAAACGAGGACATATTTATTAAGGGAAAGGGACATTATCATAAAATAGAAAACCCAGCAACAGACTATATATGCACATAAAGATTAAAATACCTCTCCTGCCCCACAGTAATTTCGGCAGCAGTCCTCTAGCTCCCTTCATGCCCGCTGCTAATAATGGCCCATGGATGATAATAACATAGTCCTTTGGCAGCACCACCTCATCTCCCCACCAAATCCTACTCACGTTTGGGATCAGCACGTGCCGTATCCAAAGCTCTGTTATTGGGTCAGTCTCAAGGGAGCTGCTTCTCTGGAGATGCCACCACCTAACTCAGTTTAGCAACTCACCTTTATAAAGTGTTGGTAGGTGAGACCTCACCAGAATTCTCTCAGGTGTGCTGCTGTCCTCTGCGCCATCCTTTGCAGCAAGCCCGTCTTGTCTTTCGCAGCAGTCCCTATGGGAGAGGAGCCAAAGGCATGTAGGACCTCTGAACAGAGCCCTGGCCGCTTGAAAATGAGCTCTTTGCCCCCAAAGTAAGAACTCTTTCCCCGGTAGAGGAATTGTGGGTAGGTAGAATATGCAAATGAAGTTCTCCATGGCAGCATTTTTTCCTTTACACCAATGGGGGTAGTAGAGAGCTCTTTCCCACTAGATCTTCTCGCCATAGGGCTTACACTGCACTGGACACACAGTTGTCTGGGGAGAAGACAAGTGAGAGAGAAAACAACCCACACATAATGAACTTTTGCCATGTCCGTGAATGCACTACTGGAAGGTGGTAGGATACTATGGTTCATAAATAGTTTCTAAGGCCAGAAGGGACCATTGTGATTATTTGCTCTGACCTCTTGTATAGCACAGGCCATAGAACTTCCCCTAAATAAGTCCTGCCCTACAGTATATCTTTTAGAGTTTTAAAAGTGGTCAGTGATGGAGAATCCACATGACCCTGGGTAAATTATTTAATGGTTATTTTACTGTTACCGTTAAAAAATGCGGTGATGAGGCTGGTATAAGAACCTGTATAGAATAGAACTAAGCCAAGGCAGGGCCTGGGCCTTCTCTCTCTCTCTCTTTTTTTTTTAAATGTTGAAAGCACCTAGGAGATTATGGACACTACCACCAGAATAAATAACAAAAATCCACACAACGGCATCACTCTCAGCCCAGTGAACATAGACTGGGACTGGGAATTGAACCCTGGTGTCCTGCATGAGACAGCTGGGGTGAAATTAATAGCTATGTAAATCAAGTCAGCAATTGCTCACTACCATTGATCTAAAGATGCTGCAATGCTGACAAGAAGACCGTTGTACCAGCGTTTGCTGGACTCTGAGACCAGTAAGCTGTAGTGAGTGGGAATCAAACCCAGGGTCTCCTGCATGGACGTTATCTAACCACAGACTCACTGAGTGACATACTAAAATCTGGTAATCTGCAACAAAACGCAAAACCACGTATTTTCAGAGGAGAGGCAGGATGAAAAAGAGATACTGACTGGTAGAAGAAATAAGCAAAAGAACAAAAATAAGACATGAGAGAATAAGACCAGAAAACATGAAACAAAAGCAGAACCACAGCTACTAATAACTTATGAGAATTGTCAGACAAAAAAAGAAAAAGAGAACAAACATGAGAGTGCAAGAGAGAAAGTAATGAGATGGGGAAAATAAGGCTCCAAATGAAATCTGGTAATAAAAAAACTGTCAGACATCAAATGAGCCAACATATGACAGAGAGAGCCAGGAAGAGTAAGAGCAAGGGGATCTTTGAAGGATTAAACTAACGAGATGCTGCCTCCAAAGGCAGTTTGAAGAAAAGTTGATACTTCCCCTGATTTCTAATGACCTATCACATTCTAAGAAAGACCTTTGTAAAACAAGCAGGTATTTTTGAAAAATTTAAAAAGCGTGCAAAAGAAATTGATGGAACTCATGTCACCTGCAGAAAAAGGCAGCTAAAAACAATAGGGTGAATGCAAGCAATGAAACTGAGTCTGATGAACACAGGGGGAACGTGGTCTAAAGGTTTGAGCACCAGACTGGAAATATCAAAGCTCTGACACTGAGTCCTCCAAAGTCTTGGGCAGATTACTTAACCTTTCTCTGCCTTAGATGCTCCATTTGCAAAAAAGGGATTATAATACCTACCCCACTGAGCTGGTTTGAGGAAGAATTAGAAAACTGTAGTAAAGCCTTTGACTGTGGAAAGTATATCCTAAGTATTAAGTGTACTGAATAGTGTAACTGGCACTGAAAATTATAGAGGAAATCTCTGAGCTTCTCTTCAAAGATCAAGATAAAAAGAATATCGGTGTGAAACTGGGCCACGTGCTGCTCACTTTGCTCACAAGGAGTTCCCTTAGCTCCAAATTATTTGGGATTTGAAAGAAAGAGACCACAAGGTATTTCAGTGGATTAGCTGAAGAAATCCAGAAAAGGCCCTACTGCTCAGATTTCTACAACTTAAAATGAAACAAAACCAGAAAACCCAATAATTCTTCGTAATGTTGGGATTCTAAAAAATCTGTGTTCTTTAAAGGCCCATGCAACAAAAAATTACATGCAGATACTTCCAATAGTACTGGGTACATACTGCTCGCTTCACTACCAAACACGCTCTAGTTTAATGTAAAAAGCAATCATCATGATGATCCCTTCTAAACTGAAGAGACTATTATTGGTGCTGTTTATACATCAAAACAAAAACTATTCTAACTTAAGGCCTGATTAAAACCCATTGATGTCTACTGGTGTCTTTCTATTACTTCACTGAGCTTTGGATCAGACATAAAACAGCAGTTCCCTTGATCAAACTCAGGAATTAGCAATATTTTAAAACCCTATATTTTCTTTAATCTGGTTTAATAATTTTAATGGCTTCAAGTCATGTATTGTCAATCAATGTTTTATGTGTTGCAAAATTACCCAGTTAAATTTTGCCTTTTTGTTTTGTTTGGCGACTCATTCATTAAGTTATTCTGATTTTTGATAATGTGTTTGTAGGTATTTTCCAAATAGTTTGGACAAAGATGTCAGGTTTTGGTGAGGTACAAAATAGTTGCCTGGCATATTTGATTAGTTGTGGTGCATGGTTGATTGAATGTTTTCCTCCCTTTGGAGAAGTTTCAGCTATCCAATCAGGGAGAACAAACACCGACAATGAGTTGAACACACCTGTTTGCATACGAAAATCGTGGGTTCTGTGGCCTTTGTACAAAGGACATGCATGTGAACGAAATTCTGTTTATTTCTGAACATTCCCACAAACTACAAGAGGCTCAGACTCAGGCTAACTAAGCAGCCATTCAGACTCTGAATCCATGTTCATGAGCATTTTTTCTGGGGTCTGAATTCTATGTGAGTCCTTCTGTTGTCTTCAGTGGGCTTTGAATCAGGCTCCATATATCTCTACTTCTAACCCATATGTTCCAGGTGTATGTAAATTAAAATACAGTTCTAAAATTCCCTCTCCCCAAATTTGTTTTTTAAAAAAGACTGGTTTTATACCTGATACAATGTTGTTAAATTTTAATTGTATAGTCCAGCCCTGTGATGGGGTATAACTGTACTCCCTAGTAGCCCCAGCAGTAGAGGAAGAATCGCTGCTGATTTGTTCTGCTTCTGCGTCTTGTCAGCTCCCCCAACCCATGCGGAAGGAGGCATGTCCTCCTGCTGACAGCCATCAGGAGAAGCCGTGGTGTCCACTGCTGATGAGCACCTGTATGTGTGGATCCTGATGAGCACCAGTATACACTTCCCAGTGCCATTAGCACCAGAGGCACCTAGCTGAACAGGAGCAGTAATATCTACCTCTTCCCAGCTTCCCTGGTATTTTTTGGATAGGCTGGAAATGAGTCTGATGCCAAAGGATGCAGACTGTGTTTAGTCTTCTGCTACACAAGAAGTTGCCTAAAGCCCCCTGCCAGCAGCACCAAGTCCTTCTGCAGGAACTCTTGACTTCTGCAAACTCTTCCCCTTTTACTTTGAGCATACTTCTGCTCAGCCAAAACACCTTCCCAGCTGCAAGCCATCCCTGATTGAAGCCACAAGTCAGCTGACTGCAAAAGCAACAATCTCTCTGCAACACCACCTTGAAGCTGTTGCTATGATCTCGCAACTGTTCCTGTGGCTCCCCTTCTTCCTCATTGATGCTCCCATTTGCTGCGCCCCCATTGCTCTTTGGCAACAGCAGTGTGGCTGTCAGCAACCTTTTGAAGTTGTGCCAGATGTGGCTGCCAGAACATATGTGGAGCCTTGTGCCAAGGGCAGAGGTGGTTCCAAAGGATAGTTGTTCGGATGCTGGTGCCCTCTACCTCCAATATGTGGCCACACCACAGACTTCTTGCTCCAGGTCTGAAACATGGTCAGTGTCTTTCTTCTTCTTGAACATCCCTTGTGTCCTATCTCTTTCTCAGTGCTGCTCATATTGATTGCTCAGTTGAATTTGTTTTGTTTTAATCCCTTGCATCCATGCTCCCTCCCCGCCTAGCCCCAGCAACCTCTCCCTTTCTCCTAACACCCTCACTCCCATACACACACACAGCCAGAGGATGGCCAGGTAAGCGTGTCTGATGCAAATGCTCCCTTTCATGCAGGCTTATTTATAGTCACATGACTGACTCTTGTGAAAAAACCCATTGCATAAGTGTCCATGTGTTTTGGATTGAATCACATTTTAGATTTGGTAAATGTGTTGGCAAATAACCTTTCCCTCACTACACCCAGCTCTGTGAGGATAATGGAGAAGGGTGAACTATATCTATGGAAGGATCAATCATCTATTTTTACAAGAGAAACTAATGCCTTTTCTCTTTCTTGAAACTTAAATGGGAATATGACCAGTAACCACATGTCCCTGGCTATGTGAAAATTACTGGTAATGTGACATTTGGAGAGCTCTTCAGAGGACACTCAGAGTCACAGTGAAGAATGAATAATAGAAGTGAGACTTTCCTCTGAGGGATTTATCATAACCCTAGTCATCAGGTATGATGCACTTAAAGTATGTAAAAAGAAAAGGAGTACTTGTGGCACCTTAGAGACTAACAAATATATTTGAGCACAAGCTTTCATGAGCTACAGCTCACTTCATCGGATGCATCTTTTTTTTTTGCGAATACAGACTAACACGGCTGTTACTCTGAAATCTGTCATTAAAGTATGTAAATTTTCTCAAGGCACCTTACAATTAGATACTTGTAAGGTAATCTATAAAAACCTTTGAGTCTTTGAATGAATGAATGAGTGATCAGCAGGAGAAAAGAGAATTCTGAAATGTAACCTTACAGCAAGGTCAGAAATATGTTTCCTTCAGATAAATATCTGCTTTTTGTAGTTTTGCTTCCAATTTACAAAGTCTCTCTCTACCTATTGTGTGCTCTTCAAATGAAAGATCCCTTAGCAACATACATAAAAAGAAGCTGAAATAAAATTATTGAGGAGCTCAAAGATCTGGACGCAAGGCAGCACCCTGATGAAATGCACATCGTATCTGGAGATGACAAAGTTAAAAATGTATGTGACTGTATTGGAATTAAGCCACCCAGGGTGCTGTGTGCTTACAAAGAGTTGAAGGAAACTGCCGGCAGAAAGATGCCTTAAGGATGAAACTTTTGATGGTGGCAATAAATAATATACATAATTCAAATGCTGAGTGCAAAAGAGACTTCAGTCAGCAGAGCCTTGCTGAGACTCCTTTTCACATTGTTCTTTCCATTCACATTCTTTCCGCTGTTATTCATAAAACTAGTGGAGCCTCCTCTAGAGAATTTTATCGAGGAGCCATACGTACACTTTGGTGCAGTTAAAAGCAAACACTCCACTTCATGGCTAAGTGAAAAACGCAAGAGATACGGAACTGGCAGGGTCAAGTCCCAAGGTGAGCACTAGAGCATTTCACTGAAGAATTTTCACCTGGAGTTATCATGTAAATGACAATACCGTATCTAAAATCCCCGTGGAGTTGAAATCAATAAGGCAAGAGTGGTACTGCATGTTTGTGATTGTTGGGTTTGTTTTTTTCGTAGAAGGTGACTGTTATGCTGCATCTTATTCGACAAATAATTCCACTGTTTAGAAATATAGTCTATACAAAAATACTGTATTAAGGCAATACTGCAAAGAGAAGCACTCAGAAGTCAAAGAGTGACAAAATTAAGGTGGCCTGTGCAACTTTAACTCCGCCTCCTTGTGTGTTGGCTTTCAAATGCAGCCTATTATTCTGTAATGACAAACTGATTTTTCTGCTGAACAGTTGTCTCGTTCAGCACACAGGATGGATGATGCTTATTAAAGAAGGCGACTGTTCAATGTCTACTTTCATCCTGATTGTCCAGTGTGTGGCCCCATGCCTTATTACAGTACACTAGCCAACCCCTGCACTTAAGAATTACATTTTTCTTCCCTTATAGAACTCTCATCACCATAGTATCTGACCACTTCACAAAGAACAAGTTCATCCTTGAAATACCCCTGTGAGGTCAGACATTATTATTATCAGCCCCGTTTTACAGAGGCAAAACCGAGGCATGAAGAGATGAAGTGATTTACCCTGGTCATGCAGGAAGATTTAAAAGACTGGGACTGTTCAGCTTGGAAATGAGGCGACTAAGAGGGGATATGATAGAGGTCTATAAGATCATGAATGTGGTGGAGACAGTGAATAAGGAAGTGTTATTTACCCTTTCACAGAACACAGGAACCACGGGGTCACTCGATGAAATTAATAGGCAACAGGTTTAAAACAATCAAATGGAAGTACTTCATACAACACTGTCAGGCCATGGAACTCGTTGCCAGGGGATGTTGTAAAGCTCAAAAGTGTAACTGAGTTCAAAAAAGAATTAAATAAGTTCATGGAGAATAGATTCATCAATGGCTGTTAGCCAAGATGGTCAGGGACATAACCCCATGCTCTGGGTGTCCCTAAGCCTCTAACTGCCAGAAGCTGGGACTGGACAACAGAGGATAGATCCCTCGATACTTGCCCTGTTCTGTTCATTCCGTCTGAAGCATATGGCAGTGGCCACTGTTGGAATACAAGATACTGGTTAGATGGACCTTTCGTCTGACCCACTATGGCTGTTAGTTCTTAAGTATGTTTCCGAGGTAGGATTGGAACACAGATCTCTCCAAGTCCAGTGCCTTAATCATGAGAGCAGTCTTGCTTTCCCAGTAGGCCCCTGCCTCATTTGCTTTACACCATTCAATTTCTGCAGGTTGTTCAGGATCCCAGATCAACTGGCTACATCAGCCTGCCTCATTCTTTATCCAATGTACAAACCTGACTGAGGCAGGGGTCCTAAGAATAAAAAATGTAATTGTGCAATAGACGACTACATCCTAATGCGTACACACATTTGGGGATGAGAGAGTTAAAGTTGTATACTTGAACTGCTACCTGTATGGAGGAGGAGTTTTTACAATAGTCAAATGTGTGTGTGTGTGGCATCTCACAACACAGATGAAAATACAGAGGGTCTGATTCTCATTTACATTAGTGCTGCTTTACACTGACTGCTCTGGCAGTGTAAATCAGCCTTACAGTGGGTGTAATTCACATTTATGTTTACTCCCCACTTTAAGCCCCTTTACACTGCCAGAATGGTGTGAAGTGATTTTAGAATGAATGAGAATCAGGCCCATAGCCTTTGCTCCAGTTTAAACATGACGAGTAGATGAAGGGGAGGAAGAAGAGGGGTGACAGCAATAAAATCACATGGTTACTAAGTAGGGTGCCTGCACCTCATGATGGAGCAATGCTTTTCGTTGAGAGAGAATTGTTGGCCCACATCTTATGGGCATTGTGGAGAAGTGGGTCTGAAAGAGGTTTGAAATGAGAGCAGGTTAATGGCTTGACTAGCCAGTTTAGAGGGGGCCTTCAATACGTATAGATCACATTTTTAAATAAGTCACTGAAGCAACTGTGGGGGAGGCAGACAAACTGAGCGTTGTCTCTGGTATTATTGATGGAGCAAAGGGCATTGTGGTAATATAAGGGTAAAATTTTCAAGAAGTACTACTGACTTTCTTTCAGACTAGCAGCCGTGTTAGTCTGTATACACAAAAAGAAAAGGAGGACTTGTGGCATCTTAGAGACTAACAAATTTATTTGAGCATAAGCTTTTGTGAGCTACAGCTCACTTCATCGGATGCATTCGACTTTCTGTGGGATGTAGACACTCTTGAAATGTTACCCTACGTCTTGCATTTAGGCAGGGACAGAGCTGTGCAAGGGCAAGAATGTAAATGAGCTAGACAAGTAGGAGGCAATGGAGGCATTCAAAGACAGGGTTGATGTGATCAGGTTGGTAGGCAAGGAAGGTGATTGTAGAAGATGTGGTTTTGGACTGGAAAGGATAGGTGGGTGTTAGGGAGGCCAGAGAAGAGGAAGATAAGAGCATGGATGAGAGTTTCAGCTATATGGCCAAAGAAGAGCGCATAAATAGCTCTTTTAAATATACAAACAGGTTATAGAATTTTTTTTGCTAGTTTACAGAATGCTACTCCTAAAACCCCTGGTGACTTATAAACATGTCAGACATTCAGAAACATTCCCAGCTTAGTCCTTTGATTTCACTGTAGCCAGTGAACTGGCCATCTCTTCGGTACACGTCTGCTCTGTGATCAGTATATTTGGCAGTCCCTTTACAACTTTAAGGGACAGCTGCACTGAGTAGCTTGAATGATAGAAATGATGCTGTACTTTATTTTTCCAATTTATCTAATCATTCAGTACAGTCGAATACATGTTACTTTATTTGTAGAGTTGGGTGCCTCACTCCACAAATCCACTATAAAATGTAATCGAATTCAGCTATTCTAGTTAGTGAATGGCAGAACATAATGATACTGCATTACCAGGCTAGTACAGTATATTACAGTATGATCACTAGAATGGATGCTCAATTCCATAGTCTTCCAGGCATTACAACTAAGTCACTTGTAATTCAGTATCACTTGTGACTATTTTTTCCCCCGTGTTGTGATTTTATCATCACTATCAAAATCTGACACAAGCCTACATATGTACTTCAGAATCACCAGGGCAGAAAAGTCCAGTGTGCTCACTGTAGAAATCCACCCCAGCATGCAGCAGAGAAGAAAGTGTGTGTGTGTGTGTGAGGAAGAGAGAGAGAGAGAGAGAGAATGAAATTTTCTCAAAAATCCCCATTAGTGAATTTGAAAATTGTTGGCTCCTATGTGGGCCAAATGCCTGATCCAGTGTTCTTGGGTGAGAAAATTACAGCAGGTTATCTTGGCATCTGTGATACTCGTGTGTGGACTCTTCGGAAGCACAGCACAGTTGTTATCGATCAAATTGCTTTATCAAACAGGCCTCCATGGTATCAGAGGAATGCTTTCATGGGAGGTACAGAAAAGAAAAAAAAATTCTGAAATGCTTGGGTTCTTGCTTTGCCATACAGGTAGGCAGGCATGCTATATTCATGTCTGCAGAGCACTTGAAATGCATATACTGCATCCTCACAAAACACTTTCACTCAACAATGCCCTCCAGCAGCTGTAGAAATCAGAAATGTAAGTCTGTAGGTTGTAATCCTTTAAGACAGCCTTCTCAATATTGTGGGCTAAGGTATAATCAGAAAGCATTTCCAGAATTCGCCAAACCAATCGGGAGCTTGCATATCCCTGCACATTAAAGCCTGCTTGTTCAAGATGCTATTGTTACATTCTTCTACTAAAATATGACTTGAACAATGTCAGGCTCTTGCATGTATATATTTTTTTCCTCTTTAGATTAGGTTTAACAATAGGATCATTTTTAAGTTAACTATCAAAGTGTGGGAATGGTTGTCTCCAGTGAATTTGCTGTTTTCTTGATTGATTAAATGTTGAACATTGTAGCATCCTCATTTCTCACGTATTTGAACAGGATCAGCTTCCGTTCAAAAAACATTTCAATTCACCAGTTTTAATCACATAGCTTCCTTGAGGATATATTAAGCACATTCATGGTATAAGGAACATATGTAGCCCTTTCAACATGTGCTGTATGTCCTCAAATTTAGGATTTTTTTCTTCAAAGAGCTTTTTTAAAAATAACCCTCTGTAACAGGCATGCCAAACCCACGAAAAAATGCAGAAATTGGGCTTGTTTTTGGATTAATTGGCTTGTGAGCTGCTTGTTGGTTAGTTTTTGGCTTATAGCTTTGTGATGTAGCACTCTATATGTTTATGAAAATATGCTTAAGTGTAAATATAACATAACTGAAATATGCTTTATGCTAGATATACCTTGTAACATATCTTTGCAAAGGTTATGACCTACTGAATATATTCATCCTATCTGTATGCATATATCATTTTTATATCGGAAGTTATGAGCGTTGGCTCTATGCTTGTATCTGAAGTGTTTGCTGTAGGAAACACATAAGGAAGGTTTGGCCAACATATTGTGAAGGAACTATTCAAATAATTGGAGTACTTAACTAACAGTGGATTTTGGGAGACTCCAATCCAGATCTGAGCTTTCCTGGGAACGTTCAAACTAACATGTAAACAATGGCGTCGGCTTGCAAGAAGCTGAATCATTCATGGACATGTGACTTGCCCAGGTGGCTACAAACTCCATCTTGTTGCTGTGATTTTGCACAGAAGAACAAAGGGGTTTCTGCCCACAAGAGAGAGACTATAAAAGGCCCTGGAAACCTCTCCATTTTGCCTTCAGCTGGCTCAAGAGATGACCTCTCCACCCCAAAGAGAGGCCTGAAAGAAACTGGAACAAAGGACTGTAACTACGGGCATGTGAGTGATTGCTGGACCCAGGCCATAAACTACAACGTTGGGCTAAAAAGGATTGTACCTGAGAATATCTAGGGTGAGAAGTTAGTATTTGTAACTAGATACTTAGTGTATTAACAAAAAGAAAAGGAGTACTTGTGGCACCTTAGAGACTAACAAATTTATTTGAGCATAAGCTTTTGTGAGCTACAGCTCACTTCATCAGATGCATGTAGTGGAAAATACAGTGGGGAGATTTTATATACACAGAGAACATGAAACAATTGGTGTTACCATACACACTGTAACGAGTGATCAGGTAAGGTGAGCTATTACCAGCAGGAGAGTGGTGGGGTGGGGGGAGGGGAACCTTTTGTAGTGATAATCAAGTTGGGCCATTTCCAGCAGTTGACAAGAATGTGTGAGGAACAGTAGGGGGGGAAGTAAACATGGGGAAATAGTTTTACTTTGTGTAATGACACATCCACTCCCAGTCTTTATTCAAGCCTAAGTTAATTGTATCCAGTCTGCAAATTAATTCCAATTCAGCAGTCTCTCGTTGGAGTCTGTTTTTGAAGTTTTTTTGTTGAAGAATTGCCTCTTTTAGGTCTGTAATCGAGTGACCAAAGAGATTGAAGTGTTCTCCGACTGGCTAGCCTTGCGTATTTTGATTTATTTTACTTAGTAACTTACTTTGTTCTGTCTGTTATTACTTGAAACCACTTAAATCCTACTTTTTATTCTTAATAAAATCACTTTTGTTTATTATTAAACCCAGACTAAGTGATTAATACCTGGGGGAGCAAATCACTCCCCTGTGCATATCTCTCTATAAGTGTTATAGAGGGCGAACTGTGCATATCTCTCTCTAAGTGTTATAGAGGGCGAACAATTTATGAGTTTACCCTTTATAAGCTTTATACAGAGTAAAACAAATTTATTTAGGGTTTGAATCCTATTGGAAGCTGGGTGTCTGGGTGCTGGAGACAGGAGTTCCTGCTAAGTGGTTTTCAGTTAAAGCCTGCAGCTCTGGGGACGTGGTTCAGACCCTGGGTCTGTGTTGCAGCAGGCTTGCATGTCTGGCTCAACAAGACAGGGTTCTGGAGTCCCAAGTTGATAGGGAAAACAGGCTCAGAGGTAGTGTCAGCACATCAGGTGACAGTCCCAAGGGGGAGAGAGTCAGGGGTGCACTGCGAGCCCACCACAGTCCCAGACTGCATGCTGGGGGGATCTAGTCACATAGAGTATGGGGGTTCTTAGGGGTTGGCTTGTTTTGGCCTTGTTTTGAAATGGGATTAGCTTGATTTTTGGCTTATTGTGAAAGTCGGGGTGCTTATTTACCACGTGAAAATTGGCAGCTGCTCTGCAAGTGTCCCCTGCGTTCGTGGTGTGATAGAGCACGGCAGCTCCCTCTTGGTGCTTACATAATTGAATAATCCATATTTGTGCTTAGCTAATATCCATTATAGATCAGTTTGCAATCTGACCATGGATCCAGAAGAGGATACAGTCCAGTGGGTTTCACACAGTTGAGTGTCTTACAAATTGCTGGGACTTGATATATTTAACTTTTCACTGTTTGGTCTGGGAGATTTTAAAAATTAGATATTTTTGAAAATTTTTCATCCCCTCCCTGTAAGTTCCTTTTGAGCTGACTTTTCCTCTTTCACACTGGTGTAAATAGGAGAGGCTCCATGGAAATCAGTGGTATTACATTATGTAAAGCTAATATTTATGAAGGGAGGATAGGCTCTATCTTAGAATTTCACGTAGAATAAACTCTCGTGCAATTTTTGTGCTATTTGCTAGCCAATGCCACACAGTTAATAAACATGTGCATTGTTCATGTACATTACATTACAACTTTTTACTCTAAATTTGCAGTACACTTATCAAATGAATCGCACATTTTGGGTTCTTGAGCTAAAGATACATACTTTAAGATGATCTGTATGTATATGATAATTATTTGTCACATGAAAATCAAAATATGATTTCAGCATTAAGCTTTTCTGTTTAAAACATTGTTTCCTGTAGTTATTGTCTCCATGTACAGTATTGTAATGAACTAGTAATGATTGTGTACCATTGCCTGTTAGTAGATGGAATTAGAACTGTATATCATGGACTCTCTATGGGCAGTAATCCAAGGAAAATCTCCTTTGGCTCAGAAGTTCTATCCTTGTTGTTGTGAAGTGATTTGTGCCTGTGCTGTGCGGTACAGTTAAAACTCTCCATTCCTCTGTGGCCCTGGATTTCTTACAGTATTTAGCAAAGCCAACACAAGGCCAGAATTAGAGCATTACAGCATATTTTACTCAATATATGTCAAATACATTGTATCACATGTGTCTCAAATACCATGTATATGTTACATGGCACTAACTAACTACCCCAAGAAAATACATTTGGTTCAGTGGTTAACAAGTTGGTTCGTATTATCGTATTGTTCCAATGGCTTTATAGAGAAATGAAGGCAGCCTAGGAATACTTATAAACAGTTGCTAAGAACATTGCAGCTTAATTTTACTTTCCTGACCCAAAGTTTACTGAAGAATAAATGAGGAAAATCTGTTCCTTAAAAAACTCTTCAGGCTGTCCTCACTAACGATTCAGATACCAATCATAGTGTTCAAGGGCCCAAGATGGAATTACTTGTGGTGACCTGATCAATGTCCAGTTTTAATAGGAAATGAGATACAAGCAATGTGCAAAAGAAAACTCATCTCTGACCACAGAACTGGAAAAACTCCAGGATGATGGCTATAACACTGCTTCATGCCATGGTCTAGGTCCAGTGATCCAAATCCATGAAGTGTGGGGCCAGGTCAGAATGAACGGTTATCACCCATGTAAACTCTGACCTTGACTCGTTAGGGATGCTTCTGATCTTATATAAATAGTTGCAAAGGGGTAGGTGGAGAGTCTGAGCCCATGTGCATGCATGCATTTTAGCTCTGGCACTTGTTTCTCTAATTTGTGATCCACCTGGAAATCAAGATGGCATTTAACTTCCGTTATTTCAATGCTGTGTGTAGGTGATACCGAGCGTGGTTATTTTTCCTCTGAGACTTCCCTATTTAAATACTGTGCTTTGTAACTGTCTGAAGGGAAGACACTTTGGTCTGGGTATGAATTTCTGTTCACTCTAAGTCATATCTTCTTCAGGGGTTAAAAAATAAGGTACCTTGTTACTTATGCTTCTAGGAATTCACGGCTCATTTCGTGGGACCATTACTGTATATGAAATTCCTGATTCCTCCCCCCCTTTTATTCTTTTTGTCAGTGTGTACTAGCCCATTGGACTCCATATGTATCTACCAAACCGCCTAAAAGAACAACCAGAAAAGCAGCACAATTTTTCCAAAAGGCCAGCAGATCAGAATAAGGGTTGATTGCTTTGTAGAAGTAATGTGCAGCTCTCGCAGTAGAGACCTTTTAGTTTTGGGGGGTGGTTGTTTGTCCTGCAACTTCAGAAATGTGTGTGGGGGGGTCGTGCCTTTTGTGGCAATCATTTATATTTATACATGTGTCTGGGCGGCCCCGGCTGGTCAAAGCACCAAAGTGCATTGAAAAGGAGTAGTCTGGGCACAAGTCCAAAGAAATGGGGAATGGAGTGGGGGGTGGAAAGTCTTTCCCTGGATTGCAAACCCCTAACTTTTGAGAATTGTTTATATTGATCAAGTACCACTGAGCTTGAGCATAGTGTGTTTCCTATTACAATGGGACCAACAGAAAGACATGATTTGCTTGAGACAGGCAGGTTTATGCTATTTTTCACACTTTACAGGAAATGCATTTTTGTTCATTGACCAATATTAGGAGCTGACTTCCAAAGGTGCCTCTGTCAATGCACCCGCAACACTGTGCACGTGCTACTTGGACACTAGAACTTGCACAGGTAGCATATACACATTTCATCTCCCACACACAGATGTTAATGCTCAAAAAGCACTTGAGCAACAAAGAAAGGGTATTTTAAAATGGTTTTGTCCCTCTGTGTGGCCAGCTTCCTATTTGTCACTACAGTGCCTCACACTTTTAATAGCTTTGCTAATAAAGAAGAAAACCAATTTCACTTGGGTAGATTTCCCACAGAGATAGCAAAAGTATTATTTGCTAGCCTTGGTAATTACAGCTTTTCCAAGAAAAAACTACAAACTTTTCAGAAAACCAACCCAAACTACTGCTTGGGAAAAGGATATAAAAACAAGGGCACGTGAAGTAATGAAGAAATAGCAAAGTTACACCACAGTGTTCTTATTAATCTTTCTCTATTGCATATACTTAAATCCAGAGATTGTTAGAAGTTAAATGACTTGCCCAAGGCCACATGATTTGCTAGCAGTTTCTTAGAAATGGCAATAGCATCCAGGAGAGCTGACATTTAATTCCCTGCTCTAACGATTAGGAACACTTCCTTTGAAAACCGGTGCATTCTTTGAGTTACACAATACATTCCTCCATATTTTAATTATCTTCACCTTTTTGTTCCAGAGCTCAATGAATGCATGTAGTTTGTTTATACATCCATTTTTTATTTGTTTAATTAAAACAACCATTTGACTTAGATCTATCCACCACATCACACTTATTTAGTTTGCTGCTGCTCCTTTGAAATGCTCATAGGTGTACTAGAAAACTGATGGATTCCTAATTCAGTCACACCTAGCAGCTGGAAGATCAAGGTTCGCATCTGGTCAAAATAGTGTTCCTTGTCATGTTTAAAAGATTATCTGTTAATGACCCTTTCACACAAGATCTGTTGGCATCTATATGGGGAGATGATTTACGCTGCCTAAAAATAATCTAATCACGAGGCAATTTTACTGTTGTACATTTGAAAAAAGATGATGGAAAGCTCAGTGACCATGTCTGTCCATAGTATCATTCTGCATAGAATGGTGTGATCAAATTAAATCTTGGATGAATATTAAAAACTTCTTTGGTGGAACAGTCATTTATTTTTAATCTCATTCCAGTGAAGTTGGAAGGCTCATATTTAGGAAAAAAAGTTTTGAAATTAATTTCTCCCCTGCTATTCATTACAAGGCAATAGCATAAGTTTGACCAATGCACCCTTATTTTCAAGAAATAGCTGGGAGTGGTGATGGGACATTAGATGCGGGGCGGGGGTGAGGGGTTGGCTCTAAGTTGCTATAGAGAATTATTTCCCAGGTGTCTGGCTGGTACTCTTGCCCACATGCTCAGGGTCTAACTGATCACCATATTTGGGGCCAGGAAAGAATTTTCCCTGCATCAGATTGCCAGAGACCATGGGGGGTTTTTCACCTTCCTCTGAAACATGGGGATCGGGTCACTTGCAGGTTTAAACTAGGGTAAATGGTGGATTCTCTGAAACTTAGTCTTTAAATTATGATTTTAGGACTTCTGTAATAGACCCCTAACCTCTGATTGAGTTACTGGAGTGGGTGGGTGAGGTTCTGTGGCCTGCAACGTGCAGGAGGTCAGACTAGAGTGTCATAATGATCCCTTCTGACCTTAAAGTCTATGAGTCTAAGTGTGGCCCATAAATCAAAGTGCAACATTTGTGTAGAGTTTCATTCTTTGGTGAATGGCATGCTGTAGCTCTAGCAGGAGGAAGTGATATGCGACCCTCTCATTGCTTGAGTTGGGTTCAATGTGAAGAACTGTGGAAAGGCTGGATTAATTTGTATTTTGACCAAAATGATTCCCTCTTTGTAGGGTAGGTAGCTATGTACCGAAAGGTGCTGGCTACATTCTTTGTGTGCGAGTGTACATTTTGAATACCCAGGAGATGATTTCTTGCCTATGTAAAGTGAGCTTCCATTTTGTCTTTCACTCAGATGCAAAATATTAGTGAATCCATGGAGTGCTGTTTCTCTCTCTCCACTACAACAGATGCAGGGGGATTGTGGTACTGTTGCTGGTATTGGTCCCGATCCAAATTCCACTAGTCAGTGGGGGACTTCTCCATTGATTTCTATGGCATTGGATCTGGCTCACAGTGTGGAAATTTTGGTTCATGAGAAAAGTTAGTTCCCTTGTGTTTCTGCTGGCGTCTGAGAACCAGAACCAGAGACACAAGGGGAAGAAAGGCGGCACATTTTCCCATGAGTGATTATCAATGTTTAAATTGATTTTTGTTTCTTTTTATGTCACAAATTCTTTTTCTTTTACTTTAAAGCAATGCATCAGACACTATCTTTTTTTTGTCTTTGTCTTGCTTTTGGGAGATGACTGCGGTTGTGTTCACTAAAAGTTTGGTGAGAAATGGGGAAAAAAGGTGTATAATACCAGTAGTGTATCTTCCCCAGTAATGCTTTGTACAGTTTCACCTGGGATAATCCCTGGCACAATCTGACAGATAGTGTACAGGATAAATTATTTAGCATGAATATTCCTCTTTTAATAGTATATTTTTGAAGTGGGTTATGTAATGTGACATAACTATAGACCTGGGCTTCTTCCTACCCTGCCTTCAGAGGCTTTCTTTCTCTACAGCTCCTCTGGGGTTGACTCTTGTTCCAGGGCAAGGATCCCAGGGCTTATTCTCTCCCCTAGGTTTCCTCCTCCCTACCTCTCTGCTCCCAGAGAGTGGCTGCAGACTCTGTCCCTGCAGCCCTCTTCTTCTTCGAGTGCTTGCTCATGTCGATTCCATTTTAGATGTGTGCGCATCCACATGCACAGTCATCGGAGATTTTTTTGCCTTAGTGGTATCCATAGGGTCGGTTGTGGCGCCCCCTTGAGTGCTGCACTCATGCACTGGTATATTCGGCGCTGCCAGCCCTATGTCCTCTCAGTTTCTTCTTACTGCCCATGACAGTTGGACAGAGCACCTCCTCTTGTTTTGCAAGAGCATTAGCAATTCTTTACAACCCATTGTTCTGTCTCCTTTGTATATAGTTCGTAGGTACTTAGTTAGACCATTAACTTAAGTGTTAAGTTAGTTTAGTAGTTAGAGTCCTGGCTGGGACTTTGCTCCCCCAGCTTCAAACCATGCTCATCATGCAGCAGACCGATGCCTACCAGTGACCCCCATGAAGCTGTTTGAAGTGCTTGGGGGAGTCCCATATAAAGGACATGTGCAGGATCTGCAAAAACTTTCACCCTAGAACCCAGAAGGAGCAGGATATCTGCTTGAGCGCCCTCCCCATGGAGACTGTGCTTCGTCCTGCGTCAGAGCCCTCCCAGTTGGACTGGGGGGGGGGGGGGAGAAAACCTGGATTTTTGCTGGAAATGGCCCAACTTGATTATCAGACACATTGTAAGGAGGGTGATCACTTCAGATAAGCTGTTACCAGCAGGAGAGTGGGGTGGGGGGAGAGAAAACCTTTTGTAGTGGTAAACACCCATTTTTTCATGGTTTGTATGTATAAGAACATCTTCTGTATTTTCCACAGTATGCATCCGATGAAGTGAGCTGTAGCTCACGAAAGCTTATGCTCAAATAAATTGGTTAGTCTCTAAGGTGCCACAAGTACTCCTTTTCTTTTTGCCAATTGGACTCCATCCCTAGCATCATGGCATTGGTGCGTAGTGCGCCGCTGGCACCGGACCCTGCCTGGCACTGTTCCCCCCTCACTGGTGCGTAATAAGAGGCAAGGAAGAAGGGCTTCTTGGCACCAGAGGGGAAGGGGGCTTCGGGCAAAGGACCTATGTCAGGACACGTGCCCGCCCCGGAGCTTCAAGGGAGTACCACTGCGGTCGGACCCCTTATCCCAGACAGGGATCTACCTCTGACTTTTAGGAGCAGTAGGGGACCCCTGCTTCTTCTAGGGCCTTTGCTGCCCTAAGAGGCCCCACCAATTAAAGGACAAGTAGGCTGGCCGGCACTGCAGACATCACGCCAGGTGCCGGACTCAGCTATGGCGCCAACATCCAAGGGCAAGCCGGTCATGGGACTGCTCCACAAGGCTGTGGAACATCCTCGGTCCCCAGATCACAGGCATCGATCCCCATCACCATGGCCTAGGACCCTGGCACCGCAACCTCCATCTCTGGTCAGAAGATCCTGATACCGTGCTCTCCCCCTATTAGGCATGGGACACCGGAGTCAAGGCGTCAGTCCTTGTACCCTCAGTACCAGTGAGCCTCCAGCCAGAGATCGCCACAGCGCAGGTCACGTTGCCTCGATGGTCTCCCTGGGGTCGATCCCACTTGTGCGGGATTGCTCCTGGTCGTGGCACCGGTCTCCACCTCCTCAGTACCACTCATCGGGCAGGCACCAATCCTCGCCCTGTTCCTGCCAGTTGCCGACAAGGGTCAGTCAGCAGACTCAGGCCTCCACGGCTCCGTCCTGATCACCGGAGGGACAATGTTACAAGTCGGAGCAGGAGTTCAGCCCCTTGCCAAGGAAGGGTGAATCACCGCTGACCCACGAGACTGGCACAGCGTCCACGGCGGCAGAGTGGCATCAGGGACAGTGCCCCTCTCAATGGCCATACTGGAATCTGTGGGGCATATCCGTCATGCTGGTTCCATATTCCCACCATTTCTCCCTGCCCGCCTCAGACAAGCCGCCCCCGGCACCACTGGCACCAGAATCAGAGCACGGTGCCGAATCTGGTGTGGGGGCTGCACAGCAGGCTCTGACTCCAACACCTAAGTAGCCATCCCCAGAGAAGGAAGGGGAAGCTGTCCCTCGCCCTGCGGTGCAGTTGTCATCTCCGGACAAAGTGGTGATGGGTCCCTCCCAAACAGGCAGTCCCCCCAATGACATCAAGGAGCACCAGGCCCTCCTTAGAAGGGTGGCTACCAACTGGAACTTGGAGATTGAGGAGTTAGCGAGGAGTCCAATGACCTCTTTAATGTTATTTCCTCTACCCCCCTGGCCTGAGTCGCGCTGCCCATCCACCCAGGGATCCTTAAAATTGCTATGGTAGACCCCTTCTTCCATTCCGCCTACTTCTAAGAAGGTGGAAAAGAAGTACTACATCCCTGCAAAGGGATTTGAATATCTGTACATGCACCCTCCAGCAGGGTCTTTGGTCATGTCTGCTGTCAATGAGAGGGACAGGCAGGGTCAGATGAGTGGCACATGGAAAAACAAAGACGCCAAGAGACTGGACTTGTTTGGCAGAAAAATTTATTCAGTGGCCAGCCTGCAATTTTGGGTGTCTAACCACCAGGCCCTGTTAGGCAGGTACAGTTTTAATCTGTGGGATTCCATTAACCTGTGGGACTCCAAGTTCAATGAGGCCCTCTCACAGGACGGAGCCCAGGAGTTCGCCACTTTACTGGAGGAAGGCAGAGCAATAGCGAAAGGTGCCCTCCAAATGGCCTGGGACGTTATGCACTCAGCGGCCAGGGTGGTCGCTTCTGCAGTGGTGATGATGTGCAGCTTCTGGTTACAGTGCTCTGGGTTGTCCCAGGAGATGCAGACCGCTATTCAGGACCTCCCATTTGAGGGGGCAGAGCTCTTCTCCGAGCTCACTGATTCAAGTCTCCACAGCCTTAAAGACTCTTGTGCCACCTGCTGCTGCTTAGGCCTTCATACTCCTCAGGAGGCGAGGAAGCCGTTCCGTCTAGGTCCTGGGGGACTTCCCGGCCAAGAACCTACAGGAAAAAGGACAGAGACAAGGGGTTTAAGCAGTGACACCCTTCATCTTCCCATTCCTCTGCCCAGCCTGGCCCTTCCAGAGGCCTAGGAAGCCATCAGAAGATATTTTAAGGGTGTGCCTGAGTCACTTCCCAGGATCCATCCTCCTGCTCTTTCCTCAACCCCCTGTGCCCCTTCCAGTCAGCCTGGTTGCAGCTGACCTCAGATTGTTGGGTGCTCAACATAATCTCTTCCGGCTACAGTTGCCGGCAAGAAGGAACTGAGAGGGCATAGGGCTGGCGGCGCCTAATATACTAGCACGTGAGTGTGGCACTTAAGGGCTGCCACAACCGACCCTGTGGATACCGCGAAGGCAGAAAATCACTGACAGCTGCGTATGTGGGAATGCACACACCTAGAATGGAAAGGACATGAGCAACATATCTCAAAGAACAACAGTTACAAAAAGGTAGGTAACAGATTTTTTCTGCTGCAAACTTCCAGGCTTGGTACCTTATCTAGCTTCTCCGTCACTTGGACATCAGCAGTTAGTAATTTATAAATCTAGCCTGAGTCTCCTACATGTGTGGCCTATATGGTTAGTTGGCCTTATCTGAGCCACCTTAATCCTTTCAGGGCTGGTAGGGGGTGAACATACCACTGCACCTAAATAAAATGGCAGATTTTCAAAAGTGCTTAGGCCCACCAGCTAGAACAATGGGAGCTGCTGGGTGTGAGGGCAGGTTTTCCAAAATATTCTTCCCTTAAGTTAGTTACAAAAAAGCATCTTGAAAAATAGTGTCTTACAATATTTTAAATCGTTAGAAAATATGTTAAGGGCTGTTATAAGGAGGACTGTGATCAATTGTTCTTCATGTCCTTGAAGGTAAGACAAGAAGTAACAGGCTTAATCTGCAGCAAGGGAGATTTAGGTTAGACATCAAGAAAACCTTGAATTATAAGAGTAGTTAAGCACTAGCATGAGCTTCCAAGAGAGGTAGTGGAATTCCTGTCAATGGAGGTTTTTAAGAACAGGTTGGACAAATGCCTGTCAGAAATGGTCTTAAGTCTACTTTGGCTGGTGGTTAGAGAGTTCTTTTGTTGTTGTTTGTTGTTTTTTATGTCCGTGGGTTGGAACCCAGTGTAGACGGAGGGTCTGGGTTCCTCTACCAGTCACTTGGAAATGGCACAGGAGTGTTGGAGGTGCCACCGGACAGCTTATCCAACGAGACTTTGATATCCCAGAAGGGGAGACCATATAGTGACCTAGCAGAGGGTTGAGTCACAGAGAGCATTCTGAGTCCTGGAGAGCAAGCGGGGCCACGGGGTGAGTGGGTAATGGAAGGAGGCACTGGACTGGAGGAGAGCAGATCTCCAGACCCAACCATAAGGGGGAACCCCAGAATTAAGTGAACCTTGTGACAAGTTCCTACGTGGAAACTGTTGGGTGCTGAGCTCTTCTGAAAATCTTCCCCAGAAAGTTTTGTGTAGGCTTCACAGTCACTATCTTACCCTTATTATTAGTATCAAATCTACTCAGTTGCTGAAGGCTTCACAGGTGTTTTGGGACATTAAAAACAACAACAAAATAACCTTCTGAAGCAAATTACTGTTCTTAATTAGAGTGAGGCGCTTCAGAGATGCAAAATAAATTAATGATCAACATACTTCCTGCTGTCTGTAGAGGACACTCCATCAGACCTGATTACAACAATGTGTTACATTTTCTTTATATAGCATCTTTAATCCAAACAACTGGGTTTGGGTAACACAAGGTTAAATGTATTAATAGGGCTGCACTGTACAGGCATCAAGTGTACAGATAATAACAGAACACAGAAATAACACATAGTCAAAAGTCAACAACTAGAACAAATCAGTGAACTGGTTGTCTCGAGTGGGAAAGAATGATTGGGTTTACAAGAAGAGGTTAAATAATTCAAAGAAATTGGGTTAAATTGAAGGAAAGGGAATCCTTTCGAAAGGGGACTTAAAACAGAGTGGGTAAGATAAACAGAGAGAGAGAGCGAAGAGGAAATGAAGTTTAGAAATAGTAATAATGGAAGAATGAATTGTAGTGAGTAGATGAAGGGACCAAACAGGAAGGTGGGGAGTAACTGGAAAAGAAAGAGGGACAGAAGCAGTGTGGGTTAAATGAAATAGTGAATGTTTTAAAGCAATAGTACAGATGAGTAAGTAGCCATTGGGGAGACATGTGAATACCGTGGCAAAGCAAAATTGAGAAGTGCCACATGGTTTTGGAATGATTGGGGGAGCTGTGGAATGGCGGGGGAGAAAAAAAATCTGTCTTTATGCTTTGAGCCAACAGAGAGGGAGCAAAATCAACTGAATCACAAGTGGTAACATCGGTGTCAAAAAAAAGAGCTACTTGAAGAAACAAGATAATGCAAAATAGAAAGTAATGGAGTTGTCTCTTTCAACATACAAGTCTGAAATTGCAACTTTTAGCCAAAAAAGCTTGGCAGCAGCCTAACAAAGCTAGAGCTGAAGCTGCTTAGGCCTATTTTGTGACTCGGGGGGGAGAAGGGGTTGTTACACATGTAAAACCAAAGAAATTGCAAACAGATATTCTGATTGCCAGCATATTCCATTTCTTATTTAGTGAAACAAGGTAAAAAAAAAAGATCTAATGAAAAAGGAAGGGCATCATTAATTTTGGAGTTTGAAAGCAAATGAAAAATGATCAGCTGATCAGTGATATGCAATTTGTTCCTTTAACTCCTCCAATAATGTGTGAATGTCACATTACATAATGTTTACAATGATTAAACCTGGAGATGAAATGAGATAGGATAGATCTTGTGTTCCTCCTTTGACTAGCAGACACCTTGTCTCATTAATCTCTCTCAGTATAGCAGACTTAGATTAAACAAACAGCATTATTTGTTGAGATTTATGGCTAAAAGACTTGCAGGCACATGAAGGAAATCTTGCACTACTATTTTCAGAGTGCTGGGGGATAATTTTTATGATTTGTGGTACTAGCAGCTGACCATAAAATACTCTTGTAACTTGTAATGAGTGCACAAACTAGTTCAAAAAATTTAATATTCTGACAGCAAAATTGAAAATGGTAAATGGTTGATGGCCACCCTCACAGTATCTTAAAGAGCACTCTGCCATTTTTAGATTCATTATCAAGAGTTGCTGTTGCAGCAGCACTGTGACTAAGCCACAGATACACAAATACAAATGAAGATGCTTGGAAAAAATAATTAAAAAAAAGTTCTGCTTCTTAAAGTGGCCAGAAATGGCATTTCCCCATCTGATGTACTTGCTCCATGAGTACCGTCCATTCAGATGTACTAATGTTACTGACAAAACGTGTTCTGTTCATAGTACTGTAGTGCTTCTACAACTGCAAAGTGTGAGCTGGCTTTGAAGGGAAGATGTTCTTGTGGTTAGAGCACTGGATTGGGCCTCGGGATGTGGGTTCAAATTCTGGCTCTGTTTCAGACTTTCTGTGGAACCTTGGCCAAATATTTCATCTGCCTGTGCCTCACTCCCCCATCTGTGAAACAAGAATAAAACTCCCTTACCAGAAGGAGGCATTCTGAGGGTAAATTCATTGTCACTTATACTACTACTTTAGTCAAGAGTGGTGAAAAGGGG
Source organism: Natator depressus (assembly GCF_965152275.1). NCBI lineage: Eukaryota > Metazoa > Chordata > Testudines > Cheloniidae > Natator > Natator depressus. The sequence continues at coordinate 83,113,587 of NC_134241.1, read as the reverse complement.
CCTGAATGTAAATGAGACCTGGGGTCCATTACTATTTGTGAGGCATACTAATATTACAGAGACCATGTAAGTAGATAGAATCTGCCTCCTGAATCTTTAACAAAAGTATAGAATTAATGATGAAGCTACCCAAGATCCATAAACCTGGAAATCCTGTACGCCTCATCATCTCAGGCATTGGCACGCTGACATCAGGATTGTCTACACTACCAGCACTCCCAGCTACCTTCGAGACACCACTGACTTCCTGAGGGAACTACAATCCATCGGTGATCTTCCTGACAACACCATCCTGGCCACTATGGATGTAGAAGGCCGCTACACCAACTTTCCACACAAAGATGGACTACAAACCGTCAGGATCAGTATCCCCGATAATGTCACGGCAAACCTGGTGCCTGAACTTTGTGACTTTGTCCTCACCCATAACTATTTCACATTTGGGGACAATGTATACCTTCAAATCAGCGGCACTGCTATGGGTACCTGCATGGCCCCACAGTATGCCAACATTTTTATGGCTGACTTAGAACAACGCTTCCTCAGCTCTCGTCCCCTAATACTCCTACTCTACTTGCGCTACATTGATGACATCTTCATCATCTGGACCCATGGAAAGGAAGACCTTGAGGAATTCCACCATGATTTCAACAATTTCCATCCCACCATCAGCCTCAGCCTGGATCAGTCCACACAAGAGATCCACTTCCTGGACACTACGGTGGTAATAAGCAATGGTCACATAAACACCACCCTATACCGGAAACCTACTGACCACTATTCTTACCTACATGCCTCCAGCTTTCATCCAGACCACACCACATGATCCATTGTCTACAGCCAAACTCTACGATACAACCGCATTTGCTCCAACCCCTCAGACAAAGACAAACACCTACAAGATCTCTATCAAGCATACTTACAACTACAATACCCACCTGCTGAAGTGAAAAAACACATTGACAGAGCCAGAAGAGTACTCAGAAGTCACCTACTACAGGACAGGCCCAAAAAAGAAAATAACAGAACGCCACTAGCCATCACCTTCAGCCTCCAACTAAAACCTCTCCAACACATCATCAAGGATCTACAACCTATCCTGAAGGACGACCCATCACTCTCACAGATCTTGGGAGACAGGCCAGTCCTTGCTTACAGACAGCCCCCTAACCTGAAGCAAATACTCACCAGCAACCACACACCACACAACAGAACCACTAACCCAGGAACCTATCCTTGCAACAAAGCCCGTTGCCAACTGTGTCCACATATCTATTCAAGGGACACCATCATAGGGCCTAATCACATCAGCCACACTATCAGAGGCTCATTCACCTGCACATCTACCAACGTGATCTATGCCATCATGTGCCAGCAATGCCCCTCTGCCATGTACATTGGTCAAACTGGACAGTCTCTACCTAAAAGAATAAATGGACACAAATCAGATGTCAAGAATTATAACATCCAAAAACCAGTTGGAGAACACTTCAATCTCTTTGGTCACTCGATTACAGACCTAAAAGTGGCAATTCTTCAACAAAAAAACTTCAGAAACAGACTCCAACGAGAGACTGCTGAATTGGAATTAATTTGCAAATTGGATACAATTAACTTAGGCTTGAATAAAGACTGGGAGTGGATGGGTCATTACACAAAGTTAAACTATTTCCCCATGTTTATTCCCATCCCGCACTGTTCCTCAGATGTTCTTGTCAACTGCTGGAAATGGCCCACCTTGATTATCACTACAAAAGGTTCCCCCCCCTCCCCCCCCACGCTTTCCTGCTGGTAGTAGCTCACCTTAAGTGATCACTCTCCTTACAGCATGTATGGTAACACCCATTTGTTTCATGTTCTCTATGTATATAAATCTCCCCATTGAATTTTCCACTGAATGCATCCAATGAAGTGAGCTGTAGCTCACGAAAGCTTATGCTCAAATAAATTGGTTAGTCTCTAAGGTGCCACAAGTACTCCTTTTCTTTTTGCGAATACAGACTAACACGGCTGCTACTCTGAAACCTGATGAAGCTTTATTACTAGTGAGAAAGTAAGGGGCAGAAAAGATGCAGCTTGCCTCTCATATCCTAGAATGAATTTGCACAGCTGGCAGTTAGAAAAAGCCTCTTGTAGCTCAATCCTACAAGATATTGAGTTCCTTTAACTCCTATTGAACTCAACAGGGATTGAGGATGGTCAGAACCTGGTAGGATTAGGCCCATTAACTTCAATGGGAACGGAAGGAAGCTTGATTTTTAAACTGACGTTAAAAGTCTGTGGGAGTGAATAAATGTGGAATCCCCAGCAGGACATTTTCCCAGTGTCCTTTTCTGAATTTAAGTGCACTTTGAGCCCCATCCTACTTTCATCAAAGTCAATAGCACAAATACCTTTAAATTCAGTGGGAGCACAATTGGGCTCTCTGTTTCAGCTAATTTTACAGTAGCTAGACTTGCTGGCGTGGTATTGTATTCAAAGAGTATCTTATATCTTTGATTGACTAAAAACTGGTGAAAAAGATTTGTTAGAGCTGCTTGTTGGTTGAAATACCAGTTATGAGTCTCCCACCACCCTGCTTCTATTGTAGTAAATGGTAAAACCTCCTATAGACTGAGAACAGCTTTGGGCCCTGTTGTAGAAATCTAGCTGTGATGGGGTTCCGGGGGTGCAACCTGGACTGTGGGACCACTGAGCCTTCCAAAACCACGAGCAAGCTTCTGATAGGCATTGCACTTCCAAAACATCCCCAGGCAGGGACACACCCAACTGAGTTACATGAATGATCTCCCAGCCACTCGTGAATCAACAATAGAGAAGCTCCAGCCAGTTCTCACCCAGGTCCTGCCCTACACCCCAGAACTGTAACAGCTTGCACTGGTCAGAAGCCTGGCCAGTGTAAGTTCATTACTCAGTTTGCCACTTCTTCATAGGAAAGTGGGCACGCACCAGCCTTTGTAACCTGAGCAGATTTCCTGAGCACTTTAGACAAACTCACTGGTAAAGATAAAACATTAAAATAAGTTTATTTACTACAGAAAAATAGATTTGAAGTGATTATAAGTGGTTGGCATAAAGGACAGAGATAGTTTTAAGAAATAAAAATAGAAACAAGCATTCTAAATCCTAAACTTTTAGTCTAAGCAAGTGTTGAAGCAAACAGCTTTTTCTCACCCTGACAGATGTTACAAGCTGGTTACAGTTCCTCAATACACAGGCTGGGACAACTGTCCAGCCTGGGACCTAAGTTCCCCACTTCAAAGTCTTTGTCCTCCAGAGGTTCGTCCAGGTGTTGAAATTGGGGGCGGGGGGGAGGAAGGGAAGAAGAGAAGAGGCCAAGTTATGAAGTCGCTGTCTCTCCTCTATATTTTCTTTGAGCTTGCTGGAAAGACCTTTGCTGTGACATGGGGATCAGGCAGTCCCCATTTATGACTGTCTGCCTGTTGATGGTTACTCCTTTATTGTAACTGAAAGGCTGGTTGTGGGTGTTCACACCCTCACAACATATTTCAGTAACACATATAGCAATACTTCATAACTTCACATATAATGATAGCACATACAATCCAACAGGTTATTAATGTTCAACAGATCAACACTTTTAAAATGATATCTCACAAGATATACTTTGTACAAAACATATCATCATAATATGACAGTGGTGAATATGGGGGTTCTAGGGTGCTACTTTGAGGTACAGAGTGACACACTCACCAAGTGTGATTTCCTTCAAAGTTTGAGCAGTCCATAAATGAGATGCATTTTCTTTGTATCTAGCACTTCTTAGGTTCTAGAATGGATAACAGTCCAAACTGATTTTGAATCAAAACCTTATTAGACAGATTAGTTGTCCAGTATATAGATTTTCCACAGGATTTCACTTCTGCATTAATATATGCAAAGATACACTTACAAAAGAAATATACATACCTTTTCTAAACTGAAAATACTTACAACGAAAATCCAAATCAGTTAAATTGTTTTCACATTAAAATAAAATTCCAGCAGAAGTCTGTCACGTCCAAAAAACCTCCCTGCATGCTATGGTCTGCTTAAAAAATGAAAATCTTAGGTTTGATTAGATTAGCCCTGGAGTAACCTACACCGAATAAATCTGTCTTCCTTTCATGTGATTTGTCAGTGTTTATAGCAGGTTTGTACACACAGCTTTCACCATTATTTTCAAGGCAATAAAAGCAGCCACGCAGAGAAGCCACCCATAAATGTCAGAACCCAGAGATATTTTGTTGCATTCCAAGGGCTTTGAAGGTCGAGTTGAATTCCGTTAGCTTACCCAGAGTCAGAATAGTGTGATATGATGATAGAGTGTTTAGGTAGGATATACATGTTACTATCCCTATACCATTCTATTGAAATAACACCTCAGTGATGGAGTATACTTTACTACATGGAGGAATTTTCCTTGGAAAATTCTGTTAATATTTATGATTTCCTTTTCTCCTATTGAGATGATCTGCTGAAATGATGTATCAGAAATAACAAAATCATGTTTGTACAGTACTTAGCACAGTGAAGCTCTGACCCTGATCATGGCTTTTCTGTGCTGCTATGTTACAAATAATAATAATAAGGAAAACATGCCCAAATTATCTATATTTAAAAAAATCTGAATGTACATTCTGCTGTACAATTGAAACTTTGTTTTGCTTCAGGATGATGATAACCAGTTCACCACTGCTGAATTTTTATATTACTTACTGGGAAATGCTCCAGCCTGTCATTCTGGGCAGTAACTGGCAGTGCATAAATAAGACCACTTATAAACAAACCAGTAATTTAGACTATTTCAGGAAGGTTTCACTGAAGCATTTTCTCTGAAAGAGGCCCAAAGCTTGAGTGTCATGGGATTGGTGGCTCAGCGTTTTGCAGTGTTTTACGTAACTGTATCCTGCCTCCATGTTCTCTTGTGGAGATATTTTTCATTTTCCTTTTTGTCTCAATCATTCTAACTTTAAATTGACCTTTTGAATAGATAAATAAGGTAATCCATACACATTCTGTGGAGTGGAAGGATATAGTTTCCCTATGAATCAGCTTTGAGTATATGTGGATCAGGGTAATGGCCTAGGAACATCCACCTCTAGATTGGGGACAAGGATTTGGAACCGACTGCTTCAGAACATCCATATTAGGTTCACCCTGAGCCTAATGCATGCTAGGGTAGGACTTGGGAGCATTGTCAGTGCTATGTGAATGCTTACAAAAAGCAGATTTGATCAATAAAGCTCATAATTAAGGCCCTACTTGAATCATGGGATGGTTGTCCAAAAATTACAACTGAGTTTCAGACAAGTCATGGAAAATTTCAGAAAAGTAATAATGGACCTTATTATTGGCGGTAATAAGTCCCATTATTACTTTTCTGTGATTTTCCACTGTTGGCCCCACTGGGCTGAGAGCGGGGAAACCAGCTGTCAAAATTGCTGTGGAAGCCCAATATTGTGGGATCCACAATCTCTGCAATATCACGAATTAAGTATGGCCTTACTCATAATTTAATTGAGCCTCATTGCCTGGATTAATGCTTTCATTGAGTCTCAGAACCTTGATTTAAGGAGCTCCCTAGTAAACTGGAATATAAGCCATCAACTTCCGAAATAATATCTGAGCAGTTACTATGTTCTGTAACTACAATACTGTATATTCTTAGCTATCTAGAGTCTCCCTTGTGGTGACTTGTGATAACCTTTAGCTCATATCGTCGGAGAAAAATGAACAAGTAAAAGGAACAAAATTGTGCTCAACAGACCAGACATTTTGCATTTTACATTCCTGCCTCTATGCCAACTTCTTTTGCAATCATATCAGCAAGGACAAGTTAAGCAGGGTGAGGCCATGTCTGTATGCAAAAAGTGAAACCTCTAAAGAACATGGAGGTGCTATAGGAAATGGTACAAGTGATTCAGGAGGTAGATCTCCCTTATTTGTCAGTACTGAACAAAGTGCTGGGGGTACAGTGTGCTTGTGGATGGGCTCTCTTTCAGGTAAAATTTAAACTTAGGTCCTGACTACTTCATTTTATTTATTATTTACTTAGATTGTAAGCTCTATAGGGGCAGAGATGCTGCATGTGCACGTGTATATAGTACCTAGCACAATGGATCTCCAGTCCTTGATTGGGGCCTCCAGGCTCTACGGAAGCATAAATAATATTTATTTGTTGATTGTTGATGTGTACAAGAGAAACAAAGTGTCAATCCTCAGTTCTAGATGCCTGTGTCCAAAAGTGAAAATATAATCAAATCAAATGTCAGGCTAACAGCTACTACATAACCTCTGAATGGGAAAATAACCTACCAAAATAAAATCAAGCCCAAACAATATCTCCATCCCTACAAACATCAGCCCTTCTTTTGCTCCATTTTCCCACAAGCTTGGCATAGTTAAAAATCCTATCTTCGTCTTTTGTGTGCGTCACATGTCGATATCTAAATTGTTCAGCCCTCTAACTGCTGCATCATTGAGGGTTGCAATCAACCTTCCAATCTTGTCATTGTGGGCTCCTCCACCACATGCTTGACCATCTGCATCACTGCCCCGCAGTCACACTGTGAACATAGGGCTAAGCCAAATTTCTGCATTGTGGCAGCCACTCTGGCTGTTCCAGTGGGCAGTCTGTTAAGCCTAGTCCAGGATTTGCATCGCAGGTTGCAAAGAGGTTGATGTAACTTAAGGCTTCTGAAGTTCGTCTCTCTATCCCAGAGTTGCTGCCACCCTGTAAGGACATAGCTGCTGGCCCTCATATGCCATTTTTCATCTGAGATTGGCACTGGAACCGGCAGCACTGGATATAAATGCATGAATGACAGCGCAAAAAGATGATGTGAAGTCAGCTGTGGCAAGTCAGCAAGAATTGCAGTGTATGTGGTTTTGTTGTGGAGGCAGCAGATCGTCTTGTCAGAAGTAGGCATTGCTTATTAGCACCTACTGGAACTACTGTCAGTCTTGTGTGCCATAGGTTATTTTCATCCGTCATAGCCCTCCGTGCAGTTTTAAGGATGATGACATCTCATCAAACTTTTGGGGGCAGTACGTGAGCCAACACATATAAATTAGATGTTAATGTGTCTAAGGCAACTGCTAATGATACTGATTGTTGTATTCATCTCCAAATCAATGCATATGTCAAGTTTAAAATCCCATGACACTGAAGTAATGTGATTTGTGCATCTAAATCCTAGCTTTGGAAATCTCGACCATGGTTCTTAGCTCTGCTGCCTTTGTCAAATTTAAGCTCTGGTGATTACGTTCTTGCTACCTTGATTTCCCCTGCAATTTGAAATTCTACACTTCTTTTGTATAAACTACTGTGCATTGCTTTTGTGCAATAGTTAGAACTGTCACACACTTCTCAAAAGTGATGGATGAAGTGATCTTGATGTCTCGTTTTTTTTGTCAGCTTAAGTTTTGTTTAAAACAGCAAGAAGAAATTTTAGGCTCCTTCAAGATGAAAGACACTAAAATTTTAGAATGATCTATACGAGACAGTATTCTCTTCAATAATATAGACGGCAGGATATACATGATTGGCACAAAAATTGCAACTTCAAACTACACAAGTACCAATCTCCGCTTCAATTTCACTATAATTAGGTCTCACGTTTTTAGAGGCTGTAAATTATTACTTTTGTCCATTGATATTTCAGGCAGATATGCCAGAAGTGAGACGTGCTTTTAGGCAATGAGTAACAAAACATCCACCAGATTTTTTTGCCTGGTGTAATGTTGGTGTAGATTTGTTTTTTAAATAGTACCTCCCCATTTCTAATGAAATATGCCAGCAGGGACTGTTTAAGCATGAGTTACGCTAGAATAGTTTTTATCCAAAGATGACTTGTTCAAGGATAATTAAATTTGATTGTCTGATGAGGAAAAAATGGCTGTCAATTCTTTTTGAATAATTTTTTTTATCTTTCTTTTTTTTCCCAAGTGAGATCTGTGACTAAAATCGGATTGTATGTCTCCTCTTCTAAAACAGCGGTTCTCAAACTGTGGGTCGTGACCCCATTTTAATGGGGTCACCAGGGCTGGCTTAGACTTGCTGGGGCTTGGGGCTGAAGCCCAAGCCCCACAGCTCTGGGTGGCAGGGTTCACGTTACAGGCCCCCTGGCTGGGTCTGAAGTCCTTGGGCTTGGGTTTTGATCCCTTCCCCACCCGGGGCGGTAAGGCTCAGGCTTTGGCTCCCCCACCTGGAGCAGTGGGACTTGGGTGGACTCAGGCTTCGGGTCCCCCTCCTTGGGTCATGTAGTAATTTTTGTTGTCAGAAGGGGGTTGCGGTGCAATGAAGTCCGAGAACCCCTGCTCGAGAACAAGCTGCTAATCTGATCTGCACTTGAAATTCCTGGGGACACTGACTGAGTGGACATGGCCTCCTTGAGGCCAAACATGAAAACTGACCACTTGTTTCCTTTTTCAAATAGCAGGTGTACCCTCCATGTTGTATTGCTGCAGAGAGTGTGTCCAGAATTAGCTTTCAAAAGTGCCGACTTCCCAAAGTGCAGCGTGGTGCATAACTAGTTTGAAGAGCCAGAACAGGATTCTTGCCAAATAACAGGCAGGGCAGATCCTCCCATTTCTTCCACTGCTGAGTGGCTTTTAAAAAGAAACGGAGGCCAATTTTCATTGTTAGCTTCAATTCCTACATGGCGGTCAGAGAATAAACCAACATAGAATATTTCAATGCAGAAAGTGCAAGTTTTCCAGCTGGCAGTACGCGGTAGATTTCACTTGTCCAGATTTCTGGCTTTACTGTTTCCTTTTATTTTTGCTATAAACTTTCCCCAGCAAGTAGAAGTAAGCTGCTGTCAAATGAGGCTTCCCAGCAAAAGGCATTTTCTCACGGATCTACAGCCTATAAACATGGGGCTATGGGAGCATTCCGCCCCGCCCTTTTTGTCTGTCTATAGGTCTATTTGTCCCATATTTACTTTATTCTTCTGAGGTGGTGCATGTCTGTGCAGAAGCTAGTATATCTGGGGGTTGCGTCTCGGTGCAGTGTTTGGCAGAGCTTCAGATAAGTGGTCAGCATCCATGACCTTGTAAGACTTCATTGCTATTGCTGTACACACGGAAGCCAGCTAGGACTTCAGTCACAAATGGAGATAGACCTCTCATTCTCTTGTTCCTAGAGCACTGACCTCCTACCAGGTGAGCAAAAGGTGGTCCTTTAGCTGTAGCAGCACTGGGGTTCATATAAGTACCCAACTGAGCATGTCTGATATTCTATCCAGCACAGCATAGTTGTGCAGAAGCACATTAAGCTTTTAATAACTGCATGATCGCTCTCTTTTTTGCTACATCCAGCTCTTACCTTTCTGTCTGATCTATTTTGTCTGTGTATTTTTCTTGTCAGACGCCTAAAATTCAGACCCTACCAATACAGTCATGCAAAGGAAATCTTCTTAGACAATGTACCTGCTAATGTTAGTGGCTATGCTTGGAAGTGAAAAGCATTTTGTTTCCCTGGTTTACATACTGTCAGGCCCATTTCTGGTAGCAGAGTTCAACTTTTCTGAAAGGGAACCTTAATGGAAGTTTCAGCAGAAACAAAATTGCGAATCAAGCGTCTGACAGAGCATATAGAACGGATGTCAATTACTGTAGTTAGTTTGCTCTTAACACAAACTGCCACAAACGCTTACACGTTTCTATCCAGGAATCATGTGGCTCACAAAAATAAGGGATTTCTGGAAAGCTAAGTGTTAAAGCTAAGAGGGAGGCTTTTTTCCTATAAACTGTTTCTCAGCTGGTGAAAAATAGCTACAATCAGGTGGGTCTTCAGTAAGTAGTAGCAACTATTTGCCAGGTTGAAAGAGCCACAAATTCTTGTACCAGCACTTCTATTTACAGGGAATGTTCTTCAACTTGTATGTGTGTCTGAAAGCTTGTCAGACTGTTGATAAGTGGGCACTAATCCAGAGCAAAAGGCAGCTGTGCTGCAGAAGCTATTTTTTTTAAATAGTACCACAACATCTTGCTTACTGCAGCATCACGTAGAATTCATGTTAATATCTGCGCAAAGTGCATTTGTAGCTACTGATCAAGCTTCAGCACAGTTCTGCAGCAGCACATCAATTAATCAACAATAGCAAATTCAGAGAAATCACCCTTAATGAAGGGAATGATCTGATATCAACCTTATTTTATGGAAAACCAGATCTTGTGCATGTATTTCCAGAGCCCAACTTTGAAAATGTATCTCTCTTTGCCATTTTAATAAGTTAGATGCTAAGTGGTAAACGAATATTTTTTAAGTTACTGGACAGATTCCAGTTACAGATCATCTAAAATGAAATACTAGACCGATAGAAAGACTGTCTTGCTTAAAAGTTCAGGTTGCCCTTCTGGCAGTGCAGGTTTTTTTTTTTTTGTCATGCAGATTCAGTTGTGAAGACTACATATTCATATTATGTTTGGGAGGAGACTCTTCGTGTTGTATTTTCATGGGTCAGGAGTATTGATTGACTACTCAAAAGATTGCAAATGCCTACCAGCTGAAGCTAAGGTTCTGTGTATGGAAATAACCAATGACCCTAGAATATGGCAGTGAGCAAAAACAAAGATGGTTGTTGGAGAGCTGGAATGGTTTTTAAGTCCTCGAAGGAGCTATTCATAATAAGACAGGAGTGTGTTGATAAAAAGGTTTTGAATCATATTACAACAGTGGGTTAATAAGGAAAAAATAGTAATGCAGATTAATTCTTAAGAAGATATTGCAGAATTGAGTCTGCTCAGAACCTTCATAGGACCTTTCAAATACAGGAGATCTTCCATGTTGTCGGTAGCTACCAGTGTGGTGCTCCATTCTTGTTCGATGATGTTAACAGTCGGCTGCGTGCGTGTTCCCTCTGTGTGCTGCCCCTGCTCTGCGCAGATAGCTAACACAGCAGACCCTGAGAGAACCCTCAAAAACCACAGACTCTAGTAAGGTACGAAGGAATCCGAGCCAGGTTTATTGTCAAACAAAGCACAGTAATCGTTCCTTATACACTCTACAGGGCATACTACGAATTTGTGCTCCCTGGCAATGGACACAGCTCAGTCAGTGGTGGCAATGGACACTCCCTGGCAATGGACACTCCACTGCCCCCTAGGCTGGTCAAAGATATGCGCTCCAGGACCTACTTTTATACTGTTGCAGGACCGATTACTCATCATAGTTCAAACGAATCTATCCATCATGTTGTACTTTTGACCCTGTCTTTAAGAGGCACCTGCCTGTTCCTTGTTATGTCTACAGAGTGTCTTGCCACCGTCTTGGCACAAGTTTCTCTCATTAGCCCTTATGAGTGTGTGTGCGCGTGCCTCTAACAACCTTTTCTTGCCAACTTCTGTGCGTGGGACCTGCCTCTGGCTCACAGCCCAGCTTTGCTTATCACTGCCTGGAGGTACTTTGGTTCAGGCTTTACTTTAGTTCAGGCTTCAGGCCTCAGGCTGGGCCTCTGATACAAGAATTCATGTTTCAGGGCCTCCGCTTACTACATTCCATTTTATACTTCAGTTGTATTTTCCAGACATCTCTCTTCTATCTACAGTTCTGCTTTAAAATTTCCCAGTTTTCCATTAAATAACTTTATAATATTACTTAAGCATGTATGGTATTTCCTATAGGAATACTGCATGTAACACAATTATCTAGTTATCTAAATGTTGTTTAGTTATTTGGGGTTAAATTTAAATACCAGCAATTATCCTACACATAACAGTCAAGGCTTTTAAGATTGATCACTGTACATCTTCAGTTCCTTGGACAATGACAAGTATGTCAGTTCTCACTTCTGGGTCCCTCAGTTGTGCACAGTTGAGGCAGATGAGATCAAAAATCATGTCTTTAGAATTGTGTAGAAGCTCAGCAGTGACAGTTTTACTGATTTTTCAATGCCCTCTGCAGAGGTCAATGCTCTTTATTTTGTTTTTCAGCTGTGCCAGCTGTCATGTTTCTATGATTCCTACTTCTTTGCTTTGCGTGGGTCCATTTTTTGGATTTAAACACATTGATCTTTTTTTCCCTCAGCCTCTGCTGGCCAGGTCACCTGCTGCGAGATGGCTCGGTCATGTTGGTCTCATAGATAATGCAAAGATGTGAGGTGCTCTAGCTTCAGCAAGAAAATGTCTTACTTTGTAAAGGAGACCAATACCATTTCTGTCCCAGTTACTTGATACTTCAAGGGACTTTATTTAGTTCAGAGTTAGAAGAGTATTCTGAGGTCACTGGTCACTCTCAAAGTGAGAGAGGTAGAACCCTGTTTCATGAACGCAGCTGAACTGACAAAAGATAAAACATTTGGCAAGACAGAAGGCAGAGCCTGCTGGGCAAAGCTTTCTTCTTTGAATGTCAAGAGGCTACTGACTCTAGTAGCTCCAAAGGGGTCCTTGCTGCCATGGAATGTATAAAACTGGTCACAGTGCACCCTCACTAATGTACAAGTAGTCAGTCTTCAGGCAAGCATCTGACCTGACGTAACAGCTTAAAAACCCCAAGCAAATATCCTAAACCAGTAAGGGCTAGAGAGCTTCCTCCTTCCTTTCCAGATAGTCATCCACAGTCACGAGGCAGGGTCTGACTCCAAGACATCTTTGTTGCAAGATCGCATCCCCAAGGAAATGAAAGAGTAAAGAAGTACTTAGTGCCCTGGCAATCTTTTTTCAGCCAGAGAGTTCAGTATTCTGTCATTTTGTCAATCCATATAGCATTCATTATAGAGATCTCTTATGTATAAAGAACGTTTGGAAATGGGGAACTTGTCAACGGAGCAATTCATCATTCCACTGTTCCCAAGAGATTGTTTTGCCATCTTGTTGCCCAAATCCTCCTCATTTGAAGGAAGTGTTGTTTGTTACAACTGGTGTAAGGCGAGTCATAGATCAAAACTATAAGCAAAAAAACCCTCATGCTGCTTTTGTCTTCAGTTATTCGAGGTCCGATATTAGCAAGATGATAATATCAGCCCTTGTTCCTGCTCCTGCTCTTTTCCAGGCCTGTCTTCATGCTAGCCAGCCCCTGCTCCAGCCTGCATCTTCTCCTGCCTCAGGTGGCCACCTGGTGGCTCTGACACTTTCTCAAAGTATTATAAGCTTTACCCAGGGTCTATAGTTGATGATGGCACTTTTGGTAGAAAGGTTCTCCAGGCCATCACGAAGGTCTGGCCCATATTTGTTTTTATCACACAGTTTCTATTTCTGCATAGGTATTATTAGGGTATTTCTGCTCCTTGCTCCAGTGCTTCCCTGCTGGTCATGTTCCAGGAATAAAGCATGGCAGATATATCCTGGTCCAAAAATACCCTTTCATCTTGTCTTGCTAATTTCTATTCTTAAAAACAGAGCTGTCTGCCAATCTCACCCCATTCTTTTTTCTTCCCAGGGAGTGGAATCAAAAATCCACTAGCTGTCTCATGTTGCTCTTTGAGTGTTTTCAGATGAACTTTCACATCTAGATGCAATGCAACTAAATCTCCAGCTATAGATTTGTTGCAAGTGGCTTTTGACATGCAAGTATATTTAAAAAAAAATCTCTTTACTAGGTAAGCATTTTTTGTAGTTATGGCATTTGCCACTTTCCAGTGTTACTCCTGTTATACTTTTTAGTAGTTACAGTTGAGATTATATCTTTGGAGAGTTCAAGAAGAGTAGTCCCTGAATGACCATTAGCAGCTCTAGGCAGCTGTTTTCACAATGCCAAGGAGAGATGGATGCTGGAAGAAAGGACTGGAAAGCAGGTCTGTTTTCAAGAACAGAAATCAGCAAGGTGTGATGAAATATTTTTCTGAAGGAATTTCACTCGGTGGTCTTTTGTGACAGAAAGTGACACTTGAACAAGGTGCTCAAGACTATAAAAGACAAAATAAAATAAATCTGGTTTTACATACAGTAGTTCACAAAATGAAACAAATTCGGTAAATGTAGCCGTTATTGTTTTCAATTGGAGATATACTTGAGTAAAAATCAAATGAAGCTTGAAAACCTGCAGCACTACAATAAAAGTAGTAAAATGTGCAGGAGTATTTAAAAAAAAATCAAGCTCTTCTTTATAGTCATAAAAGTAAGTATTGTGAAACCAGTACAATATTACACCGTATCATGTCCTTTAAGAGGCTGTAAACATATATGTTAATCTTTACCTCTCACTTGTCCTTCCAGGCTCACTTTTACCATGTATTCATGAATATAGCGGATAGAAAAAGGTCTATAAAAATCAATTTCTCTACAAAATGTATTATTTTAAACTGCTTTTTGGAGCTTGGAATTGTCTTTGTTAGTGTCTTATACTGCACCAAGCTCACTGTTGGCATTTTACAGATGATAAAATAATACTAATAGCCGTCTTGTCAGAAAGCACTGGTCTAGTGCTTAGATTAGGGGACTGGGAGTGAATTTTGTTGCTGATTTGCTGTGTGGCCTTGGGCAAATCACTTAAGCCTTGGTTTATATATCTGTAAAATGGATAGAATAGCATTTAGCTTTGTACCTCACAGGAATACTGTGGGACTTATTATTACTTGTAAAGTGTTTTGAGAGACTTTGCCATATATTGTTCTGCAAGTGACAAATTTTGCTGGTTTAGTGTTGGTTCTGGATCTAGGAGTTAGTGTGGGGAACACAGAAAAGCAGATACTACAGACCTTTGTAGAATTTACTACAAGTTGTGACACTGCTTTGTCATAGTGAAAATGCTTTCTTTTTTGTTAAATCTGTAAATCACTACTAGCCCTGTTAGACAACTGTATACAGCACAAAATACTACAGATCCATTTAAATGTGTTACCAATCCATCAGAAATGATGAAACTGTAAAATGTTGTTGTCACATCGATATTCCTTAGCAGATCATAAAAGAAAAACAATTCCACCTCACTCAGAAAACTGTCAAATTCTTGCTAAAATAAAACTAAGGAGTCACACCGGTAACTGGTAAGTCCCCAAAATGTGGGTAATGCAATGGTTATATATGTTAAACCACATTAGAAACCATACGGTCAAATATAGACACACACAACACACACGTTTCATCATTAATGTTTTATTTCCACAGAGCTTTCCTCAGAATCCTAACCAGCAAAATAGTATGACAGTCCTGTGATTATATAGCAACATATATAAATTCAAGCCTAGAAGGAATGATTCATCATGTCTACTGCATGATGCTTATTGATTTTGATATACATCCTAGACAGAATGATTCTGATTGCCAAGAAATAACAAACAAAAATTGGGATTATATTATGGATATTGAATGAAAAAAAAAGAAAACGAGAAAGAAAAATGGCTAGTGCCTCAGCAGCTTCCCTGTCTGAAGTAACCACAAGCATTGCATTGCATATATTCAAATCCCTTCAGTTCATCCAATTTTGTCAGAGTAGCCATACACATAAATTTTTCCCTCAGTGAGCATCCACTTTGGTTACTGAGTGAAGTTAACAAACAAAAGCCTGTTGGCCACTGTAAACGAATATGGTAATTTTCTTCTAGCAACTCCCTGCTAGATTAAAGTCTAGCACTGTTGTAAAAGGAATAAAAGCATCTGAAAATTAATATAGCTTGAAAGTCATTCAGCTATGAATCTGTTAAAAATCTATTATCTGCCATACCTTGCTACGGAAACATGTTTAAAACTAGATATTTTTTAATTAAAATGCCAAGTGAATCAAAATGCCTATATTAAATTAGTGAGAAAAGTTTATAGATTGACTGGGATTTTCATACAGGTAACGTTCCTGTCAGAGGAAATAGATTCTAAAAGTTTCCATTGTTAAAGGGCTGTTTGCAACTACCTGAAACGAAAAATAAAGCAGGAACAAGATTTCTCCCTTGTAATTTGCTAATTTAATTCTGTGTTGGTGCGGCAAAATTTCAAATGATTGGTTTTGCAGCTGCTTAAAATTTTGATGTGCAAAAGCTTTGAGATTAGCAATTGTGCAGTAAGCTATAAGTATGGCTCCATCCATATTTTTAATGACCCAATGTGACTTAAAAAGCCTTTTAATCCAATTTTAAATCGTAAATTTCAGGAAAGGAGAAGTGACAATGTCTCTTTTTTAGCAGGGGGAGTTCACAAGGAACACTACAGGAGGAATACCTATGGAAAAATTTTCCTGAGTGGCTGGAAAAAAGCCTCTTTAGAGGGGTATACTTCTGTTTAAAATGACAGGCAGAGCATTTTTTAGGCATTAATCATGTGCCCGTTTTTGTTTTGCTTCTTAAGAAAGCTTGAAAGTTAGGTCAGTAGGGTCTTTTTCTGCTTGGGTTTTAACCAGAGCCATTCTGAGGGCTGTCAGTTCTGGTCTTCCTTGGTTTCGCTAGCAGACTTGTTGTAGGAGGGTGTGTCTTGGAGAATGGGTGCTTGTGGTTCTCACACCCTAATGAAACAAATGAATATGCTGAATCTTTAGCAAAAAAGTTCCTTTCTTCAAAAAGCTAAATAAATATAAATGTGTGTTATGAAAAATAAAATAAATACCCAAATTTAATAGTTTGATTAAAAATCCCTTCAGCTCTCTTGTGAGGTCGTCATGGCACTCTTTCTCCAGACATTGTAGAATCTTCTATGTAAAGACATGCTCTGCATTTCTAATGCAGAAAAATTCCTCCCTCTGACTTTTTTTTAAAGAAACCTTTTAGTCTTTGTAGGAAAGCCAGCTGGGGGTGATTGCAAATGGTGATAACTTGATTCTCACGACTTGGTTGAACCTTCCACACCCCCTCCAAGGAGTTATTAAAGGTAGTCTCTGACTTTTGTTTTTGCTGGTGGGTGCTCCTCTCTGCCCCCTCAACCCCTGTGTGAGCGGTGGGCAGGGCCTCAGGGGAAGAGGCCAAGCTGGGGCAGGGCCTTGGGGTGGAGCATGGGCAGGATCTCAGAGTAAAGAGGCCAAGCAGGGGCAGGGCCTTGGAGCAGAGTGTGGGTGGGACCTTGGATGGAGCGGGGTGGGGCCTTGAGGTGGAGCATGAGTGGGGCCTTGGGCGGAAAGGGCAGAGCGCAGGCGGGGCCTCGGGATGGAGCATTGGGTGGGGCTTTGGTGGAAGAGGCTGAGTGGGGGCAGGGCCTTGGGTGGAGTGCAGGTGGAATGGGGGGTGGGGCCACAGTCTGGCACCAGGGTCAACAAAAGATTAATCCAGCCCTGCGTGTGCTGAGCACCACTGTTTTTTTCGGTTGGTGCTTGAGTCCCAGAGCACCCACAGAGTCAGCGTCTATGATTAAAGGTCTTCAGTAAAGCTGGAAGGTAGACAGCTATCTATTGGTGACATCTGTTGGTGGTGGAATAGAATACAATGCCATGTCTTGTAGCTGTGGTTTTTTTTTCAAACAAGGCTTACAGATGTAGTGAAAACATGTATTCAAATAAATTCTGGCAATCCCCTTTAAATTGTTGCATTATTTAGTGGGGGGAAAGTCTTAAATGGAGTAAATAATGCAACAAATTTATACCCCTCTCATTGCTTCCTGGGTATCACTGTGCTGCACAGCCTGGCCACTCAGAACTGTTAAAAGCTTTCATATGTAACCTAACAGATCCTATTCCATCTGGAACAGTGGAATGGCACATGTGCCCACACTAGCCAGCTTGTTGCAATATAATGTAAATCTTTTGTAATGCACTTGGTGAGAAGTTCAGAGGCTCTTAGGGTTCTGGAAGTTAGATCAGCTATTCTATCATATGCCTATTCTGCACTTCAGACTTGCTTGCTTTAACTTTTTTTTTTTAACAGTTTATGAATAACTTGCCTCTTATTTTATTCACTAAAACTCATCACTGGAGGGAGCACCTCTCCTGGTTTCCATTCTCCCCTCAATAACCCCATTCTCTCTGATTTCCCATCTCGACCTGTCTTGCCTCCCATTATTCATCAAACTACTGTGTTCCAAGATGTCAAAACAGACAAATCATCTAACTAACCCACCATAACTATACTGCCAACTGCGGTGTATATGGGAATAGGATAGTAGCTCTTTATATAATCTGTGAGCCCTTTAGTGGTGCTCACTGTATTCTGTGTTCAGAAGCCACCAGAACCCTACCAGAGCAGTAGTGTATATATTAAGCTAGTCCTTGCATGTTGTATATATTCAGTAAACATGGTTATTTGGACCCTGCCAAGCTCGTGTTGTTCTTTTATATGATGTTTTCTGTGTAAGGAGAAAAACACACAACACCAACATGACCAACATAACCCAGAACTGAATTTT
Source organism: Natator depressus (assembly GCF_965152275.1). Classification (NCBI taxonomy): domain Eukaryota; kingdom Metazoa; phylum Chordata; order Testudines; family Cheloniidae; genus Natator; species Natator depressus. Next base: position 83,095,386 of record NC_134241.1, on the reverse strand, counting down.
AATTTCTCCAGTCTGTTGAATCAGTATGTAGTCAAATGAAACTCCAGGTGAGGAAAAGATTATATCTTGTGTCCTCTCATTCTTCCATCTCTCCAGCTACCCCTGTACAACAGCTAGCATCCACACATAATAGCCACTGCAGATCTGCGACTTGGGCTAGTTGCAACTATTCTGGACTGCAATTAAATGCAGACATTAGCAGTCAGATTTTGATATCCATCATTAAGAGATAAATGTACTTTAAAGACTGTACCTTCTCAAGGGGCTTGATTTATTTCTTCTTACTGAAGCTCCATTTATATGGCTGTTTACAATGATGGGATCACTTTCAATAGAGTGATTAAATAGAAGCAAACGAGGTAAAGCAATGATCCAGTGGGAGTAATATATAAATACCTCAAGCCTATAAATGGCATATTCCTCCAACAAAACCTTTAAACAATGTTTTCTGTAAACTGTATAGTTCTGTTGTGTCTAAAGTCCTTAGCCACTTGCACTAGCTGGGCATGCTTTTTCCCGAAGTAGTTTGGAAGCAATTTCTCTGCTCTCGTTAAAAGTGCAGGACTCATCAAATTATATGTTAAGTCATTATGTTGAAATGTGTCACCATCCTGCAGTTGTAATTAATACTTTTTCCTGGTTAGAAGACTAGGTGGGTTCAGGTTTAGGTGGATTAGAGGTGAAAATCAGGGTTTAAGTGGCCACTCAAGAGACCTTTTAAATTATTAACAATTGCGGTCAACTTGTCCTTGGTAATAAGGGCTCACTTTGTCAATTTGTGAGCCTGGAAAGAAGCAGAAAGTCTGGTCCACTTATTCTAAGGAATGGACGGGTCAGATTCTGATTTCAGTTAGAGTATGTAAATCCAGGGTAACTCCACTGACTTTATTGGAATGATTTAGAATTAACGTAATAAATGAGATCAGAATCTGTTACGAGAAAGGGACAATCATATATCACTTTAGCCTATACAGATATCGTGTATTTTGTTTCAGTGCATCAGCTTTGTGCAAAAGTGGGAGGACCAGTCATGTATGCCATGCAGGGGAACTACAGATTGAAACTGTTCAAATTTTGATTTTAAAGTGACATTCCAAGATGGATTTTTCCATTGTTCAGCCAGCTATATAGCTGGTTAATATTTTTGCCATTTTGATTAAAAATGGGATGAATTTTTTCACAGGAAATGTTTTTATTTTTTCAACCAGCTCTAGACAAAACTCTTAAAGTGACGGAAATTCAAGTTTTAAGATGCAAAATTATTCAGTTGCCTACCTTACTGGGATCTAGCAGCCTTAGCAGTTACAGCTCCCTGCACTAGGCACAAGCAGATAAAGCTTTGAAAAAGGGAAAGACTACTTACCATGGATATTGCATATATAGATTTGTTGTTGTTTGAAACTGATCATTATATTTTTAGTAAAACGCTCTTTTTTTCCGATTTTAGAGAAAGTCCGTTATTGCAGTAAGTTCCGTAGCAGCATTCCTCTTCGTCATCATTTTTCGCCTTACCAATGAAGTAAACTTCCCTTTGATTTTAAACTGCTTTGGACAAACTGATGTGAAATGGATGCCGTTTTCCGACAAACAAAAGCGGCCTCTCAGAACTCACTATGGATATATAAATATAAAAACACAAGAGGTAAGAACTTCTACTAGAGCAATGGCTAGAAAGTATGCAATCAATAAATTTGGTAACTAAGTGAAGCATTTAAAAAACAACAGAGCAAACCATGTGTTCAACAAACCCCCATCTCACTAGCCGCAGATAAGAGTTTTAACTGTCCTGACAGAAAATGTCCCACTGAAAAATCTAAGTAGGTAATGTTTTTCAAAACCAAAGGAACCTTCTAAAAATTCAGATAGTTTAAACTCTGTAATCTCCATAACCAGAGCTTTAAAAGAACAGTGACCTGAACTCAAAATTCTGGGTAGTTCTTTTCGGGAGATGGCTGGAAAGAAGGGCACCATTCAGCAAAAGTGTATGAATAAGAAAGCCAGCATCAGATTAGTGTTTTGTGCGGTTTAATTTAAATATTGCATTAATACTTAGTATACAGCATGTCAGCTTATTTTGACGATTGTTGGATTTTCATTTCCACTTGTGTATCATATAGTGTTTTAATTTGTGTTATTTCATCATTTGCAAAATGTTTGGTTTGGGTCTTGTTGATAAGCCATCTTGCAAAGATTCCAGTTTACGTCAACTCCAGTACTTTAAGGACTCTGATGCTATTGGCACTCTTGGAGGTATTCCTGTATTATTATTATTATTATTGTTGTTGTTATATTTATTATTTGTTTTTATTTTACTGAAATCTTCTCCACTATGTCTTCAGAATTTGTTTGCTATTTGTGCATAAGTGCAAATCATTGAAATAAATTCAATAACATTAAAACATGAATCTGTTTTAAAAGCTCTTCCTGATAGTTATTCCTTTTTTACACTGGCAAGCAATAAAATGCTTTTACAGTCTTATATTCTTTGTTTGGTTTATTTTGCTTAAGGAAGTAATAATTATTAGATTCATGTACGGAGTACGTTGAATATGTCTTCTTTGAGAATGAAGGTATTTTTTCCCCCACTTCGTGAGTGCAGCTGTTTTTCATTTAGTTTTCTAACTGCACGGGATAGGTTAATTGTTTCACCATTACAGTGTCAAAGGTGAAAACCAGAGCAAGAAATTGTAGTTTTGTAGGGAGTTACTTTTTAAAAGCTTTTAACGTTTGTAATGAATGTAGCATTCATGAAAGATGCAGAATTGAGAGCCCTAGAGTGCATTTGCCTACAGAAACGCACAGGACAAGCAGCAGGAAAGAAGTCTTCCTGAGTCAGTGAGTGAAATCCTGGCCTCATTGAAGTCAATGGGAGCTATGCCATTGACTTAACTGGGGCCAGGATTTCATCCAGTGTGCCTTAAACCTAAAACTGATTGAGGAACTCATTGAGGGCGAAAGGGCAGTTAATTCTCCATGCCAGCTAATAAGGCGGGCCTGTCTCCTGACGTTGCCGACTGCCAACTCTGGTGGTGGGTTTGAGATGAGGACACTATGTGAACTGGATGGAGGCCACCAACTTGTGTAAATTAAGCCACCAAAATCATTTGGTCGCTGCCAATCTGAGCTGGATTCAAACCGGCAGCCTTGGAGGAGAAGGGCTTAATATCCTATTGCCGTTGCCCTGAACCAGCTCGTTCTCCAAGAGGTTAGGTGTTGGATGTAGAAGCACTGGTAGCTCCACGCTTACTGATTGTTTCCTTAATGTATTTCAAAGATACATTTACACTGCCGCTGTGAGGTGTCCTTCCCAGTGAGGGTGGAGAGACATGTGCGACCTCTGCTTGAGCTAGTGTGCTGAATGTAACCGCCTGGCACAGGCAGCTGCTCAGGCTAGACACCCAAGTATTTACCCTGGGGGGCGGGCAGGATTGTGCCTGGGCAGCTAGCCTGAGCTGCCACTATGGCTACGCTGCTAGTTTTAGCTTGCTAGCCTGCGTGTCTGTGCTGGGAATCCCGTGTAGATGAGCCCATACGTCGGAGATGGAACTGAGTGGTCTGATAATCGGTGACTGATTAATCGATTAGCAAGACATTATTCGCAGTGTAGCTGAGGCCGCGGAGGATTTTTTTAATTAGTAACTTTAATTGTTTTCCCCCTCAAACATGCAGATTACATTAATATTTGCTAATTAACAGTGATGAGGAGGATACTGAACATGCCTTGCTAATTGTGAATACTCTGTTCTCGAATTAATTATTCCCTGTGTGAGGGAGATTTTTGTGTCGGCTGTGTGAAAAGCTTTCATGCCGCTCGTCTTTGTAATTCTCTCACGGCCTTTTTAGACTAATAGTTTTTATTTTAGAGTGAATGCATTAGAAGTAGAAATGAATATGTATGTATATGCTGTACCCTATATATTACAATGATTAGATACCCTTCTGCCTTATTGGTGAAATCCTAAAACAGACGTTGTCTCATCCAACAAGATGCTGAGTTCAATTCCCTCTAACTTCAGAGTTCAGATGTTCTTGTGGTGTTCTGTGCTGCTAATGTACAACTTCAAGCATTCTATCTGTCTCTGCCCTCCCACATCCCTAGTGCATGCACCCTGTATACTTCCCTGTCTCCTTGTACCCCATCGGTCTTGTCTGCTGCCATTCTGTATTCTCTTCTGTGCTCCGCCTTTCTGATAGCTCCTTGCACTTCTTTCATACCCCCCACTCCATTTCCCTTCCCCCTCTCTCCCCCACAGCCTCCCATTCTGAGGCAAGGGAGCATGCTACATACTTCTTTGCATACATCCTCTAGTACCCTGCCGCCCCTGAGTTACTGAAAGGCACTCTTCCTAAGTAAAGCAACAAAACAGAACACATTATGCCATGCCATTTCAGCCATCTGTCAAGACAAAAAGGCGAGAAAAATGTTTAAAGATGAACTACACATACACTTGAAGATATTTTTCCTGATGTTTACCATATTCCCTCCCCCCCCCCCCAAAAAAAAAAAAAAAAGCTCAACCGTAGGATGAGCTATAGCTGTGAAATTTCAGGCAGTTGGTTTCTTTTGGGGGATAACTGAATGTGATAGGACTTGGAAAATTGGGCATGTTATGAGAAAGTAGTCACTCAGTAATTAAAGTTAAAGCTATCTCTGATGCCTAATAGGAAAGTTTATGCAATCAGTAAGTGGTGACATAAACATATCTATCACAAAATAGGTACATTTTAAAGGGTGATGCATGTATATCACTTTGAAATGTGAACATCCAGCAGAATGTGGCAGCAAAAGGGATATTTCTAGTTCATTGTGTGTGGGAATTAGTAACATAATGACATGAAATATTTTTTGCAAAAAATAACAAACATTTTAAGATGAAATATAACTAGATTACATGGGAGTACTTCGATTGTGGTGAGAGATGTGATTTAACTATCCTTAATTAAGGCTGTACATAATACAATATTGTTGCTATGGTTTCCTTGAATTGTAGCTATAGCAACAGCTATAAAAATTTGGTTTTGTGTTCGGTAAACATACTATATTTAAATGTAAATCGGATATTAAGTGTTATTGTCCTGACCTGTTACGCTAAGACACACTTTAGTTTTTCTGACTAATGCAATATTTCTAAAATATAAGGTCCCAAGTTTGCATTCAGGGGCTCATGGATTTCAGAGAATTTGCTGCAGCAGCATCCAATCCTTGCCCACTTTAATTCAAAATGGAATGGAATGGAATGCTGCCCTAAGAAACAATCTGAGAAGATCCACCCAGGGATATGTCCCCACACTGGCAGGACCACCTGTGGGAGGCTAGAGCTAGCTGCTTCCACACTGGCTCTGGACCCGGCCCCCAGTTCCTGATGATGACTCCAGATGCAGCTGTCTCCGATTCCCTGCATGAGACTCGGCAGAAATGTTAATATGATCATGTTATCTTTTTTTTGACTAACTTCTGCTAAGCCAAAGGAACAATTTGCATCCATCCATTCCAGCCAGTATCTTCCTGTTCACCCCACCTACACCCGAGTCCCTGAAGAGAGGCCTCTGGGGGATGCAAGGAGTGGATGAAGACTGTGCTTTGGAGCCGCTAGGCCTGCTTCCTTTGGAGGCCCAAACACTTCGTGTTTATCCTTTCCCCACAGAGCATTTACAGAAAACACACATTTAATTTAAAATTGAATTTACTACTGGAAAAAAGCTCTATGATTAGCCCAGAGAGGAAAATGCACTCTCCACAGAACCAGTGCTGCACGGGCAACAGCACTGCCAGTTCCTCCAAACTGATCTGCCACTCTGCCTAAAACCTGACCTGGAGCGTTTACTTATACAGATCAAAGGACAAATTCAGTCTCATGCTCATTTTGAGCCCCATCTTCCTGCCAAGAGAATTGGTATTCGTTATAATAATGGTTTCAGTGATGTGATCATCTGTCGACTGTGACCTGCGTGAAGACCACCTACTGTTTACAACGGCCAACAAGCAGCTCTCAGTTGGCAACCAGTGATGATGCTAACTGTATTCATTCCAATCCCTTGAGCAATCTAGTTCCATTACAATTGACTGGGTATTTTAAAACTAGACTGGACAAAGCATATGAGTATTCTATCGGGAATGGTCTTCCAGTGACAAGGAGATGGATGGGTTGGATGACCTTATAGGACTTTCCATCTCTAATTTCTTTGATTCTATATCTCAAGCTTTTTTGTGACACTTGTGTTGAAATCTACTTTTTGAGAACCATCTTCTGCCTGTTTGTGAAAATAACCTTTTCTCTTTGCATTTTTATTTTAAATACAGCAAGTATAACTTTAAGATATAGTGCTGCAACACTTACTTAATTGAGGGCTGTTGTCATTCTGATAGCTTCCTCCCCTACCCCCAAAAGCTCATGTGATCTTACTTGCAGTGTATCATAACCAGGTACAAGAGAAACCTCTCTCAAAAATTGCAACAAAGAGATCCTGCCAAATTAGTGAACACCAGGTATTTAAATAGCAGCTTTATAACCTCAGATTTAAACACATTAACAGTGTGAAGCCTGATGCTAAGCAAGTCTAAAAGTATGTAAAGTCATACGATTGTAAACCCTGAAAAGAGAATTTTGAATAGTTTATTTTATTCCACGATCAGTATTCATGGAGTTTACCATTTTCTTATGGATAGCAAATCTAGAATATAGCCACAATAACACTTTAAACTCATTATAATAAATACATCCAAATACTATACACAGGCTACACAGTGGGGTTGGAAAGGTACATTCTCAGATGGTCTACAAACTCCTACTGTAAACAAAGACTGTGAAAGATTAATGTTGTTGTCCATACAACTACAGTCATAACTCAGAAAGGAAGAGAGTGACTCCTTTGCTTTCAAAGTGCTTTCATGAACTGGAAATTGAAAGTATAGAAAACCTGTGTAGAACAGGATAGACTGTAATAGTCATGCTCTTCTTTAAAAAAATCCTCAAACAACTAAAATAATCCTTTTTTATAATGCAGTGATGTCTAGTGAATAAATCTGGAATGATGTGCAGTTCCCTAGTGCCTTTTGTCCAAGGATCTCAGAGAAATTTTGGAACATTAAGCAAGCCATTTTACACTCAGGCAAACTGAAGCTAGGGTGACCAGATGTCCTGTTTTTTATAGGGACAGTCCCGATAGTTGGGGCTTTGTCTTTTATATAGGCACCTATTACCCCCCACCCCCTTTCCCGATTTTTCACACTTGCTGTGTGGTCACCCTAACTGAAGCCCAGTGACGTCATAGTTTGCCCAGTGCTTAATTTGTAATGAAAGAGGTGCTCAAGCCTATATTTTACATTCCTAACTGGTGCAGCAAACCCCAAGGGGGTGCTGGCGCTCTGAACTGCCAAGCCTTGAGGTGCTGGGGCTCAGCCCTGGAATAAATTAATCCCTGAGTTTGCCCAAAGCTACACAATGGGGAAGTGTTGGAACCAGGCATGTAGTGCAGGAATCCCGACTCCCAGTGAGTAGAAAGATTCTTAGATTCCAAAAGAAATGCTTGCTTTGCAGGCATGTACCCTAGAGCACCAGTTCTGATCAAATGTTTTACTTTTACTTCTTTCAGTGTTTCTTGTTTATCTTATTCCACCACTTTGTCTCCATTTTCTAGAGCTAGATCCATACAGAACTGTTTTCTGACATGTAACTGTCCCAGCCGAATGAGTAATGTAATGCTGGAATGATTGATAAATAATAATCTGGAGTTTCACTTTCTGGGTAAAGATGAAAGCAGTGCATGGAGTGGTTAGATGAGCTTATGTTATATTTGTTTTAAGTATTATGTAGAAGTCAGCAGAGTAAATTCAACTTTCATGTTACAATGTCATTCTGGCTCTCTTGAGAAAGTATTTAGGGGAGTTCATCCCTAAAGCAGCTGAAGAAGCACTCACTGGCTCAGAAGAGGCAATATTATTCTGTATATCAATTAGCTTTTTTTCCTTTCTGTAAAGAGGTTACACTATCGTTTTATAAAAAGAAAAGGAGTACTTGTGGCACCTTAGAGACTAACCAATTTATTTGAGCATAAGCTTTCGTGAGCTACAGCTCACTTCATTGGATGCATACTGTGGAAAGTATAGAAGATCTTTTTATACACACAAAGCATGAAAAAATGGGTGTTTACCACTACAAAAGGTTTTCTCTTCCCCCACCCCACTCTCCTGCTGGTAATAACTTATCTAAAGTGATCACTCTCCTTACAATGTGTATGATAATCAAGTTGGGCCATTTCAGCACAAATCCAGGTTTTCTCCCCCAACCCCAACACAACTCCACTCTCCTGTTGGTAATAACCAGTCGGAGAACACTTCAATCTCTCTGGTCACGCGATTACAGACATGAAAGTTGTGATATTACAACAAAAAAACTTCAAAACCAGACTCCAGCGAGAGACTGTTGAATTGGAATTCATTTGCAAATTGGATACAATTAACTTAGGCTTGAATAGAGACTGGGAGTGGCTAAGTCATTATGCAAGGTAACCTATTTCCCCTTGTTTTTTCCTACCCCCCCCCCCAGACGTTCTTGTTAAATCCTGGATTTGTGCTGGAAATGGCCCACCTTGATTATCATACACATTGTAAGGAGAGTGATCACTTTAGATAAGCTATTACCAGCAGGAGAGTGGGGTGGGGGGAGAGAAAACCTTTTGTAGTGGTAAACACCCATTTTTTCATGCTTTGTGTGTATAAAAAGATCTTCTATACTTTCCACAGTATGCATCCGATGAAGTGAGCTGTAGCTCACGAAAGCTTATGCTCAAATAAATTTGTTAGTCTCTAAGGTGCCACAAGTACTCCTTTTCTTTTTGCGAATACAGACTAACACGGCTGTTACTCTGAAACCTATCTTTTTATAAAAAAGGTCACTCAAGGGAACGAGATTATATTAAAATAAGAACATTAGCAGTCAGTAGGTGGTGGGATTCTCTAGAGACTGGGCGTGCTGCAAAAGAATTGCAAAACATCTGATAATATACTTATCTGACTCTGAAAATAAAGGGGCTGATTCTCAGCTGGTGTAAATTGCTGCAGATCTGCCTTAAGAAGAAGAACATTCTCATACGAGATTTTCCAAGTAAATGGGGAAAGAATTATGTGAACGCAAACCAAATGTAGACTTTTTTTTAAAATGATAGAAGTCTGTTGACCACATTCATCCATGGTGTAATTTTATTGACATCAGTGGAGGCACAACAAGGGTGCATTTGGCCCAATATTTACTGTCCAGATGGATATCCCAATAATAAATAACACTAGGAGGCCAGTCCGGATTTCCCACTAGGCACATGCCTAAGAGTACCGGCATTCTAGGGGCACCTAATCATTCAAATTTTGCTGCTGTCCATCTGGCAGGGGACAGGGCCGAAGTCAGAGACTGCCCCTGCAGCCCTGTTGGAGCACTCTTCGCTCAGCCCAGCACACAGAATCATCTACCAGTGGGGCCAGTGAGTGTGGCTGGGGGGCAGGGCTTGGAAGAGTGGGTCTGTCGGAGGAAGAGTTGTTGGGGGTGCTGGGCAGTGGGAGTGCCCAGTGAGTCTGGGGGCCAGGGTGCTAGAAAGTTGTAGTGGGGCAGCGTGGGGGGTGGTGGGCAGTGGGGGGGTGGAATGTGTTGCATTGCATTTTAAATGCAAAACTATCCAAGGCAATAGGAAAATTGACTTAAGAGGTTGGAACGCAGGCTATATTGTGTATTTGCCTACCACCTATGGAGATTCTATCATTTCAGTACCAGAAAGTGCATAGTTATCAAACATATTTCTAAATAATGAGGAGGTAATTGGTCCAGTCACAATAGGCTGCATTCCTATAAAAATTCCATAACTAAACGAAGAAATTTCACAAAGTAAGCAAGCTCTGGAAGCTTAAAAGTTTTTGTTTCTTTTTAATGACAGGTTTCAGAGTAGCAGCCGTGTTAGTCTGTATTTGCAAAAAGAAAAGGAGTACTTGTGGCACCTTAGAGACTAACCAATTTATTTGAGCATAAGCTTTCGTGAGCTACAGCTCACTAGATACAAATATCACCACAAATTACAAAAGGGGCTAAAGACATGAAATACCGAAGGAACAGTGGAAACACTGAGGAGCCTTTGAGGAAGATAAAGCACACATCAGGCAGCTGCTACACGATGCAGAAGGCAGTAGCTATGGAAAGAACCCTGGAGACTAGATCAGACTTGGGTTAAATGAAAACACCAGTTTTACTGCAGTGTAGCTCACATGACTTCAGTGGAGTTGTTTCTCATGTGTGCTGGCGTAAGTGAGAAGAATCAGGTCTTCGTGACCTTGCATCATAAAACCCCACATAAACACAACTGACTATCATAGAAAATTGCTTGACCGTTAATATTTCACACATGAATGGCACCCATTCAGTCATTTCTTTCAGGATCTTGTCTTTTGTAATGCCTTAAGAATTGAAGTGATTTTTAAAAACATTTTAATTTATTGTCTCTTCCTTCCCTGCAAATGCTCTTCTGTTTTGTTTATTCTCATCTCACATCTCTTCAGACTCAGTAATTTCCTTATTGCAATAATGGAGACAAAACTATATACTGTACAATGTTCTTCTGAATATCTTACAAAGTTTCAAAAATAATTTAAGGATCTATAGATGGATTCAATGTACAATCCACTGTATAGACTGATTTAATGAAGATCATGCCCAGAGACATTTCCTTTCAGGGGTGGATAAACTTCATTTGTACTAACTACATGAGCGTACCAACCCAAGCCCTGGGAGTCCTTGGTACACTCTTAAAAATAAAATTTATATGTAGGACTCAAACAGTCACCTCTGAGAGCGCAACTGCAGTATTTGTATTCATATAAAACTCACATTCAGAGAATCATAGATTCCAAGGCCAGAAGGGCCCAATGTGATCATCTCGTCTGACTTCCTGTATAACACAGGTCATAGAATGTCCCCAAAATAATCCCTACAGCATCACTTTTAGAAAAGCTTCTAATCTTGATTTAAAAATTGTCAGTGATGGACAGTGAATCGACCACTAATTACTTTCATCACCAAAAATGTACACATTTCCAGTTTGAATTTGTCTAACATCCGCTTCCAGCCATTTGATAATGTTATACCTTTGTCTGTTACATTAAAGAGACCAATATAAAATATTTGTTCCCTATGTAGATACTTATAGACTGTAATAAAATCACCCCCTTAACCATCTCTCTTTTAAGCTAAATAGATTGAGCTCTTTGAGCCTATCACATATTTTCTAATCCTTCAATCATTCTGATCGCTCTCCAGTTTATCAACACCCTTCTTGACTTATGGGCACCAGAACTGGACACGGTATTCCAGCAGCAGTCACACCAGTGCCAAAACAGAGGTAAAATAACCTCTCTACTCCTACTCAAGATTCCCCTGTTCATGCATCCCAGGGCCACTTCAGCTTTTTGGGCAACAGCATCACACTGAGAGCTCATGTTCAGCTGATTATCCACTCAAGCCCCAAATCTTTTTCAGAGTCACTGAAGATTGTCTCCTGAGCAGTTTTCTAACCAAGGTATTTGTGAGAAAATGGCTGGCACTCTGCCTGCCTGAAGGAATCAGTATAATTTTTTCCCCAACAGTCCCTCCTTGTAAGGGCAAAAGGATAATCTTGAGAGCATGCTGCAAGGACCACCAAAAACACAGGCTGTTATGAACCAATGGAAGCAAGTGAGTTCCAAAGACGTGTCCTCAACAGAAGGCATCTTGCGGGCAGACCCTTTTTCATTTATAGTGACGGAATCTGTGCTGACCACAACTATGACAGAGTTTCATGAGGAGAAAGATAGGGTACAGGCCAAATGTCAAATCAACAAATTCAAGAGAGTTAAATTTGCTTTACATCAAGTCTGAATTGTGTGTGTCAGGTGGCGGACAGGTTTTTTGGTTTTTTTAAAGAGTAGACACTACCCCCAGTCAGATCTGTGTTGTCAGGTGTTAATTCATCTTTCCCATAAAGAATCTGGGGGGATGGAAATAAGACTTGCCTCCTTAATAACCACAGACTGATGGACTAGATAAGTGTTTTGATTGAGCCTTTGCAGTTGATGCCCAATTACGGTGGAATATGTTTTTGCTGTTCTGACTAGGTTGCATATATTGAGAGTTTCCACAGGGTTTGGTCACCTTTTTGAGATGTTATACAGTTAGCCAATGGAAGATTCATGTATGTCAGAGCTTGACCCCTAAAAGTAGTGTGGCCAGTTGCGTTCTCCACGTGAGAAGTATGTTGGACAGATCGCCAAATGAGAGAGAATGTGAGAATTGGCTTGAGAGCATTTGGAAATGTCTAGAAAAACAAAGAAGGCCTGGGGCAACTGGTCAGCTCAGAAGAGAGAACTGAAGCGGGGAGACAAAAGGCTTATGTTACAACCATCAGCAGAGAGTATGTTTCTAGCAAAATGGCAGATGTTATCATAGAATATCAGGGTTGGAAGGGACCTCAGGAGGTCATCTAGTCCAACCCCCTGCTCAAAGCAGGGCCAATCCCCAACTAAATCATCCCAGCCAGGGCTTTGTCAAGCCTGACCTTAAAAATATCTAAGGAAGGAGATTCCACCACCTCCCTAGGTAACGCATTCCAGTGTTTCACCACCCTCCTAGTGAAAAAGTTTTTCCTAATATCCAACCTAAACCTCCCCCACTGCAACTTGAGACCATTACTCCTCGTTCTGTCATCAGCTACCACTGAGAACAGTCTAGATCCATCCTCTTTGGAACCCCCTTTCAGATAGTTGAAAGCAGCTATCAAATCCTCCCTCATTCTTCTCTTCCGCAGACTAAACAATCCCAGTTCCCTCAGCCTCTCCTCCTAAGTCATATGTTCCAGTCCCCTAATCATTTTTGTTGCCCTTTGCCGGACTCTTTCCAATTTTTCCACATTCTTCTTGTAGTGTGGGGCCCAAAACTGGACACAGTACTCCAGATGAGGCCTCAATGTCGAATAGAGGGGAATGATCACGTCCCTCGATCTGCTGGCAATGCCCCTCCATATACATCCCAAAATGCCATTGGCCTTCTTGGCAACAAGGGCACACTGTTGACTCATATCCAGCTTCTCGTCCACTGTCACCCCTAGGTCCTTTTCTGCAGAACTGCTAGTGAGCCATTCGGTCCCTAGTCTGTAGCGGTGCATGGGATTCTTCCATCCTAAGTGCAGGACTCTGCACTTGTCCTTGTTGAACCTCATCAGATTTCTTTTGGCCCAATCCTCTAATTTTTCTAGGCCCCTCTGTATCCTATCCCTCCCCTCCAGCATATCTACCTCTCCTCTCAATTTAGTGTCATCTGCAAACTTGTTGAGGGTGGAATCCACACCATCCTCCAGATCCTTTATGAAGATATTGAACAAAACCGGCCCCAGGACCAACCCTTGGGGCACTCCACTTGATACCGGCTGCCAACTAGACATGGAGCCATTGATCACTACCCATTGAGCCCGACAATCTAGCCAACTTTCTATCCACCTTATAGTCCATTTATCCAGCCCATACTTCTTTAACTTGCTGGCAAGAATACTGTGGGAGACCATGTAAAAAGCTTTGCTAAAGTCAAGGAACACCACGTCCACCACTTTCCCCTCATCCACAGAGCCAGTTATCTCATCATAGAAGGCAATTAGATTAGTCAGGCATGACTTGCCCTGGGTGAATCCATGCTGACTGTTCCTGATCACTTTCCTCTCCTCTAAGTGCTTCAGAATTGATTCCTTGAGGACCTGCTCCATGATTTTTCCAGGGACTGAGGTGAGGCTGACTGGCCTGTAGTTCCCAGGATCTTCCCTTTTTTAGGGGAAGTTATAAGGTTATGTAAGGTCCAGAGGAAGCAAGGTGAGTTAACTATAGTCAAAAGAGGAGCAAATGGATTTGGTATAATAACTTCACGAATGAGTACAAAACAGTGGAAAATAAAGATGGGTCTTCTAGACCAATTAGCAGAAGAAGATGAGGCCTAGGTAAACTGGTCAGGTCAGTGGGAGGCAGGAGAAGCTGCCTCTAAACTCAAAATGCTTTCACTCTGCATCAAAACAGAATTTTTCTTATTGCATCCAATGAGGTGAGCTGTAGCTCACGAAAGCTTATGCTCAAATAAATGTGTTAGTCTCTAAGGTGCCACAAGTCCTCTTTTTCTTATTATGAAGAATAATACACCTGTTCATAGACACAACTTGGTAATTTAAGGATGATCTGGCTGGCACTGGTGGCAAATAAACAGCCTTCTTGGAGTTTCATCCAGTGTTGCTCAGTGGGACTCACAGGTCAGCTGAAACAACAATGTCCCATCATTTGCGAGCTGGACTCCTGCCCATCTTGGCTAGTTTAAAAAAAAACAAACCCAAAAAACAGTAGGGTGTGATATTGGATTTTTTTATTGACCAAAGCTATTAATGCTTCCTTTCAGGTAGGCAGAGTGCCAGCCACTTTCTCACACATGCCGTGGTTAGAAAACTGCTCAAGAGGCAATCTCTTGATACTGAAAATCTTGCCAATTATTGTCCAGTTTCAAAGCTGCTGTTTTCTTACTTGAAGGCCCTTCCCTTTGGAATTTGCTGTCGGTGGCCATCTGTCACAGCCGAAGCTTGGTAGCTTGAGATTCTGCTGCCAGGCTCTCTCTTCTTTAGTCATGCTTTGGTTTAACATTTTGCTTTGGTTTACTTACTGTTCTCTCCATTTTTAGCGATTGGATGTTTTCACCCAGGCAAGGTTTTTATGGTTTTATTTGGTGTTTTGATTGTTTGAAAGATGGCCCTTTAGAGTTCTGTGTGCTTATAACTGCTGAACTGCACCTCGATACTCTTAGGCCAGGTCTGCACGAGGAAGAGTGTGCTGGTCTAGCTATCCCAGCAAAGCCTCCTCGTGCAGACACAGATCATACTAGCAAAAAAGTGCTTTTCCCAGGAGGGTTTATACCAGTTCCTCTAGCAAAATAAGCTATTCCAGCAAAAGCACTTACATGTCAGTATAACTGTGACTACACTAGGGCTTTTGAGGGTATAAAAGTCACAAAACCTCCACCCCTAACTGACATTACTATACCAGCAAAAAGTTTCTGTTATAGGCTAAGGCTTGTATAACAGATCACAGTATGTATGACAGAGATGCATTATATATATATATATAGCATGAGTCCTGGCTCGAGCCACTTACACCCTACTGAGTAAGAGACAAACAGCAGGGTAGAGGGTGAACTCTAGAAAGTGTGCCTAGGCCCCAAAAAATAGCCAGTTCCTGGATTACCTCCTGAGATCAGTGTCGGGGGGAGGTAACGCTATTAATTAAAATTCCCAAATCCAGAATATTGAAATTACTCCAATCATTTTGGCATTGGCTAGTCACTTAATATCAACAATTCATCCTTCATTCTCTCACCACAGCGGTGCCCCAGACTTAACCTTGTTCACACCAGCCTTCTGTACGCCAATCAAGAATGTTGTTTTTGAATGTGTAGATTTGCAGACCTGCCTGTAAAGACCTTGGGTTTTGGATTTCAAAGTGATTAAATGCCTCAGGGGGCAGGTCTTGGATCAGTACTTCTCCAGGGGAAAGAAGTTGAACATTAGCCTGCTGCTGTGATGTGCTGGAATGGACTGTCACAGGTCCTTTATTAAAATTCCACCACTTAAAGTGGCTTGGTTTGATTTTCCTGGTTCTGGAGCTGACCCCCTTCTCTGGTAATGTTAAACCATTCCTTTCAGATGTGACTTATTCCTAAGATTCAGAGAAATATTGCTAGAGAGCAGGGAGGTTTTTTTGGTCTTTGGAGCTCACCATGTTGAACCAATGATCATTTATTTCAAACGTTCCGAGCCCAGAATACCCTCAGATTCCTCTGAATACTCCCTTTGACTGCACAGTTTTATAACTCTTCCAATGAAATGCACTTAAATTTTAGAACTGCACATGCAAATCTACTTTAGTGGAAACTATACACATGGATTGGAAGAGAGAACTTGACCCATAGTATAACAATAACCCAGAATTTGGTGACAAACAAGAAATTATGTAGTTGATCAAAAGCACACTTAATTTATAAATTTGGTTGTATTTTTCAGTTTGGGACATAGCATCATCTTCACGTAACAAATTTCACCTGGCTTCTGATAAAGCTTTGTGTAAGGTCTCCAATTTCTGTCCCATTTCCCTTCACTTCCAAACCAATTTCATGCACTGTTTACAACGATTGCCTTGATTCTTTCATCAGTTTCCATCTTGGCTCCCCTGCTGTCTGGCTTCCCCCCCTCTAACTTCACTGAAACTGTTCTCACCAAGGCTTATTATGACTTCCCCTAAAAATACCATGTAGAATTACACAATCATTAGGACAGATTCTGAAACACTGCACTGATATTCTGGTGGTAAGAAGTTGTGCTTAACAAATGAGCTTCTGCACCAACTTTAGTTTCTGAGTGATTCCAAGTATAGTCCCAAGTACAATTAATTACAGTAATCCGGTCTGCCAGTGACAAAGGCATGAACAATTGCAGTAAGAGCGGAATAGGAAAGAAAAGTTTGCAACCAGATGTAAGTGATGATAAGCTATCTTGGCTTTTGCTGAAAGATGATTGCCAGTTAAATTCCTAATTACTGCTGGACAATCTCAGAGTCAAATCTCAGTGACCAATGGCAGAAACATACCCTCAGTTGGTAGTACACATTTCTTTGCAGTGTCTTTTGGTTGTTTTCGATAAACATCACCTCTATTTTAACTGGTTTGAGACTCAGCCAGTGTACCCTCAGACACTGGGAAAGGCACTCAACAATCTGGATCCAAAGAGAGAAACAAAAAGCTTCTAAAAGACTTAACAGACCATGCTTCCTTACTAATCGTCCTAATGGCATCATATATACATTGCCTTAGAGTGGAGACAAGATGGAGCCTTGCATAATCCCAAATGAGAGCACCTTTGAGGTAGAAGGGCAGTCCCATGGGCTCTCCGTCAGAGATAAGAACAAAACCACATAAGAGGAGAAAACAGACTTCCATAGCTATGGAGGTTGGTGATAACTGAAAATGAGTAGGCAAAACTGACAAAACAAAAGTATATTAGAAGTCATTTCCAGCTATGGGTAAAAGTGATATTGTACTGTGCTCAGAATGAGGAGTCTCCACTTTGACAGAATGCAAGGTAAATTTTGTGCCAGCTAAAGCTAAAACATTTGCAGTGTTTTGTTTGTTGATTATCACCTAGGAACTAACATCACGGTTCTCCTTCCACTTTTCATTAAATAGCTTACACTCATTCCAGCAGGTGTTAGCCAGTCTGCTTTTCATTTCCTGAGGAAGGAAAGTCCTGGTATGAGGTCATTATCTGAATTGTACAAATACCATTTTCTGAAAAAATAACCATGATAACAGAATCCTAAAAAATGATTTGCACATTTCCTGGATTAGTATATATCTTAAGGCCTCTGTTTTTCCTGATTTTAGTCCCAACCCCTTCTCTGAAATTACATTGTGTCCCCAATATAAATGACATGAGGAATGTATATACACCTTTGACAGTTTGTGCTAAATAGTTTTAATACATACATATGTAAAGAATCTAGAGATAAAGACTGAATAGATCTTCTAGGTCATCTCCCTGCTAATGCGTGATTGAGCCATTTTGCACATTTTGAGTATTTTATGCAGTCTAATTTTAAATGTAACAAGCAATGGAGATTCTGCCGCATCTCTTGGAAGATTATTCCACATGCTAGTAAATCACTTTTTCAGCTTTTCCTGATGTTGTAAAATTTTCCTCTCAGTTTTGTCCTATTGCGTCTAGCTACACCCTTTTAAATATATTAAATATTCCTACTCCTTCCCCATTGTCTACACCAATGTTTATAGACTTGTATACATGCAGTTGTATCCTGACTTCTTGAAAATCAGTCCCTTGTATGAAAATTCCAAATTACTAAATTCCAAATATTTCATCTATTGTTTTCCCTTCATCCACTAATTGTCATTCTACTAAAAATCAAATTTGTCTCACAAGGTCTTTATAATCATATATATATTTGTAATGTCAACAATGCCTATCACTGACAAGTGTTTGTACATGTGAATGCTAGTAATTAGCTAATTTTCTGTGATGCATTTTGGTATTCATTCAAATTAGGAAATTGCTAAAGGATTTAAGAACACAGCATTTGTGTTTCCTTCTAGTATGAATATCTCATTCCATTGCCATTATTTACCTCTAAATACTATGAAGTATTTGCATCCCTGGGTGAGCTCCTTAGCTTCCTGAATTTTGTGCTTATGCAGGGTCTGATAATCCTTGGATATCTTTGTCTGAAATAATAGTTGTCATCTATGTACATAGATGATATATAGTCAGCAGCACTAGCGTACATGAGTTTCTAGACTCCTTAGTTTCATCTGCATCCAATAATTTCTGCAAATGACATACAGCTTCTTCCTAGTCTATGGGGAAAAGTATCTTGGAAAGGCTCTGTTTCTTTTAAATAGATGTGATGCTTTATCAATTGTAAACCTGAAATCCCATTGATATTGATAGAATGCTTGGTCACAGTCCTTTGAATTTCTGGTTACTGTCTTTCTAGCCTAGGAACAAAGCTCACTCAAACAAGGTGAAGGAAAATTCATTTAAACTGCTGTTACACTCAGTCCTGTGCTTGGTGGTATTTTAAATCTCATATTTGTTTGCCAATAGCTAAACTGTTCAAGATTATCAGTAATGTTCATGTCTATAGTTAAGCTCTTCCAGTGATATGATGGCTAGTTTCACTTTGTATCAGAAAATGAATCTGACATGAGCTTTGGTCCCTATGTAATATCTTCCTGACGTCTTAATGTTACTTTCAGCAAAATGTTTACCTAGGAAATCAGTGCATTTACAGCTATCCACAAATGCATCCTATTTTGCTAAGATGCAGGTGAACCAAACAAATCTGGATGCTATTTAAAAGTTTCACTCTTAAATCTTCCTTTATGGAAATATTTTGTAGAGGTTAACAGTGATAAAACCAATATGATTCTACAGAAATGAAATAGGGTACCATAGAAATCACTATAAAAAATAAGTGATTTCACTGGAACTAGTCCCATGCTTAAAGTTAAACATATCCATAAATCTTTATAGAATGTGGCCCTTTATTTGTATACCTCATTATATACCACTATCTCCTATGCATATGCACTCTCCCATTTTCAGTCCTATGTATAGATTAGTCAAAGATAACCGTATACTTCATATTTTATTTGGATTCTTCCATTCCTGTTTTATCTATCACAGCTGTAAATAAATAAAGTAGCTCCTCCTTTGAGACCGGCTACAGTGGAAACCCTATTTTATCAATACCTGAAATAATGCATATTCTCATGGAAGTCATAAGGGAGTTTCTCTTGAGGAATCCAATGGAAAAAAACCCACAAAGCTGGAATTCTTTCCTTACCTGGAAAGCTCTTCTGATTTTTTTTTAAAATCAGATTTCCTGCATGAAGGTTTCTTTAGAGGCTGGTGATTTCTGCCCCCTCCCACTCCTTCTTTGGTTCAAAAATAGAAAAAAAAATACTGGTTTAATTGAGGTGAGGGTGGGAGAAAGTCAGTGTCGTCCCTGCTCAAAATGGAGCACTTCCTGGAAACCCCCCAAACTGCACTTACCTGTTCCATGCACTGTATCATTCTTTTATGTCAACCCATGATATAATCCCTCCATTGTTCTTTAAAAAATCATTACATTTTGAGACATTTTAAAAAACCCTGCATGGCAACTGTGTATAATTGCTCCCTTCTCTCTCTCCATTTGAAATCTTGCCATTTATAGGTTCATGCTGTAGAGACTGAACATGGCTGTTAACTGGATCTCCTTTTTCTAATTAGAATGCTAAGATATAAACAGAGTAGATGGTCCTCCTCTTATTCTTTGTATCATTACAAAGCTGTAAACTCCACCACTGCGATCAGGCTCTTTCACCATAATGCCAATAAAAAAAAATTGATAATGGTTAGGCTTCTGGTGAGCTGAGATCACTGCCTATTATGTTGACCAGTAGTGTCTTGTTGTTTTCTTGTACTCTCCTGTCTGTATCCATCTGTTGTCTTCTGTCATATACTTAAATTATGAGCTCTTTGGGTGCCGGGACTCTTTTTTTAAGTCTGTGTTTGTGCAGTCCCAATAACAATGGGGTCCAAGACCTACTCCTAGGTGATACAGTAATACAAGTAAATAATGATAAGATTGTAATATTTTTCTTCTCTCCGCCCCAACTTTTTAGTTTTTGCACTGTGCCTCTCCCCCAGGCAACAAGGTGAAGTGTATTTGCAGAAGAGAAAGAGGCTAAGTTAATTTTCTTGGATAGTTTTGGGGTTTTGTTTTTTTTGTAAATTCCACTTCAGAGTAATAGTACTTTGCAAAGGCAGTGTGTTTCTGAACATGCTCAATATTCTCTACACAGGCATTACATATTAATGGTTTCCTCTTGTGCTTATGCCTGTAACTCTAATTATGCCTAGAATTACTGTATACTTTTTGCTAAGTGAGAGTGGTTTGCAAAGTAAGGAGACCAATATCAGTGACATAATTTGGAAAGGTTTCAGAGTTGCAGCCATATTAGTCTGCATCAACAAAAAGAATGAGGAGGACTTGTGGCATCTTAGAGACTAACAAATTTATGTGAGCATAAGCTTTCGTGGGCTACAACCCACTTCACTGGATGCATGCAGTGGAAAATACAGTAGGAAGATATACACACACACACCCCATGTAAAAATGGGTGTTGCCATACACACTATAATGAGAGTGATCAATTAAGGTGAGCTATTAGCAGCAGCAGCAAAAAAACTTTTGTAGCGGTAATCAGGATGGTCCATTTCCAACAGTTGACAAGAAGGTGAGAGTAAAGTGTGGGGGGAAAAGCAGCATGGGGAAATAGTTTTACTTTGTGTAATGACCCATCCACTCCCAGTCTTTATTCAAGACTCATTTAATGGTGTCCAGCTTGCAAATTAATTCCAATTGAGCAGTCTCTCATTGGAGTGTGTTTTTGAAGTTTTTTTTTGTTGTAATATTACGACTTTTAGGTCTGTAATTGAGTGACCATGGAGATTGAAGTGTTCTCCGAGTGGTTGAGGAATGTTATAATTCTTGACGTCTGATTTGTGTCCATTTATACTTTTACATAAAGACTGTGCGGTTTGTCCATTGTACATGGCAGAGGGGCATTGCTGGCACATATCACATTGGTAGATGTGCAAGTGAACGAGCCTCTGATAGTCTGACTGATGTGATTAGGTCCTACGATGGTGTCCCTTGAATAGATATGTGGACACAGTTGGCAACGGGCTTTGTTGCAAGGATAGGTTCCTGGGTTAGGGTTTTTGTTGTGTGGTGTGTGGTTGCTGGTGAGTATTTGCTTCAGGTTGGGGGGCTGTCTGTAAGCAAGGACTGGCCTGTCTCCCAAGATCTGTGAGCGTGAGGGATTGTCCTTCAGGATAGGTTGTAGATCCTTGATGATGCGCTGGAGAGGTTTTAGTTGGGGGGCTGAAGGTGACAGCTAGTGGTGTTCTGTTACTTTCTTTGTTGGGTCTGTCTTGTAGTAGGTGACTTCTGGGTACTCTTCTGGCTCTGTCAGTCTGTTTCTTCACTTCAGCCGGTGGGTATTGTAGTTGTAAGAACGCTTGATAGAGATCTTGTAGGTGTTTGTCTTTGTCTGAGAGGTTGGAGCAAATGCGGTTGTATCGTAGAGCTTGGCTGTACACAATGGATCGTGTGGTGTGGTCTGGATGAAAGCTGGAGGCATGTAGGTAGGAATAGCGGTCAGTAGGTTTCCGGTATAGAGTGGTGTTTATGTGACCATCGCTTATTAGCACTGTAGTGTCCAGGAAGTGGATCTCTTGTGTGGACTGGTCCAGGCTGAGGTTGTTGGTGGGATGGAAATTGTTGAAATCATGGTGGAATTCTTTTCCATGGGTCCAGATGATGAAGATGTCATCAATGTAGGGCAAGTAGAGTAGGGGCATTAGGGAACAAGAGCTGAGAAAGCGCTGTTCTAAGTCAGCCATAAAAATGTTGGCATACTGTGGGGCCATGCGGGTGCCCATAGCAGTGCCGCTGCCTTGAAGGTATATATTGTCCCCAATTGTGAAATAGTTATGGGTGAGGACAAAGTCACAAAGTTCAGGCACCAGGTTTGCCGTGACATTATCGGGGATACTGTTCCTGATAGCCTGTAGTCCATCTTTATGTGGAAAGTTGGTGTAGAGGGCTTCTACGTCCATAGTGGCCAGGATGGTGTTTTCTGGAAGATCACCAATGGATTGTAGTTTCCTCAGGAAGTCAGTGGTGTCTCGAAGATAGCTAGGAGTGCTGGTAGCATAGGGCCTGAGGAGGGAGTCTACATAGCCAGACAATCCTGCTGTCAGGGTGCCAATGCCTGAGATGATGGGGCATCCAGGATTTCTATGTTTATGGATCTTGGGTAGCAGATAGAATACCCCTGGTTGGGTTTCTAGGGGTGTGTCTGTGAAGATTTATTCTTGTGCTTTTTCAGGGAGTTTCTTGAGCAGATGGTGTAGTTTCTTTTGGTAACCCTCAGTGGGATCAGAGGGTAATGGCTTGTAGAAAGTGGTGTTGGAGAGCTGCCTAGCAGCCTCTTGTTCATATTCCGACCTATTCTTTCCTTTGTCAGCCTTTCGTTCCCATGGGTATCTATTATGTGCTCAGCAATAGCTCCCACTGAGCCAGAGTTATTCGTTAGGATCAAACGTGGTAAGGACATCACAGTTATGCCCTACTCTTTTGAAAATTGCTATAAGATCATTACCTTTTGTGTGGGTGGTCCCCACTGATGGACACAAATGACCTTGATTTAATGTCTTCTGTGAAGGCAGGCAACTCTAACAGTGCAACAGCATTCCCCAGGCACTCCATTGCAAGGTCAGCATTGGATATGAGCCCATATCTTGGCATGAGAGGTGCACCTCTGGGCTTCCAGTGCAGAGGCAACGGTGCTGCCAGCTCTGCTATTTTGATAATCGTGGGAGTTGGGTTTGGAATATAGGAGCACAGAAATGGATCTAAACACAGCAGCTTCTGCTCTTAAAAACAAATAAAACCAAATCCTAGTCCTTTAGTAATCAAATCTTGTTTTACAGTTTGGTAGGAATAATTTACTTCATTAATGCAATTTTACAGTATGCTCTAAACCAAATTTTATACCAGAGCCAGTTCTTTTGGCTGGTTAATAAAACCTTTAAAATACAGTTTACATCCTAGAAACGCTGCCACAACATTAACTATAGCAATGCTGGTAAGGAATTCTGCAATGTTGTGGGGGTCAGTGCTTGTGAGCTGCATTTTCAAAGCAGCATATGTAGATTTGCATGTGCACAAGTCAGATTAGCACTAAAACGATAGGTACATGTAACTCTCCATGCAGTACTTCGGGAACATAGTGAAGATATTTACTGCTCTGAAGCTCATGTTCGGAAATATGAACAGCTGTGCTGCAAACAGAGAACACACATCCGAAGTAAGACAAGCATACAGAAAATTATGTTCTGGCAGTTAACATTTTTATTTGTACACACTGCTATGCAAAGCTGAAAGGAAATATCACTCTTCTAGGATTAATATGTTTTGCAGAGCTAATGGGAAAAATAACCTTTCAACAGAGGAGGTTTTTTGCTCATTATAGGTTTGTTGTTTTTTTTTTTTTTTTTGCTGCTGTTCCTATAATGTTGATCTATAACAAATAAAATTAGTATAGGAAACTATTGTCGTTTTGCTAATTATATTTTGCTAGCAGTACAGGTGACCACTTTATACTTTTTCATAACCAAATTAATCTATTAGTCTAGAACATCTATATATAGAGAGAGTGATAGAAATATTTTGTGTTTTACTTTAACACATTTTCAGGGGGCTCCTAATCTTGGTGCTTACCGTTCATTAGAGATGTATCTTTCAGTCTGTCTAGGTTCTTTTCTTTTACTTTGCTCATAAATGGTCAGAGTCATAACTCCACTTACTTCCATTTATAGGGAGCAACTGGGGTTTTTACAGTGACATCAAAAGGGGACTCCATAATAGTAATACTTGGCCATTATATGTAGCTTTACATCTTCAAATTCTTTACAAACAATAACTGAGTTCTCCCAGTGCTCCCTGGAGGATAAGTAGCATCCTCTCCATTTGCCAGATGGAGGAAAATGAGACAGAGGTTGTGACTTATCCAGAACCATACAACAAATCAGTAGCAGTCTGGATTAGAGTGCAGAACTTCCTGACTCCTAGTCCTGTGCCCTGAAGAGCAGACCTGCTACCTCGTTACGCTTAAGTGGGGTCCCTTGTATTAGAGGGGAGCTCCATCTTCTTTCAAAGGAACAGGAGTACTTGTGGCACCTTAGAGACCTTAGAGATGCATCCGATGAGGTGGGCTGTAGCCCACGAAAGCTTATGCTCAAATAAATTGGTTAGTCTCTAAGGTGCCACAAGTACTCCTGTTCTTTTTGCGGATACAGACTAACACGGCTGCTACTCTGAAATCTTCCTTAAAGTTGATAAACCCTTTCTGTTTAAAGGTTGACTCTTCTAAATGCTCCAAAATCCTCGGGGTTATTCAGGTTGCATTGAAATGTGGTGTGCTTCATGGGGTATGGTTGATGATCCATATGTGGGGTCACTTGACCCTGGGGTTCCTGAGATACAGCCTCCCCTCTCCCCCAGTAAACAGCTTTTCTAATGGTTGGCATATTCTGGCAGGGTTTTTTTGCCCAGACCTAGAGATCAAACCAGGGCTCTGATTCTGGCACAAGGGTTTCACTCTCTAGAGGGTTACCTCCCTGCACCCCCCACCCCCCGAGAATGCATGGCTCCTGCTAGCCCTTTGGGGGATCAACATTCAGAACATTAGCAGCAAAAGAGTTTGGCTCGCCAGTTAGATTCTTAAATAAGGCTCAAGCACCAGATTACATTGAGCATGTGCAGAGAGAGAGGTTGAGATTTGTAGGTGTAAAGCTTTCACTGCATCGGGAAGTCTCAAGGGGTAAGCAGTAAGCCATTGATCCTCAACCCATCCAGCCAGTGACAGTTTAAGTTCCACCTCAGGCAGAAATCTGGAAAAGGTCAGAAATATATTGCTAAAATCTGATTTGGGGAAGGGAATTATTTTGGGGGAATGTATTTGAAATATTTTTGTTTTAAAAAAAATAGACATGCAAATGCTTCCTGGCAAGGGAGGAGCATTTTAGGAGGCGGCGGAGTGGGGGAATAGAGGGATTTGGGGTTGCATCATCATGGGGAAGAGGGATTATGGGGAGTGAGATAAATGGGGGGGGTGGCTGGTAGGGGAGGGGGGAGGTTTGGAGGCTCAGGTGATGGGGAATGACACTGGGAAGGGGACATGGGGGTGAGTGGCTGGGTGCCTGTCAGCTCCACTTTCTCCCCTTCTCTGTTTGTGCTGGGATATGGGGACTCTCCTCTTCCAGGGGCGGGGTGTGTGTGCTTCCCCCCCACCCCAACCCCAGTCACACGAGCTGGGTTATAGGAGGGCTTGCTTTTCTGGGGGGTGTCTGAGCCTTGCGCCCCACCCCCTGTGTGTGTGCCAGGATCTGGGGTGGGGGCTGCTCATTTATGGGGTTCTGAAATATTTTGGGTTTTGATTTTTCACTGTAATGGACAGGCGCTACCTGCCCTGTGCTCAGACATGGAGCCTACTCCCTCAGCCGCATTCCACACTTCTACAAGGGGGGTCGGCTGCTGGGGAGTAGGCTCCATGTTTGAGTGAGCTAGTGAGCTATTTTAGTGAAAAGTCAAAACCCAAATATTGTGCTTCTGAAATATTGCCACTCCATGGGAGTTGTCGTTTGGGTGCCTCATGTTTCCATTCTTCTTTAAAGGCCTGGCTTGCTGGTCAGAGCACATTTTCTCCTCTTGGAGAGGGAAGGTGGTGCATCGTGTTGGTCACATGGCTGTGGTGCATTCTAGGAGATGATGTCTGGCTGGGGAGCCTGGCCCACAAAGGGAGAATGGGAGCACGAGGCACCCACATTACAATTCCTATGAGACACCATGGTGGCACTTTAATAGAAATGTTTCCATTTTCAGACACAGTTTTTCCATACAAAAAAAAAAATCAAAAAGCAGACATTTTTCCATGAAAAATTTATTATATAGAAAACCCAATTTTCTGTCAGAAAATGGTTTCAATGGACAATGTCCAATAAGCCCAACCCATTAGCCTTTCATCTCCAGAGACCTGCCTTCAAATCTGATCATTTCATCAGTGAAAATTAGTTCGGTCTAATGTTAGTCTCAAGGGTTCAGTAAAACAGGAAATGATCACAACTGGCATAGCAAATTAGGACTGAGATGTCTTTGCAAAACATTTGGAAAACTTACATTGTCTTTGCCTAGAGCATGTCTAAATTTGTCCACTGCATCACCTTAATTTCATGAGACTTATAGTCACCCAAATCATAGGTGAGCTTGGAAGACCCACCTTTTATTAAGGATGCCTGACACTTCCCATTAAAAGACCCTGTTTCAGGCTGAATGTTTTGGGAAAGTTTCAGCCAAAATGGTCCAGCCATTTCTGAGAATGGAGTTAGGTAAATATACATTTCACAATGTTTAAATAATTCTGGTAACCCTACCTTGGAGAGGCTCTAGCGCCCCCGTTTTTTGGAGCAGGGACTTGAAATTTGACAGCAGAGTGACCTTTGTCTGGGATGTTCCTTTTGCTGTGAAAATCTGGTCTAAACTTTGCCAAGTTTGGGAAAAAAAGATCTGTTTGCACCTGCTCAGTAAAGTCATTTTTAGAGTTTAGCAGCTAAAATTTCCAAAACTGTAAATGCTGTATATAATGGAAACCACTTCAAGTCCGCACCCCACACACCTTTAGTTCCAGAACCTATGCTTTTGTTTGTTTTAAACCTGCTGCCTTGTAGCTCACTGTTCCTCGGCTCCTCCTCTGTAAACTGGCGATAATTACCCCCCACACACACACACGTGCACACCTCATGGGGCATTGTGAATATAAATGAATTCATGTTTGTGAAGCACTCTGAAATGACAGTGATGAGCATCATAGAAAAGCCCAGGAGGAAATAAATAATTCTGTCTTCAGAGCTGGGTTTGACTAGTGTGCAGTAAATGAGGCTTGGGACCATGCATGGAACAATGAGGATAAAACAAAATATTGAATAGCTGCTCATTAATTGTGCACTATCTATCCTGTGCACTGAGTGAACACTAGCATGTGGTCATGTAATTAAAGACAGTATCATAATGCATTTGCTCAAGGGGCCAAACAAAGACTGCACAAGCAACCTTAATTCTGACGTTTCCTAATTTTTCAGTGCTTGACTTTACAATATTTTTAACATAGTTCTTTTCTGTGCGTAATATATATTGTAAAACAATTCTCCACCTGCCTTCCATGCCATGCTGCCAATTAGATGAGCAGTGTAGTTAGCTGGACAAACAGAGGTATCACAATGGCCCTCAGATAGCTAAATGGAGATTAGCAAACCTGAGGCTCTGACAGTATTGAAGGCCATGCATCTTTGGAGAGTAATACATTTTATTTGCTTATTATTTCTAAGAGGTTAGTAATTTTTGTAGTGTAATCTTTTCGGTCATTGTTCTTGATCATCCTATTCCAGCATTCCTAATTTTGTTTCTGCATTCATTCTTCATAACTTATTGTTAATGGTGGTGAATAAAATCTCTCTCTCTACAGTTGAGAGCTACATTCATGAGACTTGTATGACTTCAGCCCAAGTAGGATCTGGCACTGACCCTTGTTTTAGATGATTATTTAATTTAGTTTACAGCAAAACACTGTTTGGAATCATGATTTTTGTTTCCAGGAAGCAGCCTTGGAAGAAAGGCATTGCCTTCTTGTGTGATCTTTAAAAATGATTCAGAGTGTTAGCAAAGAACAATAAAGGTGAAATAAGAAGAATAAGGGGAAATTGGGGAAGAGGAAAGCCAGGGGAGTGAAGCACAAGATTAATTTAGGCTGACTGTACTGAACCTATGAACTAAATCACTCCAGAGCTTTCAAACGTAGGCCCCAATCTGACTTTAGTGGAACTATTCACATGAACAAAGCTACACACTGACTGTAGAATTAGTCTGTGACTTGGACTACATGCCCATGTGAAGGAGTACGAGCCTCCCTTTTGCCTCTGTGAGGAGTATGTAGACCTTGGAGCTGAGCATGTAGAAATAAGTGGGTATGCCTCACCATCCTCAATGGGTGTAGGTGGCAATATGCAGAGATTTGGCTCCCCACCACTCGCTGCTCAGTATAGTTGAACCAAAATGGGTGGGTGTCTTCACTGTTACTGGTATAGGCTAGGTTCCATTCCCCAGCTTCCAAGAGCACAGAGGAAGCAGGTATTGTAACTCAGGTCTCTCTCTGAGTCAGGTAATTCCTTGGATGACCTCTCTGTTCTGCAGCTTAAACACCACCCCTTGCTCAGGAATATACTGTGACAAAGTTCCAAGCCTGTAATTGTGGGTCCCATGCTTCCTGGCAGATCCAGGGGCCTCAGAAACTCACTAAGGCCCTTCCTTTCATAGTGTAGTGGCCAGAGTCACAGCTTATTGAGTTACTTTCATCACAGGCCAGTATGGGAGATGGAAAGGGGAAATACCCCACAGTCTGTTGCACCATAGAGCTCAGTAGGCACAGTTCACCCTCCTGAATGGACTGAGTCTTGCTTCCCCTCTCCAGGGGATCTCTGTAGACTATGGGGGGAGGGGAACCCAGGCTCACCCTCTACTCCAGGTTCCAGCCCACGGACCCTAAGGATAGCAGCTGTTGGTGGCTTTCCCTCCACCACTAAATGCTGCTTTGATTCCCTGGGCCACTTCCCCCATGGTCCCCTCTTCCTAGCTTCACCCTTACCTCAAGATACAGCAATACTGCTTCCTCCTCCAGCTCCTTTCACCTGGACTCTCCTGAGGAGAACTGGAAAGGAGAGCTTTTAAGCAGCCTGAGTGAGACCTTGATTGGTTCCACCTGTCTCCATTAGCCTAATGACCTCAATTGGTTAATTGGCATCAGGTGTCTTGATTGACCTGGCGTGACCTTTGTTTGGCTATCCAGGGAACAGGAACCTGCTCATCCTGCGGCTGATATACCTGCTTTCCACCACTCTCTTATACCCTTCTGGTCTGACTCCGTCACAATACCTAATGTCACAATCTACCCCTAAATGTTTACAAGATCAAGGCCATAGTGTTCAAAAGCTTGATTTTGACACTCTTACCCTCATTAAGTTGTACCTTGAAATTCATGGGGCTACTCATGAAGTAAGGTGATACTCAGCATTAGTGATAGAATCAGAGTCTGGGCCTAAATGACATGGTCAGTGTCCTTAATTTAACCTTCTGTATCTTTCCCCACCCCCCGTAAGCCAATCCTGTTTTCTTGCACAACTCAACTTCCAACTGAAGTCAAAGACTGCAAGAATGAGCACAAGGAATAGTGGGGTAAGGGATCCCTATATCTTGCTTCAAACATTATGCAATATATCAATATTTCCTGCTGTTACAATCAACCTCTGTCTACTTAAACACTTAGTACCTGGCAAACTGGAGTGTAAATCTACCGTACACTAGCCCTGCCATGCATAAGTGTCTGTGTGCTCCTGCTGCTGTGCACTAAAAGTGTGCTTTAATTTACTCCCACTCAAAAGAAGTTAGATCAAAGTGCACTATGGAACTTTTAGTGTGTGGCAGCTTGGTGCAGAGTAGATTTACACCCACACTTGCTGCAAACTAAGTGGTCGTGTAGATAAGACCTAGCAAAGCGCTGTTGCGCAGAATGAAGGAAAACATTATTTTTATTCTAAAAGAAAAGTGAATTCCATTTCAATAGAGTATTGGACCCAGTGAAGGGTTAAATAACTTTAAAATTACAAGCAATAATCTGCAAATGTCCTTTTAATGTAATTAATTTACAAATCATTTTAATTTCGGTTTGGATCTGCTCTAATTGTGCTCAGTGTTAATTGCTTTAACATACTGAAATCATGCATTTAAAAATCTCCAAGTTGCATTAACAACTCTTTAGAAAATATCCAGAGAGGTAATGAAAATAAATGACTAACTCTGAAGTTATATATTGACTCTTTTATCACTGTTTATATCTGTTCTATCAGACTTTTTAAAAAGATACGCTTTCTACTTTAGAAAAGCTATGACAATGGAATAAAATCATTTGACAATGAATTACATTATGGCATAGCCTACAATTACTGTTTTATCTCACATGAAGTGAGAAATATTTGTGCCGTACAGTCTTTTTTTAAAAGACTTGCATTGTTAAAGGATCTGACAGTCTTGGAGTAATATGTACGCTACAAAAGCATTATTATTTTGATACACAGAAGTACTATTTTGAGCTTATATCTCAATTTGCTGATACATTTTTTACTTTTATAGTTATTAAGGATTTGTGGAATCACATACTCCTGTAACACCCCATTCACATGAATTGGAATTAGAAACGTGTTTGAACTTCACGCAGAAGTTCAGATGGTAACATGCTGGATAGCAAGTCAAACTAAAGGACATTGAGGGCTTTGTAGTCTAACCAGCCCTGCTTTTAAAACTTCTGTTTGCCTGTGTTGTTTCTGTTTAGAATGTTAATATCTCAAATTTCTAAGTGGCATCAATCCTTTTTATTTTTCTAAGGATCTTATCTACAATAATTTAGCTCTGTGGGATCTTACTTGATGTCTCAGACACCCACTGAGCAAAGCACTTAAGCAGCTGCTTAAGTGTATTCCGCAAGGGCCTGATCTGGTAATCCATGGAAAAATTACCATTGACCTCAGTGGCCTTTGGCTTACTATACATATGCTGAAGTCCTTTGGAATTTTAAGCATGTACATAAAATTAAGATTGTGCTTAAGCGTCTCACTAAACTGACACTTCCATTCCTAGAGGGAAAAGTTTAGGAGCAGATAGCTTCATTTACACCAGCTGAGGATCTTCCCGCCCGCTCCCCCCACCCCCGTTTTGTTACATCTTCTTTCACAACTTAGTTCCGCCCTAAAGCCCTCTTAGTGTGGTTGATTTCCTGCAGTATTTTTTCATTTTCCTTAATCTCCTATAATCAGGGAGACAAAGCACACTACAGTTTCCTTAATGTGGTCCTGATATTGCCTTACAGTGTCAGAAAATAAGATCTATTGAAAATATCCAGAACAGATGATGCACAGGTGATTTAAATATATAATACATGATCATCCTGGAGTCCTTCCCTTGCTCAGGACACTGTATTGTCCAATGGTCAGACTTTCCTTTCATGGTTTAGTCTATAACATTATTATTGCCCTGCATCTTGGTAGCTTACACTTCTCCCTACTGTTCTACGTGAGCTATTAAAGCTATGAGTTTAATCTACCAAAGCAATTGTGAATGTTGTGGGTTTTTATATTTATATGTATGGGAGAGGTGCCCAGAGCATGAGATAAGTACCCATATGTCTACATTCAAAGACAGAAAGCAATAGAGGTCAACCTACATACCAGCGGTGGCTGACCTGTGGCTCCGGAGCCACATGCAACTCTTCAGAAGTTAATATGTGGCTCCTTGGATAGGCACCAACTCCGAGGCTGGAGCTACAGGTGCCAGCTTTCCAGTGTGCCAGGGACTGCTCACTGCTCAACCCTGGCTCTGCCACAGGCCCTGCCCCCACTCAACCCCTTCCCACCCCCTCCTCTGAGCCTGCCATGCTCTCACTCCTCCCCCCCCCCCCAAGCCTCCTGCACGCCATGAAACAGCTGATCGGGAGGGAGGGGAGGCGCTGATCAGCGGGGCTGCTGGTGGGTGGGAGGTGTGGGGAGCTGATGGGGGGCTGCTGACATATTACTGTGGCTCTTTGGCAACGTACATTGGTAAAGTCTGGCTCCTTCTCAGGCTCAGGTTGGCCACCCCTGCTATATACACTCATGTCTTGATTCTCCATTTTCTGGGTATACAGTTATACCTGTCCTAAGTGAGTTCAGAGTAGGTGTAAACTACCACTATTATACAATCACTGGAGAAGTCCTAAGTGGTGGTACTATTCAATCACACTAGTTTTGTTTCATTCCATCCACAATCATTTATTTACATGTTGTGTTGTGATCGTAAGCCTTTCTTGGCCGGGACCTTTTCTGTAACTCTTTGTAAAGTGCCTAGCATTCTAGGCAAATAATAAACAGCCATTATAATACATTTAGCAGAAACTATAATATTTAATAAAAAGACATTTCTTAGACATGCAAAAAGCTTTCAGATATGAAATATACGGAAGATCATTCATTTAACTACCTGTTAGAGATCGCAGGAAGCTATGTCACATTCTAGGGCTCGAGGCAATGCCCAGTTGTCATGATAACAGGTTGAAGATCATTTGTTTCACTTATGAAAATGTCACAGACATGTTGTACCCCTTATTATTTTCATACTTTTGTGAGGTGCAGTGGTTTTTGGTTTTGGTAATGGTTACATATTATGTAAATTAAGCTAATGTGATTCTAATAGAGAATATTTGGTACTACAGGTTTTCCACATTTAGACTTTGAACTGTTCCTTTTACAGAAATGCTTGAAAAATTATTTATAATCCATTCCGATTGCTTTCTTCCTGAGTGCCATGCTTGCTTTCTTTAGAAATCAATCCGTTGGATGGAACAGAATCAGATCACCTTCTGAAATCCAGATTCATTGTCTACTCTTTCAGTTTTTTCTACTAGTGCAGTGATTTCAAGCCGCTTTGTTGCATGGGATCTTCCTTGGAAGAACCTCTCCTGACTGACCCATGACCCCCTCCCTACTGTACACAGATTTGATAATGTTTTGTCATTCTGGCAGTTGGCAGGAGCAATTGCCACTTGCTTTAGAAAACCTTGTGAGAGGAAAACTCTGTGAGGTTGCACTTATGGAGCTTCCCCTAGAACCCATGGATCCCTCAAGACCCACAGAAGCCACATGGTCTTCCCTATGGAGACCTTCTGCTCCTACAGGAGCTCTGGAGTCCCTGCCCTCTCTCTGGCTCCCAGGCAGCATGGCTACAATCAAGCAGTGCTGCCAGGTTCTCCCTTCCTGGAGCTACTCCTGGAAACTCCCCATAAAGGAGGATGAACGTTACACTGTGTGTGTGTGTGGGGGGGGGTGAACTAGTGCAGTCTTGAACTGTAGGATTCTAATATCCTTACTCCAGTCAAGTTGTAGCTTACTCCAGGAATAGTCCCATAGATTCCAGTGGGTCTGTTCCCAGAGTAAGGTACTGTTAACATGCATAAGGATATGAGACTCTGGCCCTCCGAGACCCAACAGACAACAAGCTCTACTTCATGTTTGCTAGGTATTTGCTGCTGAAATAGACTCGGGTTGCCAATTTTTGGTTGGACATATTCCTGGAGGTTTCTTCGCATGACATGATCTTTAATTAAAGATTGATCTTTAATTCCTGGAGACTCCAGGCCAATCCTGGAGGGTTAGCAAACTTAGAATAGTCATATTTACATTTTTTTTAAAACATCAATTGAAATAAAAGAGATTGTAGTGTTCAGCCCCTCTGAAAACCACATCACCTACCTAAAATGCCTAAAAATTGGATAAGGTGCCTACGTTTAGACTCCCAAGTTTGAAATATTGGCCTACATAATTTTTTCCCTCTTGCTGTGTGGGCATAACCTGTAGGCTGCCGTGGTACTTAATATTTTGAATTATATGATTTTGTCAGAGAGAGATACAGGCAAAAAGAACTGATTTCACCAGTGGTATTTCAGCATCTGCAAAACATTATACCTCCACTAGCAAACAGCATTTCTGCAAGGTCTAATTGCCTATGCATTAATTTACACACAACTTGTAAAATCTGTGTGTAATAGTGCCATGTGGTGGTTGCCAATATTATTACAGGGAAGTGGAAGATTCCTCTCCACCAGGCTGAGGAGTTGCTCCAAAGAGGTTGCTTCAGCCCATTAGTGCTACAGGTCCTCTTTGTGGCTCTCCCAAATCCTTACTCCCCTTATGTAGCAGAACCACAGTGGTTCCATTTCCATGAGTTTTTTTGTTGCTGCAGAGGGATTAAAAATAGTTTTATATGAAGAGGACGCTGAGAATATGGCCCAGATTTTGGAAGCAAAGCGGAGAAGAGTCTAACGGAAATGTGCAAACACATGTACCCATATTTTTGGGTTCAAAACCCACTTGTGTGCACAGACAGGAACCCTTACATCTTGAAATCTGCATTCAGCACTAGCTAATCACCACTCTAAGGCTGCAGCACAGTCAGATATACTGGGTACTCTTCTTTTAAAAATAAATAACTTGAGGCTGAGTTAAGCACACCGGAAAGCCTGGGTCTAATTGCTTTTAATTGGCCAGAGCCTAACAGAGGGCCAGAATCTGAGATCCTTATTCATGAATGGCACCTTATTCCACAAGTAGTCTTGCTAACTTCAGTGGGATTACTGATGGAGTTGATACTGTTCAGTGTAAGGGTGATAGAATCTCACCCATTGTAAACTGACAGACAATATAAGTGCACCTCAGTCATTGAAAGACTGCTATACATCTTCTGTTCTAAGTTATGAGGCTTCTTAGGTACTGCTGCATCAACCTATGTGGTAACTGTGTGGTATGGCGTACCCAGGAGGAAGGGCCCCCCCCATTTATTTATTTTGCTAGATACACTTCAGATCAAAGTTTGAGGGGCTTTTAG
The DNA here is from genome assembly GCF_965152275.1 of Natator depressus. Taxonomy (NCBI): domain Eukaryota; kingdom Metazoa; phylum Chordata; order Testudines; family Cheloniidae; genus Natator; species Natator depressus. Next base: position 83,060,660 of record NC_134241.1, on the reverse strand, counting down.
ATCTGATATTTTGGCCCGGGGTCTTCTGTCATCTTCACCTAAACAAGATTTGAGCAGAGGTCTTCAGAGGTGACAGGCTAACAAATGAACACTCTTCTTGTGCATCAGTCCACTTCTGATTCTGGGTAAAACCTGAAAGCGAGAGGCATATGAAAACATTTAAAAATAAACCAAAAATTACCAAAACATCCTTGACTTCCTAAAAAGTTTGAAGCTTGTTTAAGTTTGATTTGGTTTTGTCTGGATGGAAGGTTGGGTTGGTTGTTATTTCACTGGATTCTGCTTTTCCATCCCTAGTCATGCTGAACATGTATCTTGGCTGTTGAGTGACACACTGCACGGCTCAAAATTAAATCTGAAATGAAATATTAGCCTGGGTAGTGAGCATAGGTGCTATTGGGTACTCTCAAAGTCTAGCACAGGTGAAGACTGCTATTGTCCAGGCAGGTATTCTCTTTAGGTAGTTGACTGCATCTATTCATTTCACTAAATGTTCATATATGTCACATGGCCATCAGGATATATAAACTTTTGCAGCTATAGCAATCATTTGTAGAAGCCAAAGGTCACGCTGAGAACTAGATTCCAGCATAATGATCTCATTTTGGGAATGTGATTTCCCCTCCCCTGCCTTTGGGGGCTGAGTGTAGAGAGTAGTGGAATGAACTGAAAGCCAAAGTGATGTTTGCTATGGAGAGAATGCTAGAGGAAGAAAGTAGGGAAGGCACACTTGGCTGGAATACCAGGAAAGTGAAAATGGCAATTATTTTTATTTCAAAATGTCTCTGAGACAGAAAGGGAAGAGAAAAGTAGAAATGCAGATAGAGACAGGACAAGATTTCTAAATGCATTTCCCTCCTCCCCTCGCCCCCCAAATAATACTGTTGTAGTAAGAGATGGCTGGCAGGGGATTTTATGCCCCAACCAGCACTTGCAAGTGCTTTTGCTTTTACAAATAACATGTCAGAGACTTAGAAAGGAAGAGCAGGAGACAAGCAAGGTGCCCCAACAGATCACTTCTAAGTGTTTTTTGTCCCAAAAGTATTCAAAAGACCAAGAGAGAACTTCCCCACCCCTCCCTTGGGTATTTATTTTCTTATGTGATTTGACAGAAACTAAATTGGGACATGAAGGGATGCTCTGGAGAATGTCCTGATTTCCCAAGGTCAAGAGAACAAAAGTCATGTTTCTTTCCCCTCCTTTGGTTTTCATCTGATTTGACAGAGCTACAGCAAACTTACTTTTGGGAAAGTAAAATAGAACTTTTAAGTGGTATTTCCTCATGTTTTATAATATATTTATATCGGGAAGAGAAAAAGGGGAGAAAAGACTTTCATTTTCAATGTAGACCAAATCTCTGTGAACTGTGAATGAAATAAAAGGAATCCAATAAAATTCCGAAAGAAGAGAGGACTATAGTCTCTCTGCAGGACCTGGAACTGAATGTGAGCTGAAGAGCATCATACAGTCACTGCTGCTGCTAAGACCATTACCACAAGAAACTGTTCAGTGACAGAGCATCCTCAGTCAGTGCTGAATTCCAGCTTGACAACAGTCGTGCTCAGACAATAACCCACCACTCAAACTCATTTCCTCGTCTACCTCCTCAGTAATGCTACTTGGACATGATACTAGAAGAAGACCTAATCTTTCCCCCACCCCCATCCCAGTCTTTGAATCCCAGTACATTAAAAATGCATTGAATTTACACTCCAGGGGCAGGAGGAGAGGGGCACCCCAGTCAATCCTCACTGAGGTAATTGCCCTATTACAAAGCAATGTAAATGAAAGCTGCTCTTGGACTGCTCGCCAGGCACTAGTCCTGCCTCTGGCTGTGCCCAGAATTAGGGGAGGTGTAAAGCTAGCCTAGAATCACCTTTGCCTCCTCCACTCCAGCTGAGTTGAAGATTAAGCCTTCTGTTCCTACAGCAGTGGTTTTCAACCTTTTTTCATTTGCGGACCCCTAAACATTTTTGAATGGAGGTGCTAACCCCTTTGGAAATCTTAGGCCTAGTCTGTGGACCCCCAGGTTGAAAACCACTGTTCTATGGTAATGACAACTTTTTGTGGACCTCTTAGACATTAGTCTGCAGACCACAGACTGAAAACCACTGCCCTGCAGTATATGTTTGCCAAGCTGCAAAGTCTCAACACAGGGACTCTGAATCCCTTTGTATTGCAGTCAATCAGTCTGAGCTAGAGTAATCACAGGACAGTTACTGGGAAAGGAAAACAAATGTGCTTCTACAGAAGAGGAAGAGTGGGGAAGGAAATAAGGAGAAGCATCTTACTGGTGTTGGTCTCCCAGGGAAAGACCATTTATACCTAGTAGGGGTGAAAGGCTGATGTGGTGACTTTGCATTTAAAAAGTTTAAAAAGGACAGCGCTAAGCTTGAAATCCAAGCTGGCACATTAATGTCAAGGGGTATGTTTCTCTCTTTGACGACAACTACAAAATAGATTGCTCAGGTCAGGTACAAGGTATGGCAAGAAATCCCCTGCAGAGCTAGAATGCTCTTGCAAGACCTGGAGGAACTCATAAACCAAGTGCTCTTATCACGCTGTTCTTATGTTTATGCTTCCTGGCCCTGAATATCAGCAGTACTGATTGGGATATTGACCTAAACACAAAGGTGACTGGTGAAGGAAGAGGGTAACATTGCTCTTGTGGTGAAAGTGCTGGACTAGAAATCTCTATCACAGACTTCCTGTGTCACTTTCTCTTTGTGCCTTAATCCCCCATCTGTAAAATGGGGATAATGACCCTTACCTGCCACACAGAAGTGTATTAGGCTAAATTCGTTAATACTTGTAGGTGCTCAGGCACTTTGATGATGGTGTCATAGAGGTATCTATATAGACATTTCTGGCATTCAGAAAAAACAATGATCTCCTGTCCCTATGAACTATTCCTCTCTGCCACAGAAAAACTTTGAAAAGACTATCTGCTGCTATAGAGCCAACAAAAGCTTTGTACATGTTGAATACTAGCCAAAGGCAGAATATTAGAAAATCTGATATTAGCTTTTAGTGGAGGGGCACTGGGATGGTGGTATCTCTAGTCTGAGTAGTGACTCATGCTCTGGAGGAGCAGTATTAGTCTGAAATTGAGCTCTCATCAGTCATATAGCTACATGTTATTCTCTCTCTCTCTCTCCATCAACAGAAAACGCTGTGTGCCAATGGCTTTACTTAGGGCAGGGAGTCAGAATCAAAAGTTTTCAAGGCAATTATGAAACTATTTTCTTTTCCATGTCTTCTCTCCTCCTCGAGATAGTCATCTAGATTCGGATACTGATGTCAGCTGTGGCATTCAAGTAGTATCCAGCAAATAAAAAATGAGTTACAATCATGGGATGAGAACTTTCACACTTGGTCAAGGTTGTCGGGTGCAACTGAATGACAGAACAATTTGGCAGAAAATGAGAACTTTGAATCTGAACACTCCTGCACCTGGAGAAAGTTCACTTTCAGATACAAACCTCACAGCCTATGCCCATCTCAAAATTTCAGCAATGGTTGCATAAGAGGGGGATGCTACACAGCTGGGCACCATGAGAAAGACTCAGCAAACAAAGGAAAGCATTTTGAATAGTGTAGCAGTAATATCAAACAATTGACCAAAGAGATTCTTTTGCTAGAAGGTGGTTGGGTCCCATGCTGCTTCACTGCAGTTTTCAGACCTTGCCTTTGATATTTTATGCCTACCATTAGTGATGACTAGCATCAGACACATGTGGTTTCACCTAGACTGCTGCTTGATCAGCCAAGTTAGAGAAATGGCCTAATAATTCCTTGAGCTTGTCCCCATGAAGGGCATAGTCCTTAAATAGAGGATGTTTCAGACATCAAATTTAACTGTGCTGTTACTATTTCTTAATTCTCTTGGGGTGGAGAGGTTCTCCCTCGCTGTGAAGTATCGTCAGCTTTAATGAAGCTTTCCTAGGATCCTGAGAGCTTGGAAAACTTTTTATGGTTTGTTTGTTCTCAAGCAAACTTTCTCTCCCAGACAGGTTTTTTTGAAGCTCTCCCAGCTGCTGAGAGCATTCGCCATGGCACTGGCTGCTGCTTGAAACTAAATTTGTTTTGGCAATGAAATAAAACAAAGCATTAAACTGTTGTGTTTCAGCAGTGAAACTGGTGCTAAATGAATAAGTGTAAAAATAAAGAAATTATCAGACATGCGGGCGTCTGGAATTAATTTGTGAGGTATATTGGCTATCTCGGCATTTAATTATATTTTGATTTAAAATACATGAGTGGGAGTAAACCATGATGTGTTTAATAGTTTGTCACTATATCTAGGAAGCCCAAGCCGCATTTAATCCACCTCATGTCAAATGGTTGCCAGTAAAAGGTGTCATGGGAATATCCAGTCTTGGCAAGATAACTACCATGCTATTTCCTTTTTACTTATTAATCCATATGTAAGAAGGAGAAACGGTCAGCTATCCATGAACAGCAGCCAGATGCTATGCCCTTTTCAAATGTACTCCAAATGAGAATGAAACCATACTTCTTGTTGTGCCCATTAGATAGCATTATCTCCATAGAATGCCAATTCATATCTCTGTGTGCTATGTGTGGTTCTCACATATGGGATTTTAATAACCTTCATGCTGTGCTAAGAATTCATAAGCAGGGTTGATCGAGGAAAGAGCACCACAGGACTTTGTTTTTCAAAACAGCAATAATGAAAAAATGGGGTATGCAGCATTTCTGTAAGGATCTTGTGACAGAATTAGCAATGTGTCTGCTGCTAAAGTGCAGTTGTTACTAGGGCAGGGGATAAGTACAGTACTTAGTTGCTAGATATCTTTTCAGAATCAATTTTTCTCATCCCCCATTTAGCAGCTTCCATAACTTTCTACTGTGTTATAGGTCCAGATTTGCTGATCTGATTGCATAGGATGTCCCCCTATTTTTCCAGAATTTAATGAATGTTATATTCTGATTTCTTATTACACATCCCTATAGATATGACTTTATGTTCTCCCCAGCTAATGAGCTACAGTTTATGCTAAATGACCCCTGGCTTGTTGCAGTGCCTTTGGGTTATAAGTTAGAAAAGAATTCATCACGCTGGACTAGTTCTTTTCAAACTGCTTTTTATCTCATCTACCGTAAATTCAATGTCCATTGACTTGACGTGTGCAACCACAAATGCATCAGCCAACACTGGTGCAAGCACAGCGGTTACCAAATGGCATGTAATAGCAGCACAGTCATGCCCTCTTTCCCCAGGCACTACATGGGTTGCTTTCAGTGCTGGAGGCCCCTGGATCAATCCCCGATGAGTTGGCTGAGATGGTGGCCATCACATAAACGCTTCATTTTCACACTGCAGTCAGTATGAAACAGCCTTAGAAATAAGGATCACAAGAATGAGTCCCATCCAGAGTTCCCATATGGCCCTATGCTACACTACTGCGTGGAGCACACTTTGTGGCAGGTACTGAACCCCAGCTGTAGAACCCAGCATTGTGACTGGACAGAACAGAGTTTCAGTTAACAGTATGATTTATTTAATGTAGGCCCTTTGGAAGATTGGAAGTCTGATGTTCAGTCTAAACAAGCAACTTTCAGAATGTTTAGGACAGGCGCAAACTATTTGCCTGTCTGGCAAGGTTTCAGATATCTGAAGTAGAGATTCATTTGCTTCATGGAGTTCCCTGGCATATTTTTCATGTCCACCGGGGGCCCTCAATATTTTTCTTTGCTACCAAATTTTATCATCCACTGGTGTGCTTTTTGTTTAACTGACTTTCCTCTGTAATGCTCTCCTGTGTGTGTGTGATTGTGGCAGGCAGAAAAAGTAAAAAGGAGCACACAAGGAGAAAGACACACTTTAGGTTTCATTAACTATTCAACTCTCATTCACAATTTCAAAATGGACTCTGAGTAAGAAAGGGAACATTTTAAAAGTATTAAAGCCAGCTAAATGACTTGGAAATATATTGAAGATGATAAAGAGGTTTATATTTTAGCACTTCTAATCAGTAATGTATAAAATTAAACATTATATTAGTCAGATTAGTGATTGCTGGGCAGAGTTAAGGTTATTTAAGTTATCATGACTTCATATTTTCCAATATTTTGTTGTTTTTAAATTTTTGTCATCACTTAACATTTCCAAACTTTCAGTGTTTGTTTGTTTTTTTTTAAAAATTCAGCGTTCCTTTATTTTTTTTGTGGTTTTGTTTTTTGTTTTGTTAACCCCTTTAAGAAATTGTTGTCTTTGTGACTTACTTTGGTGTAATATTTTTTTATGTTGATCTGGGGTAATATGTTTATATATTTATTTTGATTTATATCTTTATGAAAATATGCCTCTCCCAGACTCAAGCAGTGTGTGTGTGTTTATGTACACACTCATGCTCACAGTTGCAGCTGGATTCCAGAAATGTTGCTGGTGAGGCTAAAGGTAGAAAGATCCCTTTCTCCACACACAAACACACACACACACACTCTTCATATTTTCAAAGTGAAAAAACTAGGGCACTGTGTTCATGGGTATTACAGGTAAGCATTTTACTGGGGGATAAGGGATCCTTATGGGGAAGTGGAAATAAAAAGGGATGCCCTCTCCCTCCCGCCCTCCCCTTTCAAATAAAAAACAGTGACACTTTGCAGTAAAGGGCAGGGTGGAAGAAAACAGTTTTCTCTCTGTAACCTCTTCACTGTACTTTCCTAGTTGCAACATCTCCGTCTCCAATCTTCTGTTCTCTCCTGTGTGTGGGCTTTCTACACATAGCTACACACATACCCACACACCATTAATTGACTCAATCCCTGTACACTGAACTCTGCCTAACCCATCCATTTCCTGGCTCAGAATATTCCTAACAGCTTCTGCTCCTCCAGCTCCACCTTCCATCTGCTCCTGATCACGCATGCGTGCACACATTCCAGTCCCAGTTCCTAGATTCATCAATTTTAAGGCCAGAAGGGATGATTAGAGCATCTAGTCTGACCTCCTGGATGTCACAGCCCATTTCATGTGATCCAGTTACCCCTTTATTTGAGTAAAGCACATCTTCCAGAATGACATCCAGTCTTGATATGAAGACATCAAGAGATGGAGAATCCACAAATTCTCTTGGTAGTTTGTTCCAGTGGTTAATCCCCCCTCACTGTTTAAAAAAAATTGTACCATATTTCTAATTTAATTGTGTCTGGCTTCGGCTTCCTGCCATTGGCTCTTGTTATGCCTTTCCCTCTAGAGTAAATAGCCATTTGGTAGTCAGTATTTTCTCCCCAGCTGTGCACCCCTACTCTTTCTACCTCACCTCTCCATGTCTCAGAACCACAGTTTTCAGCTCTAAGCCTCTTCCACCTGAGACACCCCCCCACCAACCCAGAACACCTTCTCCACGCTCCCCCTCACAACACCCAGCTGCAGAACACTTCCTTCTTCTACCTACCACCCATCATCAACTCCCTCTACGACTACCAGGATCAGGAACTTCCTTTTCCCCATGTCAGAACCCGCTGTCTGTCTCAGCCCCCTCCCTCACCCCTAGCACATGCTTAGTCAGAGTTAAAGGCCAGAAGGAACCACTTGATCATCTCATCTGACCTACTGTGTATATCTGGCCACTAACACCACACGGCACCTGCACATTAAACCTAACCATCAAAATTAGAGAAAAGTATTACAGCCCACAGGAGACTAGACTATTATGTGCCACCCAAAGAGAACAGGCAGTACTGAGGTGCACCAGTGCCTGAGGCCCCTGCCATGGCAGGGAAATGATTATGTGAGATATACCCAGGTAATCCTGCCAAGTAACCTGCACCATGCACTGCAGAGGAAGGTGTCATAAATATAAAGGGAAAGGGTAACCACTTTTCTGTATGCAGAACTATAAAATCCCTCCTGGCCAGAGGCAAAATCCTTTCACCTGTAAAGGGTTAAGAAGCTAGGATAACCTCGCTGGCACCTGACTACAATGACCAATGAGGAGACAAGTTACTTTCAAAGCTGGAGGGAGGGGAACAAAGGGTCTGTCTGTCTGTGTGATGCTTTTGTCAGGAACGGAAAAGGAAGGGAGTCTTAGAACTTAGTAAGTAATCTAGCTAGATATGTGTTAGATTTCTGTTTTGTTTAAATGGCTGGTAAAATAGCTGTGCTGAATGGAATGTATATTCCTGTTTTTCTGTCTTTTTGTAACTTAAGGTTTTGCCTAGAGGGATTCTCTATGTTTTGAATCTGAGTACCCTGTAAGGTATTTTCCATCCTGATTTTAGAGAGGGGATGCTTTTACTTTTTCTTTAATTAAAATTCTTCTTTTAAGGACCTGATTGCTTTTTCCTTGTTCTTAAGATCCAAGGGTTTGGGTCTATGTTCACCTATGCAAATTGGTGAGGATTTTTATCAAGCCTTCCCCAGGAAAGGGGGTGTAGGGCTTGGGAGGATATTTTGGGGGGAAGACGTCTCCAAGTGGGCTCTTTCCCTGTTCTTTGTTTAACACTTTGGTGGTGGTGGCAGCATAAGGTCCAAGGACAAAAGATAAAAGTTTGTACCTTGGGGAAGTTTTTAACCCAAGCTGGTAAGAATAAGCTTAGGGGGTCTTTCATGCAGGTCCCCACATCTGTACCCTAGAGTTCAGAGTGGGGAAGGAACCTTGACAGAAGGCGATAGCCTCCCCAGGTCACTGCCAGCCTGACTAGGGGAAAATTTCTTCCCAACCACACATATGGTGATCAGTTAAACCCTGAGCATGCAGGCAAGAACCAGCCAGCCAAGTTCCTGAGAGAGTATTCTTGGAGCCACCTCAGGTACCTAACTCTCCGTCCACTGTCCTGTCTCCAGCCAGGGCCATGCCTCAGATGAAGGAGATGATGACAACCATCAAAAAAAAAAAACCCTACAAAAAACCCAGACCTCTCAAACAATGCAGCCTTGTTGGGTCTGAAGAAGCATGAGGAGAAACAGTAAGGAACATGTTTCAGAGTAACAGCCGTGTTAGTCTGTATTCGTAAAAAGAAAAAAGAAAAGGAGTACTTGTGGCACCTTAGAGACTAACCAGTTTATTTGAGCATGAGCTTTCGTGAGCTACAGCTCACTTCATCGGATGCATAGCATATTGTGGAAACTGCAGAAGACATTATATACACACAGAGACCATGAAACAAAACTTCCTCCCACCCCACTGTCCTGCTCGTAACAGCTTATCTAAAGTGATCATCAAGGGAGGGCCATTTCCAGCACAAATCCAGGTTTTCTCACCCTTCCCCCCGCCCCCCCCACAGACACACATACAAACTCACTCTCCTGCTGGTAATAGCCCATCCCTCTTTGAAACCTCTCTTTATAATGCACATGATAATCAAGGCGGGTCATTTCCAGCACTAATCCAGGTTTTCTCACCACCGCCACCCCCCTCCAAAAACCACACACACAAACTCACTCTCCTGCTGGCAATAGCTCATCTTACAATGTGCACAGCAATAATCCAAGTTTAACCAGAACGTCTTGGGGGGGGGGGGGGGTTGTAGGAAAAAAACAAGGGGAGATAGGCTACCTTGCATAATGACTTAGCCACTCCCAGTCTCTATTCAAGCCCAAATTAATAGTATCCAATTTGCAAATGAATTCCAATTCAGCAGTTTCTCGCTGGAGTCTGGATTTGAAGTTTTTTTGCTTTAAGATAGCGACCCTCATGTCTGTGATTGCGTGACCAGAGAGATTGAAGTGTTCTCCGACTGGTTTATGAATGTTATAATTCTTAACATCTGATTTGTGTCCATTTATTCTTTTACGTAGAGACTGTCCAGTTTGACCAATGTACATGGCAGAGGGGCATTGCTGGCACATGATGGCATATATCACATTGGTGGATGTGCAGGTGAACGAGCCTCTGATAGTGTGGCTGATGTTGTTAGGCCCTGTGATGGTGTTCCCTGAATAGATATGTGGGCACAGTTGGCAACGGGCTTTGTTGCAAGGATAGGTTCCTGGGTTAGTGGTTCTGTTGTGTGGTATGTGGTTGTTGGTGAGTATTCGCTTCAGGTTGGGGGGCTGTCTGTAGGCAAGGACTGGCCTTTCTCCCAAGATTTGTGAGAGTGTTGGGTCATCCTTCAGGATAGGTTGTAGATCCTTAATAATCAGCAGGATTGTCCGGCTATGTAGACTCACTCCTCAGGCCCTACGCTACCAGCACTCCCAGCTACCTTCGAGACACCACTGACTTCCTGAGGAAACTACAATCCATTGGTGATCTTCCTGATAACACCATCCTGGCCACTATGGATGTAGAAGCCCTCTACACCAACATTCCACACAAAGATGGACTACAAGCCATCAAGAACACTATCCCCGATAATGTCACGGCTAACCTGGTGGCTGAACTTTGTGACTTTGTCCTTACCCATAACTATTTTACATTTGGGGACAATGTATACCTTCAGATCAGCGGCACTGCTATGGGTACCCGCATGGCCCCACAGTATGCCAACATTTTTATGGCTGATTTAGAACAACGCTTCCTCAGCTCTCGTCCCCTAACGCCCCTACTTTACTTGCGCTATATTGATGACATCTTCATCATCTGGACCCATGGAAAAGAAGCCCTTGAGGAATTCCACCATGATTTCAACAATTTCCATCCCACCATCAACCTCAGCCTGGTCCAGTCCACACAAGAGATCCACTTCCTGGACACTACAGTGCTAATAAACGATGGTCACATCAACACCACCCTATACCGGAAACCTACTGACCGCTATTCCTACCTACATGCCTCCAGCTTTCACCCTGACCACACCACACGATCCATCGTCTACAGCCAAGCTCTGCGATACAACCGCATTTGCTCCAACCCCTCAGACAGAGACAAACACCTACAAGATCTCTATCAAGCATTCTTACAACTACAATACCCACCTGCGGAAGTGAAGAAACAGATTGATAGAGCCAGAAGAGTTCCCAGAAGTCACCTACTACAGGACAGGCCTAACAAAGAAAATAACAGAACGCCACTAGCCGTCACCTTCAGCCCCCAACTAAAACCCCTCCAACGCATTATTAAGGATCTACAACCTATCCTGAAGGATGACCCAACACTCTCACAAATCTTGGGAGAAAGGCCAGTCCTTGCCTACAGACAGCCCCCCAACCTGAAGCGAATACTCACCAACAACCACATACCACACAACAGAACCACTAACCCAGGAACCTATCCTTGCAACAAAGCCCGTTGCCAACTGTGCCCACATATCTATTCAGGGAACACCATCACAGGGCCTAACAACATCAGCCACACTATCAGAGGCTCGTTCACCTGCACATCCACCAATGTGATATATGCCATCATGTGCCAGCAATGCCCCTCTGCCATGTACATTGGTCAAACTGGACAGTCTCTACGTAAAAGAATAAATGGACACAAATCAGATGTTAAGAATTATAACATTCATAAACCAGTCGGAGAACACTTCAATCTCTCTGGTCACGCAATCACAGACATGAGGGTCGCTATCTTAAAGCAAAAAAACTTCAAATCCAGACTCCAGCGAGAAACTGCTGAATTGGAATTCATTTGCAAATTGGATACTATTAATTTGGGCTTGAATAGAGACTGGGAGTGGCTAAGTCATTATGCAAGGTAGCCTATCTCCCCTTGTTTTTTTCCTACAACCCCCCCCCCCCAAGACGTTCTGGTTAAACTTGGATTATTGCTGTGCACATTGTAAGATGAGCTATTGCCAGCAGGAGAGTGAGTTTGTGTGTGTGGTTTTTGGAGGGGGGTGTGTGTGTGTGTGGGGGGGGTGGCGGTGGTGAGAAAACCTGGATTAGTGCTGGAAATGACCCACCTTGATTATCATGCACATTATAAAGAGAGGTTTCAAAGAGGGATGGGCTATTACCAGCAGGAGAGTGAGTTTGTATGTGTGTCTGTGGGGGGGGCGGGGGGAAGGGTGAGAAAACCTGGATTTGTGCTGGAAATGGCCCTCCCTTGATGATCACTTTAGATAAGCTGTTACAAGCAGGACAGTGGGGTGGGAGGAAGTTTTGTTTCATGGTCTCTGTGTGTATATAATGTCTTCTGCAGTTTCCACAATATGCTATGCATCCGATGAAGTGAGCTGTAGCTCACGAAAGCTCATGCTCAAATAAACTGGTTAGTCTCTAAGGTGCCACAAGTACTCCTTTTCATGTTTCAGAGTAGCAGCCATGTAAGTCTGTATCCACAAAAAGAAAAGGAGGACTTGTAGCGCCTTAGAGACTAACAAATTTATTTGAGCATAAGCTTTCGTGAGCTACAGCTCACTTCATCGGGATGCATTCAGTGGAAAATACAGTGGGGAGATTTATATACACAGAGAACATGAAACAATCACCTATTGTGGAAATTATGGGTCTGTTCTTCCAATTTCCATGCCATTCAAGCTCCCGTTGATTTCAGCTGGAATTTTGTCTGGATACAGACTGAAATCTGTATGGGTATTCTTTTGGTTCATTATTTGATAACTAATCTGTGGCCATGCAGGACTTTGTGGTTGGCACTCAGCTACACATTATGTCACTCAGAACTTCACCAAGGCAGAGGGTCAGAACTCACTTTTTCCTGCTCCAAAAGGACAGGTCTCCACCATTCAATTACAGAATTACAGAACCTATAACACAAATGTGTACTATGTCCAGATTCTGTCCAGTAAAAAAAGCTTTCTCTCTCTCTCTCGTCATGCTATTGTTATGAGAGAGAGCTTGATAACCTTCCCCTGGAAGCAAAGAAGAGCCCAGACCTTATTCAAGCAAATGGATGTTTAAAAACAAATACACACAAAGGAGGAGGCTGACACATGGAACCGTCTAGCCAAATCATGCTGGTGGCCACGCTCAGAGAAGTAAGGAGCGAACAGTCTCCTAGGTTTCAAATATAGGGGTGGGTGCTGGGACAAAATTTTCTATGTACAGTCAGTGGAGAGAGGCTGTTGTGTGCAGTGAGTCTGTGTGGGGCATTGGAAAGAAACAAAGGAATAGGATTATTTCTTGGTTCAGGGCAGAGGTTCCAACCCAAGGCTTCTGGAAGAAGAGGGATGCTAGTGTGCAAGGTAAGAGGACTGACAAACAGGTTACACTAAGAAAATATCCTGACTGTCACTGATTTTTTCATCCATGTGGAAACCACTCAGCAAGACTTCTGATTTTAGCTAGTGTCAAGCCAAAGGGGCAACGGTATTAATATTTGTAATGTCCAGGCACTGAACAGCTGTTCTGTAACACATTTCAATATGGACCCATGTATGAGTACGTTACTTGTTGAGGTCTAGATTGTTTGAGATGAGCTCTGTGCGGGTTCTCGCTCCATGGTGGGAGGCTGATGGGTGCCCTCCTCCATCTCAGGGGCTGGGCATAATTACAGTGCTTTAGAATCCAATGTCTGAAAGCAAGGATGGAATTGAGAGTATGGGGGAAATCCTGCCTCCAGTGAAGTCAGTGGGAGTTTTGCTACTGACTTCAGTGGGGCCAGGATTTCACCTGATATCCCCTTGCCCTCCCACAGACTGGCCAGCAGATCTTGTTAGGAAAGATTTCTTCTTGAAAGTTTGAGTGTGGGGACATGCACTGGTAGCAAGTGGGTGTCTTGCCCTCATAATACACACCACACTGGAAATTATTTTCTCTCTCAAAAATATTATAAACTATAGCTTAACTGGCTATAAAGTTCTAGCTTTCTGATTTTGAAGGGGGGTTGTTTATACTATGGAAATCTTATTGATATCAGACAAGTCAATTGGGACTTTATAGTGGAACCTGGAGAAAAGTGGTTTGTTTGTTTGTTTTTTAATAAAACCCCTTTTTAAAAATAAAATTCTATTTCCCCGTTGCTGTATAACATTTTTAACCTCCCAGGTAAGTGTCTCATACCTGTGTCCTATTCAACACTCCTTTAGTTATTTATTCTCCCATGATGTCCTCATGAGCGAACCCTTAGACCTGCATAGAGCCCCATTGACATCAGCGGGGCTCCACACAGATTAAGGGGTCCATCTGCGGCACTCATTGCAGGATCGAGGCCTTCCTTTGGGAAAACTTTGGCTGGGTCAAGGAGTGGTGAATAAGGCTCTCTGGGGTGCCATATTCAATTCAGAGGGGGAGGGAGAGCACACAATGAAGTATATAGCGCTGATTAAAATGTTGCTAATTAACATATGCACTGAATCAGCCTTGTAAAAGGAACCATAATCAAATAAACTACAGCAATGCCTGTGCACAGTAAATCATTCAATTAAAACATCCCTTTAGTTTCAAGGTTTTTAAAAATGCAGCTAACCTCTGGTAGTTCCCATTAATAACTTAAAAGGTTTTAAAAGGCATCTTTCTAATGATCTGAGCAAAAAACCCAAATCTGTCTTAAATTTTTCCTATAGCATCCAAACCATAGCGTTTAAGTGCTTGTGTTTCATATTGAAACTTAAAGCTGAGTTTCTTGCTTTCTGTAACTAAACATAGTTTTTAATGCTTCACGGTTAAAACTTTAAAAAAAATAATGATTTTGTGGCTTGGACCTTGTAAACCACAATGTAGCCTACATTTTAGAACAGATATGTAAAAGGAGGATTCTTACAACTGACTCAGCCACAACATAGGACTGCAAATATTCCCGGTATAATATTGAGGGTAAGAGAAAAGTTTATGGCCAGCAGCAAGCATGTATTTCCTTGTTAGATAAGGTGTCCAGCAATTAAAACTCTGGACTCAGAAAGCTTGTTAAGGTTTATTTTGTCAAATGAAAAATGGTATTGGTTTAACAACTGTTGTAATAAACCTTATTGTTATTCTTAGCATAGATTTTTTTAATTTCAGAAAAATGGATAATTAGCATTTTAGCTTATCACTTTCTCTCCATGCATACAAATAATTTGATAGATGGACCACCAAGAGTGACTAAATTAAATAATGGATCTAGACAGCATGGTACTGAAATAAATTAGAGATGAGGCTTCTAGCCTGTTAGCTGGATTTCCACTTGTTGAAAATAATGGGAATACAATCTAGTTCTTTCGTGAGTTTTTGTTGCTCAGTCTAATATCACTTTCTCAGCTCAAGGCACAAATAAATTGACCTGAAATAAAGTGAAAACTTCATTTTAGGAGTCGTATAATTTGCTGGTGGAAAATTTTCAGACCTATTCAGATGGGAGACATAACAGCCAGTCACCCTCCTGCATCTGTAATTTGGCAAACTAAATTCCTAGATAATGGCCCATTATTAATGACAAGTACTGCTAATAGGAAGTTATTAGAGGAAAGCGAAATCAGAACAGATCTTCTGCATATATTATATATTTTAGTGCTATCTGTGGGCATTTACTGTAAATACAAATTAAAACCAGTAGTTGCAAAATAATCTCCCCTACTCTCCACCAGTATTTTAAATATGGGTCAATGTCTTTCTGAGACATAGTCAAATAAAATTTCCGGGTTTTTCTCCCCGATAATTGACTTCGTTCCACGGAGTGACAGTGAATTCTTTGTGCAGATATTTATTGCTAGGAGGTTGGTCTTCAGAGGAATCAAAGAGCCGTTATGGAGAGTCATCTTGGCCTTGGTTGTCTTCAAAAACCTCATTCTATAGTACACTCTGTAAGGGAGGATTATGTGCTATGTGTTACTTTAAATTGTACTGGGCTACAATGTGAGATATCAGATGTGAGAAATTATTTTTGGTCCTCTGATATTGTGATTCATTCACAATTCAGTCCATGCACTAACAGTATGTTCCTTCACACTCTGTATCCTTGAGCTGTAACTGACATTTTACCTCCTGGTGCTTTGTACTGTTTTTCTAGCAAATATCCCTGTATAAAGAAGAAAGAAATGTTCATATCTGCCTGATAAGTAAAACATATTTAATTTTATCACTAGTATCTCATGAAAAAATCAAAGAGTTACAGTGCAAAGGATAACTTTATAAGACAACTAAAATTGTGGCATTAATTGAAAGGCGGCTCTAGCTCCAACCTGTTTCACCAGTACCATGTATTCTTTGGACAGTATTGTTGCAAACACTGTAGAATGTTGCAAAAGAGCTTTAAGCACTTTTTTGACAGATGCCATTTCATGTTGAAAATTGATTATTTTATGTTTAGAGTTGTTAATGCAATTTGTTGTAACAACTTCTTACTTAAATTGTGTAGTATTGTTACCTTTATTCAGCACAAGACCCAACCAGTCCTGCAATGCTAAAGAGGGCAAATAAGCAACATAGTGGGTGTTAACATGAATGAGTTATTGGCTTCAGCATGCACCAAGCAAGCATTTGTCTGGAACAATTCCTGGCTTTTGATATCACAGCCCTATGATATTCCAAAGGTTGTATATTTGCAAATGAGTGATAGATGGAGTTGGACAAGCATTTTGGTTATTTACAGCCATAAGCTAGAACATTTGAATGAAATTAGGCATGTTCTAGAAAAGTACTTTGTTGGATTTTGCTGGATGAAAAGTTCAGCTTTCTATGCAATAGTCATTTTAATGCTGTAACTTACTAAGTGTCTCTGGTTTTTGTTGGCCCTTTTACCTTTTCCTGGCTCCACTCCACTTTTTCTGACTTTCCTATAGAACATTTATTTCTTTGCCTGTTTCATTTTAAGTCTCTGCTCCCTCTATTTTTCCCCTTCCCTTATATTCCATCCCTTTATATCTCTTTGTCTTTCTAGCCCTACATTGTACTGTATACTCTACATTCTCCTTTATATATTTTCTCCCAGTTCTTGCCTAAAAGTCACTCTCTCTCTCTCTCTCTCTCACATATACCCTGTTTCCATCAGTCATCCACCAACACACTTACCTATAGTCATTCCAACACCACCTTGCCCTCAGATATAGGGCTAGAAAGGGTTATCAGCTACCTAACAACCAGGGGACCAAGCTAAGAAGATGATCCTACTGACCAGGGAAAAAAACCAGTTAATAGTTCCAGTGCCTACCCCAGCTGCTGCTCAGAGCTTTCTCAAGCTCTAACAGAGTGAAATTTACCTGATTCTTATCAGTTTCAAAGCCATCCATGCTGTTCCCAACAGCAGTGGCAGACACTGATGACATTCCTGTCAGCTGCTGTTAGGAAAGCTGTAAGCAGCCGCAGAGGAACTGGAGCCGTCTGTGTGCAGACTCAGAAAGATGCTACTGTTTACACTGTGGTTTTCATTTGAAAGGTTTTCTTCATAATCACAAGGGTAAAAATGGTAATTTTTTCAAATAAAAGTCTTATATTCTACAGAAGATAATGGCATTCATGGGGAAAGCATCAAGTGTGTTCCGAGTGCTCAGGCTGCCTGCCCTATACAATGGCAGCGTAGCTGTAATGAAGTCATGCTGCCAGGTTTGCCCACAAAACACAGCAACAATCCATAAAATAACAGTGCCCTCTTCTAGCCAAAGTAAAGGGGATGATGTGGCCCTTTTAGGGTATGTCTACACGGCAATTAAAAACCTGCAGTTGGCCCTTGCCAGCTGGCTCAGGCTCAGGGGCTTTTTAATCATTGTGTGGACATTCAGGCTCGAGCTGGAGCCTGGGCTCTAGGACCCTGCAAGGTTGGAGGGTTGCCTGAGCCCGAATATCTGCACTGCAATTAAACAGCCCCTTAGCCTGAGCCCCACAAGCCCGAGGCAGCTGACATGGGCCAGCTGCAGGTGTCTAATTGCAGTGTAGACATACCCTTAAAGAACTGTTATCCATGAATAATAGTCCTGTGGCAGCTAGATCCATGTCTGGAACAAGAACCTTGTGATCCTTCTTTATTCAGCCCTTTGTTGAAAGACTATTCCTATTAGGAAACTGTTTTACTCTGGCCTCCAACTCATACAGTTCAAATAAAAACTTCCTCTCGCTCATGTAGTAACTATGCAAGTACAATTGACAGAGACACACACCTAAATAAAACACCCTAGTCACTTGTGTCTCAGGAACAGCATTATAACGAAGGGAACATTATGTTCTATATCATTTAGAAACTGAGACACATGTTGACACATGGCTTATTTCGAAATACTGTCCAAATGTTAAAATGTTTATGAATTTTAATATTATATTTTATGAAGACACAGACACAGCAATGCCCTGAGCTAGGAGCCAAACCAACTGCTGGAGTTTAAAAAAAAAAAAAAAAGCAGGAGGAAAAGGGGAACAACCACGCAACCACAATATAATCAGATCTGGGGCTGCTTATTATTTTTTGATGTTAGTTATAGATTATTATTTTTATATGGTGCTCCTGAGAGCTATCAAATTGAAAATTCTGGTTTGTGAACACGCAAGCAAATTGAGCATTGCCTCTCTTTCTTTCCTTTAAATGTGCTGAGTATTCTCTAGGAGAACCCTGGAAATTCTTTGCTCCCAGAAGTCTGCAGAAAGTGACTCAGCGTAGATTAAAAACAGCTTGGTTAATCATTATTGAAATATGGGAAAAATTAAAATACATTTTTTGCTTGTAAAGCACAGAAAAGCAATAAAAACAATGCCAGACGGTTAATGCCTCTTTTGTACCTTTCATTTGAAAGACCTCAAAAGAACATCAAGATGAATAAAGGCAAAATCTATTCCCTGTTGGCATCATTATACATGTTGTATCCTTTAAAACTAAAACTCTAAAGACATCCATGAAGAGTAGAGGAATAAATGGCTCTGAAATGAGAAATGTATCTCTGGAGCTTTGTTCAACCGGCTTTGTTAGAATTCACTCAAATTGGACGATTACAAGAAAAGATCTCATTTGTTTCAGCATTGGGGGAGTAAATTAATATGTGGTGAACTGCTAATAATTGCCCCTTTATATTTTACATGTGTATTGTCTCCAAATTACAAAATTACTTTCTCATTATTAAAATAACAATGGAAAAAATAAATCTGCATTTCCTTAACATCATTAGTAATTGAGTCAGGAGGCTGACAGAGTAAAGCACAGAGGAGAGGTAGAGTAGTGCACTGTGGTACACTCAGAGTCAGGAATGTTTCTGCATATCTTGGGCCAAATTCAGCTTCATGCCAGTGGGAACTACATCTGCTTAGCTCCAGGGCTACATTTGGTCCCATCCGTGAGTAAATTTGGCTGCATCTGGTCAGCTGTAGTTAAGATTGCTCATGACCTTTTTTCTAATTCTCCTTGTTTCATTATTTAATGACTTGACCTTTGATTCTGTGGAGCCACTTCAGTGCTAAGTACAAAGATTTAATAACTAGAACTGGCTGATAAGTGACCTTTATTACACAGACATTTCTCTTTGCTAGAGAAACAACACTGTTTTGCAAGTTTTAATTCACAGTTTTAATTATCTTTTCTATTGTCTGTAAGCTTGCACAGAAAATTGAAAGGTCAAACATTTCATTTTCCTTACTGATTAAAATGCAAGTGCTCCTCAACTGTTACAATGTATCATTCAAAAAAGATGGGACAATTTGTCAGAATCATGCCCAGCTAACATTGCTGAGGAGTTTTATATAGTTCTGGGAAACAGCACAATGAATCATTTTTACAGAGGCAAAGCAAATTATTGAAGATAATAGCTCAGAAAGACAGAGAGACAACAGTGTTTAGGGGCTACAGAAGTATCTAAATAGAGAGGGAGAGAAGAAAAGGTGAGTGGTTGTCTATGGTCATTTGTTTTCTTTAAGTAATATAGTATCTAGATATTCTGTAAATGTATTTAGGGTTTGTGGAAGTTGCCAGATTATACCTTTGATTTAAGTCTTTTAACTAAAGAATATATACAGTATCGGTGCAGGCTTCTACACACTGTCCTGCCAATGTACCTCAGCCCTGACATGGGATGACCAGCTCTAAAGGTGAAGAGGGCATTTTGTTCTCCATTCAGTTCAGTTCTTATCTTCTCTGCTAAGGTTGCCGACAAGCTAGTGTTTAATCATGATACTATTTTTTGGGATGTAGACACCTATACATAGTCACTGCTAAGTGCAGAAAGGTCATCAATGGGGTAGGTTTTTGTAATTCTCTCATCTCCATCTCCCCCTACTCTCCCTCCCCATTTTCATGCACCTGTAACTAGAAATGCTGTCCCTGCTTCTTTCTTCTCTTTGTGCATATGACACCCTGGAGTTTTGCTACTGGGTTTAATGGAAAGAGGATTGGTTTCATATAGCACTTGGAGGGTTAGTAAAACACAGGAATGGTAATATAGCATATTGAACCAGAAAAAGAGTTATAGAGCAGCTGTACAAGAATTGTTGAAACCATCATTCTAAAAGGTGACCATTATAAATCAGGACAACAGGCTACTGGGATACTTCCACAGAGGGCTACAATATACAATGAGTGAAAACTGATGCATATTCTGCAGTTAGACCACAGAGGGTCTGATTCCAAGCTATTGAAGTTGATTGAAAGATGTCCATTGATTTGGATCAGGTCCACATGGAGTGCTGAGTTAAGTTTTCATTGGCTTTCCGTGGAGCTGATTGCTTTTAGAAAAGATGCAAATTAGAACAGCTCAGGCAATTCCATCTTTTAAAAATATTCATTCTGAGAAAGGCTAAAGAGACTAAGCCTCTTCCTGTTGAAAGAAAGCAGATTGCAAGGTAACCTACTAGATAAGCACTCCGAATTATGAAAGGATTTGATAAAATGGAACACGATAAATGGATCACAACAAAAAGGTTAGAAAACTGAGGGACACCATTGCAAGTGTAAGTGTATGACTTTTATTGAGGCAGAACAGTGAATAGAAAACATAGAATAAATTTCCAAGTGAGACCATCAAATCAAACAATTTAAATGAGTTTGAGAGAGCTATACATTTTAATGAAGAAGGAAGGACACAGCGAGAAAGCAATAGCATGAGGCTGAGACAGTTTTAAACGGGACTAGATTCTTGAGCCAAGTGATCTTTTCCCCTCCAGCAATTCCTTGTTCATTAGTTGTTAGTTTGAACTTTCATCCTAAAAAATATAAATTAATCTACCGAGACTGCAACAGTCATTTCATGCTCGTATATGGGTTATGCTTATAGATTTCTTTAGTTCATCCATCCATGTACTCTCAAAGCATTTTAGGGACGATTTCTGTAACTAAGTGGTAAACAGAAAGGTGGTTGTGTTCAGCTGCATCTCCTGGGATTTCATTCATGCTGCCAGAGAGCTATTCAGGACAGCTCCCAAAGACTACAAAATGTACAGCATTCTCTAAAGAAAATATTGTTGATACTTTTCTGTGCAGTCAAGCATCCTTCGCTTCTAGTGAAATGAAGAAAAGACATTTTAAAAAACAGCCAGAGCACACCAATCACTCCAGCACAAGCCTTTACATCTGTGTTTAAGATTACTTCAGGGGCCCGGGGGGGGGGGGTAGAACCTTTGTTAAGTTACATATTTGTTACAAATAGGAGGCACTGTTATTGTTATCATTTGGCCCTCTCCTAACCTGTTTGTCAACTTCTGACCTCACCATTTTCACATCTATGGCATTACAGTTTGTTGTCACAGAACAGATTGTGATGTCTTAGTTGGTTTCTTTCCAAGTCTGCAATTGTCAAATGTGGCTGGGACACGGATTCACATCACTGAAGTGAAAGGCTCCCACTCTGCTGCTAGCCGTCCTTTAGAGGGGCAGGTAGCATGCCATAAGGCTGATGGCTCAACACTCACTGGTGTAAGAAGGCAATGGAGACATTGACTGCCAGCAGAGAGGAAAAGAAGAGATCAGGTCACTGATCAAAGATAAAGTTGGAGAGGATCCATAACCTGGGCTATGGGATGGATGAAGGACCAACATCAGCCCAGGTTCACTAAGCATCTGTAGACCTGGCCAATTCTTGTAGAACTGGTCTGCATTCAGGTGGATTTAAGATTCTAGATTCACATGTCACATGCTTGAATTCCATATAGTGCTTTTTGTCTTCTAGCTGTTTATAAATATTTAGGGCTCAATTCTACTCTTCTTGGGCATCGGGGGGTTGTCTCACATGAGTCAGGCAAACAGTATGTGAAACAGGCTAATTCCCCCAATACTCCTGTGAGGTAGGAACCTATTGCTATTCCCATTTCATGCAGAGAAGCAGAGTCAGAGAATGTGCTCAGGTCCACAAAGAGAGTCTGTGAGAGCCAGCATTAGAAGGACTCGGGTGGTGTTGGTTTGGGATCTGAACCTGCACTATTGAATTCAATGGAAATTTTGCCATTGACTTCAGTAGGCATAGATCAACCCTCTAGCTCACAGGTCCATGGTCCATTTGTATCTCATTGGCTCTTTCATGGGACATAAGTGTCCTCGGAAGAGAACCTGTATACATATAATAATGTGCTCCAGACATAAGGAGCTGTTTTATAAGGGCACAGGCACATTTTCCCATATATTCATAGGCTCAAGCTACAGTAGAATGCCTGCTGGAGAGCCACTTCAGAGCTGACTTTTATCACAGATTAAATATCCATTCATCCAAACCTATCGATGAAATATGCAATCCGTGCACAACTACATTTCCTGCATTCTTTTTTCTGTTTTTAAATCTACTACTGACAACAATCTCTTACAAGGGAACAAAACATCCATCTAACTATTATTTACATGTTTCTTATTTCAAATTCTTTTTAATTGAAAGAAAAAAATATATAGTGGAAGACACGTGATTACTTTCCAGTTGATTTTGAAATGAGGAGAATAGAAGCAGAAGATTAGTGTGTGCTAATTCGTTTGGTAGAAAAGGATCTCATTCAGGGCTAAGTAGCTATAGACTTTACTGCCCGCTCCTCTACACAGGAATTGATGTGCTTTGAGAGAAATCTTGCACCCAGTTTGTTGGACTATTTACTTCTTTTAACTAAATTTTCAATCTCAATGTGTAAGACCTGTCATCTGTTTTGTTCTCTCTCTCTTTCAGCCTCTCCAGCTAGACTGTGATGTCTGTGCCATTGTTTCGAACTCAGGTCAGATGGCTGGTCAGAAAGTGGGAATTGAGATTGACCAGTCTTCCTGTATATGGAGAATGAACAATGCTCCCACCAAGGGTTATGAGGAGGATGTTGGGAAGAAGACGACCATACGAGTGGTCTCACACACCAGTGTTCCCCTACTGCTCAAGAATCCCGAGTACTTTTTCAAGGAAGCCAATAGCACGGTCTATGTCATCTGGGGGCCTTTTCGAAACATGAGGAAAGATGGCAATGGCATTGTGTACAACATGCTGAAGAAAGCTGTTGACAGCTACCCCAATGCCAAAATCTATGTGACAACAGAAAAGCGCATGAGTTACTGTGATGGGGTATTTAAGGAGGAGACCGGAAAAGATCGGTAAGTCCTGCCTGTGAAGAGGTACTCTGATGTTAATGACAAAAGATAGACAAGAGAAGGCCATCTTGCATGCCAGCTCTTCAGTGAGCCCCCAGATATGTTTTTAATGGATTCATATATGTTTTTGACTGTTCCGGGCACTTGATGAGGCAGCAGACAGGCCCCATTTATCCCACCTTTGCTACCTTCTGTTATTTCCATTTTTGTTGGCCTGGATCCCAAAAAATATTGGATACCTTCCTAAAGCCTTTTCAGAGATGTGTGTGTTGTTTTCAGCTCAATTTAATATTGATTAAATTGACATGTTATTCAAAGAGGGGAGGCCTACACATCATTCCTACACATACAACCTCAGGACAAAGGGAAGAAGAGGTCGTATATTTACCTTTCTTGTCAAGATACCCTGTCAAGCTTTACCTCAAATCCAAATAATTCTGTTTCAGTTAAAATAGATGATCAGGCATATCACCAAATGGCTAGTGTTTCTAGTAAAATTATACCAAAGTTATATACCACTGGCTTGTGGAGAACCATGTGTGTGATTATGCTGCTTCAAGAGGGTGCTGTGTGCATGATGGAAGGTCAGTGAATTCCCCGTGCACAGTAGAGAGTGAGCTCTACAGAGGCCATCTGCACAGCAGCATGTGGGGCTAGGGCTAGAGAGGGCTGAGGTAAGATTGGGGCTGGAGGATCTGCCAGGATCTATCCTTATCCCATCCATGGAACTGTGTGCTGGGAGAAAGGCTTCTTTAGTCCTTCACCCTGCACTTCCTGCATCCCCCAACCACACACACATTAGCAATCAAGTAACATCCTATGTCACCACAAAAATTGTTTCCTATTATTACTTTTCCACGTAAAACTATTAATTAAATGTATCGTTAGCTTCATTTAATGTGATTTGCCGGGGGGAAAACAAGGAAAGCAAGCATCATGTCACCAGCTGGGACTCCTTGTACCCCAAGACAACACTCTACAAACCACTGGTGGTCTGCGGTCCACAGTTTGGGAACTACTGACATGCATCATCAGTTAAATCCTCAATACGTGTTTTGTTGTGCTGCTTCATTCAGGGGTCTGGGTATGATAATGAAGGCTATTTGGGATCTGTTCTGCTTACTGAAGCAGCAAAGAGCAACAGAGCTCCCTGGATGAGAAAAAAATGGCTTCATGTATCATGTCAAACTATTATGATGATGATACAGACTCTTTCAGGTACCTCAGCCAAATATTCCTTCAGTTCCTAGGAGAAACATCAGCGCTTGCTTCCAATATTAGTTTAAACAGTGCTCAGTTTTTACCATGTTCCAAACAAGAAATTTGGAGGGAAACCAAGTTCTGCTCAACTTTAAAAATATACAGTGTGAGTTGTAACTGGATTTATTTTGGGTTTAATCCTAAAGTACTGCCTTTACGTATGGTGTACATTCCCAGTGCATAGTAAGATTACAACAGATTTCTAGTTTGTTAATCTTTTAATGAGCTTTCTGTTTCTATATTCTGTTGATGTAACGTCTCTTTAGGAAATTAATGGGACTTTAAATTTTCTCACCAAAATAGTGCTCGCATTCTATTCTCAGAGTTATGAAAAGTATCAAACAGGCATGGTGTAGCCACTTATAGGCAAATAGACTCT
This sequence comes from Natator depressus, assembly GCF_965152275.1. Taxonomy (NCBI): domain Eukaryota; kingdom Metazoa; phylum Chordata; order Testudines; family Cheloniidae; genus Natator; species Natator depressus. The sequence goes on along the minus strand of NC_134241.1, from coordinate 83,035,775 downwards.
GCTCCTGTGGAGCTTTGCCATTGATTTCAATAGGCATGGGATCAAGCCCATAATTTGTCTGTTTACAATTCAATTATTGGTCAATGGAAGAAATGGGGCCAGACCCATTATGGATTAATAGCAAACAACCTTCCTATTTTCAAAATGAAGTAATTTTTGTTCTACAGGGACAGCATAATATCTTCTTGAAATTGGCTTCCTGGATCTGGGGATTGGTCTTGACACACAGTATTGTGAATTTGGGCAGAGGCTTGGTCATTCAGGGTGGTGTGAGAGTTCATCCACTCTGAGTAATTGTTGTATATAAATAATATACATTGGCAGACATTCACAGTTTTGTATTAATGCATTTTAGTGGCACTGCCCTCTGTAGTGCTGTAAATCTGACAGTTTCTCGCAATACTTTACTGCACTTTCCTATATTATGTACATAGAGTCAGATGAAAGGAGAATTTGAAGCACGTTTGAAGAAATGCCAGCCAATAACTAAATTTTACATCATTATATTCATTTGAATCCAGGTGAGTAGTTATAAGGGCAGTTATAACTTTCCCTGTACTTTAGAAATGTAAGGGAAAACCTTATAAACTTCACTTAATTGGTAATAATAGAGAAAACTGTAGTCTCCATTAAAGCAACAGAGCCAATTCTGGTCTGATAAAGTGCACTGAGCAGCTCTAAATAGGTTTTAATTAGCTGCTGCCAAAGCTGCACCACCCTCAGGGATGGGTACAATTAATGAAAACTAGCAGCAAATAGATCAATGTTACCAGATGTTATTGCCTTAGGTGAAGGTGATGAGGAGGAAGGGAGTGTCTTTTAAGGATCATTTAGAAAACAGTCTGCACTGAAAGTCACTTTCAGAAAGCAATAATATAATGAATCCTGAGTTTGCTAATATCACCTAGATCAGTCTAATGTGAACTCCATTTCTATCTATACTGCAAACAGCTCAGATTAACAACTCAGTGTGGTGCGTATTGTATAGTGCCTTCAGCAAGATGAGTTCCGCAATCTGGGGCCAGCAATGCTGCAATAGAGTTCCTGTTCAATTACACACACAACCATGGGACCATCAAATGGAGCTGCTGCACAGTCAATGATGCACACCAGTGGCGATATTGGTTACTACTGGTATGAAATTTTTTAAGAGAGAAACCTAAACTAATCACAGCTTAACCTGGTGGTTTTATTCATGGTTTATACATGTAACAACATAAAAAGTTCCATGATCTCAGATAGAAAATGTATTCCAGTGTCCTGAAATTCTCATTAAAAGTCACAAAATAAGAGGACTCTAAAACCTGGCCTGTTTTGTATGCGACTGACTTCCCATACACACCACCTGAACTCTCTATTACACTCATACCCACACAATTTAGTTCAGTGACACTCTATTGGCATGATTAGCTATGCAAGTGTCCCTGAAAAAGATCCAATGGTCCATGTTTTCAGCCAGGGAATGCAAATAAAACAACTCCACCCCCCCCACCCCCGCCAAAAAAACCAACAAACCCTCTGCTCCTTAGTTTGAAGGGTTGTTTTATTGTTTGGTTGTTCGTTTGTTTTTTTTAAATATCTTGGATAACCCCTAAAGCAACTAAATGGCTTTTGTGCTTCACTTTCAGAAGTTCTCAGCCTCCTCTGTGCTTGTGCCAGATGGTGCTGCATATTAGGTTGTGAGAAAGCTGTTTTATCATTTGAGGCAGAGAGACGGATCATTCTGCTCACTTACTTCTGAATCAAGATTCAGAATTTGGGTGGGGTGTTCAACCTGCTATTTTGTGCAGTTACTCGTTAATTATTTATCACCTTGGCAATATATGAGCCTTTTATTATAACGCTGTCATTTAGCTCTCTCAAATTATATTCATTTACTGTTCAGATTGACACTGTTAGATAACTGCAGTCATCACAGCTCACCTCAACTAATATGTGGTTCTCCATGTGTCTGATTAATCTATACAAAGCCTGAGCTAGTGAGGATATCACTGAAATTAAGCAACAAAAGTACATCATGTTGCTGCCACTTATATTGTTTACTTCATATGACAGTCTCGCCAAAGTAATTAAGCTAGTAGTGGGCAAATATCAGTGCTTTAAACAATTTCCCTGGATGTTGGCTTGAATCAAATACTGGATTGCTTGGAGCGTGTTTGTGCCCCTTTTGTATTTGCTTTCCACAGATACACTAGTTTACCATCAGGAATACTTGTGGAAATAGAATATGTTAGGCCAGAGTTACAAGAATCGCTTTCTGAATATTCTGTATGTAAAGTTGTGAATATTGCTACTGGAAACCTGGTTCTAAGAGCTGGAGTCTGTGACTCAGGGAGTACAAACAATAACTCGTGACCTATGTGTATGAAGTAATATTCTAGATGGATTTTAAAAGAAGGTTTTTTTGTGTTCTGTGTGCATCTCCTCATAACAAAAACTGTAAGGAAGGTGAAAAATTAAGTGACCTCCTTCTTCTGTTTTGAATGTGAGGGGATTGTTTTAAGAGAATGTTATTTTTTTACAGAACCAGGTAGACGTTTTATTAGATAGTGGAAGATGCCTACAGTTCATAACTAAATAGAAAATATATAAATGTTTGAGTAAACATTTTTGGGGGGGGGAGGAGTTTTTGTGGCTTTTGTTCAAGTATATTCATATCCTCCAGACCTAGGCCCTGAGCCTGTATCATTAAAGCCAATGGGAACTTTGCCATTGACTTCAATGAACATAGAATCAAGCCTCTAACCATGTTCCTTACTACCGTGTCAATGTTCCAGGTACATGTCTCTGGGCCTGTCCTGAACCATTCCTTGGCCCCTCCATCCTTTTGTTTTATAAAGGAATTTCTTCAAAAAAGATTAATGGCTTTGTCCATCTTAATTCATATAGTGACTAACAGTTTCATTGTCAGTTAAGACTCCTTTATTACCTGAAAAAAGCAAGGTTATAAAGCATGAAATCTTAATGAAATAAATGGATTGTTCATTATAAAACACTTAAATCTCAACCCATATCACTGGTTGTGGTCAATCACAGGCCTGGTAACAACTGTTCAGGAGTTTTATGCTCTCTGTATTTACTCCACCATGAACTGATAAGATGCCATTTGCTTCTGAATATGCTAGATTTATTCCCTGTAGCCCATTAATAGCTGCATTTATGTTTCTTTATGAAGATTTTCCTAATTAAGATGAACATTTTTCTCTATTAGGCAGATGGAACACAATTGAAGGAGCTCATTTTTTATGAACATGCCAGTAAATCTGTAAATACTACATAAAGCAATAGCAATTGCATTAAGAAACACAGCAATCACTGCATATACCAATTATGTAGTAAAGGTAAATTTTCTAACAAAAAGTTGATCAGAATTAGCTAATATTTTTGTGATAAAACTGTGAGGGAACGGATTTGTGTGTGTGTGAGGGAACGTACTGATTTTGTAATTATTGTTGACTCAAGCCATAAAATTATTTGTTGTTACCTGATGATGTAAGCCAAGCATTATATCTTAAGTGGATACTTGATCTTCCTCTGTGCATTTTCCCCTTTCCTTTGAATGTATCTGTTGATTTCTGAAGAACAAAATACCACTTAATCTACTTTTCTGGTTGCTGTCTTGGTTTTGGCAAGCCAAATATTAAATCCTTATTGCAGTATGGTTCATTCTCTTATCTACATGTGCCTTCCTCCCACAGCACCCAAATTTTCTATCACTGATACCATAAATTCAGCTCTGCTGGTCATAGCAACATTGGGAGTGCTAGCATGGAGAAGGTCCTGCCTGCAGTTTTGCCGACTCTGAGAAAGGTTAGACAATATAGTGGTAAATATGCCAGCAGCCCTAGTAGCCGTGTGTACTCTAGCTTTCCCACCATTGCTACTACTGGTGGAGCTAAGTGATAGTAGTAATTGTAGGAAATTTGGGAGGAAAAAGATTAGTATAGGCACAGCTTATATGGAATTTTTGATATAATTTGTTGAAACTTCGCTGGACCGACTCCTATAATGTTTCATGACTTTGCAGCTCACCATGGCTAAAATGATTTTCCTTTTTAAGGTGCCTGAATTAGAGCCATAGGAGTTGTTTAAAAAAAAAGGGATAAATTCAGATCTTTCTCAAGAACATAACTTTGTTGCCAGGTGAAATGCAAGTGTCCTAAAACCGTAGTCATTGTTGAAAGTCTTCGCTTATCGTAATACATAATACACCATAATACAATAGCTGAGATACACTACTTAGACTAGAAGTTAAATGCAGTGTCACAATTACCTTGGTGTGATAACTGTTGGTTATTGTGGGCTTCTTAATGGCAGTCACCTGAAGTGCACTGAGTCACATGTAGCATTTATGCTTCTATAGCAACAACTTCATTCATCTGCAGGATTTGTTAAAAGAAAACTCACTGCAATCAAACAAACTGCTGAGACTCACAGAGGGAATATTTGTTACAGAAATGCCATTCAGGCCTTGAAGGCAGCCCATCCTGGGAGCAGGAAAAACTGACACAAAAGTGAGGCTCTAGATGGAAAAGGTTGTGTTTGATCTGACCACTCATTAATCAATCAGGTTCATTCCCCCAACAACCAGTCAGGCTTGTGTGTACACCACAGAAACTTTCAGTGATGATGTGAATAAGGGCTAAAAGTGACCTAACTCCAACATTTTTGGGGGATGTACCTGTTGTACCAAATCTACAGAGGATCCACCTCTCTACCAATCTTTGTGTAGACAGGCAATGGTTGAGAAGAAAGATTGTTCAACAACGAAAGCTAGAACTGCCAAGGAAATAGGTTAGCCAGAGCCCAATTCAGACTTTCTTTTAAATTCAGACTTTCAATTTAAAAATGTCTGAAGAGAAACTAAACAAAACTACACTGAAAAATCAATGGGCATAAAAACTAATCCTGTGTGAAACTTCACACTTATTGTCCACCTATTTCTGGAGAAAAACAAGAATTTATGCTCCATTTTAGAATGCAGCCCTAACTGTGAAGCTGCTATCAGTATACCTCTGTGATGTATTTCTGTCTTAATATAGGCAAAAAGATTAGTCTTTCATGGGTTAAATATCTATTCCATACAAAGAATATATGATACAGTTTCAGAACAGTGACACTAATGTGTGCATATGTTTATGCTGCAGACGGTAGAAAGTAACTTTCCGGGATATACAACTACACTTCTCCCCTTGATGTTCTTTTGGGATATAATACAACTTGAAGTGAGACAAATTTAACTGAATTACAGTAGTGTTTCTTCTGGTTAGATAATGAAATTGTCTAAGCTTGTAAAGGTGGGCATAGTTATGGATAGTGTGCACAAGAGGTACCAGGTGTAGAGTTACTCAGGTATTAATGTCTTCAGGAGATTTTGGAAGTTGCAACAGTTTGAGAAATATGACTTCTTCTGCAGGGACTTGGTCTGCACTAGCAATTTCTGTTAGTACAACTATGTTGCTCAGGGGTGTGGAAAATCTACACTCCTGAGCCACGCAGTTATACTGACCTAACTCTTTCCCATCAGCATAGGTAGTGTCTTCACTGAAGTGCTGCAGTGGCACAGCTGTATCAGTGCAGTTGCATCAGTGTGAACTGCACTGCTGGAGCCTTTTGAATGTAGACAAGCCACTAGTATGAGTCTTCAGAAATGTCCACAAACTGTTGGCGTGCTGTCTCAGATATTGATCAGTATATCAGGTGATCTGGGTAACAGTGCATGTGAACGTGAAATATCATGGACTCATCCCAAGCAGTTCTTGTTTATAATACCATTCAGTATGATTCACACCCCGCACTGTAGAGAGTACACACAACCCCACACGGTGCATTAATATCAAGTAAAAATACAACTGCAATCAAGGAAAATGTTCCTAAATGCCCATATTTTTTTATTTTTGTAAGGTTACTCTGGTTATCCTGCCTGATCCTTGGAGACTCCTTTTTCTTTATTTTTATGTTATGGAAGAGTCATCCTATAAACATCTCCTTTATGCTACTGATACATAGGTTAAAGAGAGAGAGAGACATGATTTACCTGTCCAATAACCTTCTCTAAATGATTCATTTAAATAAAAAATAATCAAGTGATGCTTGATGCAAAACAGTCATAGATAGCTGTAGAAATGACCATGATGCCACAACTAGAGGATTATCAGATCAGGATGAAAATAAGCGGCAAGAGTAGATGAATGCATTAGAAACAACGAGTCTATCTCTAATTACAGAAATCTTCTTAGCTTTAAAAAATAAGGAAAAATAAATTTCAAAAATAGATGCTAAGTACTGAAGTGTTTCTTCATAAATTGTTTCACAGTTTTCATAAGAACATAAAAATGGCTACTCTGAGTCAGCCTAATGGTCCATATAGCTTAATATCCTGTCTTCCAACAGTGACCGGTACCAGACACATCAGAGGGAATGAACAGAACAGGGCAATTATTGAGTTATCCAGTCCCAGCTTCTGGCAGTCAGAGGCTTAGGGACACCCAGAGCATGGGACTGTGTCCCTGACCGTCTTGGGTAATAGCCATTGATGGACGTATCCTCCATAAAATTATCTAATTTTTTTTTTGAACCCAGTTCTACTTTTGGCCTTCACAACATCCCCTGGCAACAGGTTCCACAGGCAACGAGTTTCCATGAGGTATTGGCTGCAGTTTACATTCACAACATATTCTGAAGCTTCTGTCTCCTAAAGGTATTCCACAAATCTTCCATTTGAGTATTTCCAAGCACTTTACAGACATTAGTTATTTAAACCTCAAAACATCCCTGTGTGTCAGGGAAGTATTTATCCCCTTTTTACAGAGAAAGAAACTGAGGCTTAGAAAGATTAATCAATTTTCCCTGAGAAAAGGGACTCCAGGAAAACAGTGGCTACTACTGCTTAGAAATTCATGCAAAAAAGCCTTTTTGAATTTTGCGTGTGTCACCATGACAACTTCTCAGTCTTCTGCTATTTCATGAACAATCAAAATTTCAGGGGAACAAAATCACCTGAAAAGTACTGGCAAAATGGTTTTCTTGTTCAATAAAGGATAGTCACCAAATTTGTTCACTTCTATTATTCTGTTCTATGTAGATTTCTGTACTGTGTTGATCACTGTAGCTTTTGTGCACCTAACAGGAGTGCATTAAGCAATATAACTAACATCTGTCATGTGTGATTTATTCCCTCATCCTCTCTGCAGGGGGACAATTGTGTGTTCTGGGTTTTTGGGGAGGTTGTTTGGGTTTTTGGGGGTTGGGTTTTTTGGTTTTTGTCCACACACTCTATGAATATATTAGAGAAGGCAGGGATGAGAAAGTGCACCTTGAATTTGGAGCAGAAGGTGATGACATATGTGAGGGTTCTTAGTTCCTGGGGGAGTTCATTCCATAGTCTCAGACGAGGTACTGACAGAGCTTTGTCTCCTGCCCACATGAGCTCCACCCTTTTGGTGGATCGTTCCACTGTGCCGGAGGAACAGAGTTGTTGATCACTGTCTTCATCTCAGTACTTTAGGCGATATTGTAGGCCTGCTGGGTCCAGACCATTCAGCACCTTGAAGTTAAGGACTGAGACTCTCAACTTGATTTAATATTCTATGGAAAGACAGTGGAGAGACCGGAGGACAGGTTTGATGTGTGTGCAGTGTCCTGGGCTGGTGAGGAGAGGCACTACAGCTTTCTGTTCTAAGGGCTGATGGCTTCATGCCCAGATATATTGCATTGCTGTAGTCCAGACAAGAGATGACAAAGGCATGTATAACTGAGGACACATAATTGTTCACAGGGTGGGACAGAGTGTCCTAGTCAACCAGAGATGAAAGAAAGCATTATTTATGTGCTGTTATTTGAGAGGTGAGACATTATAGTCGGTGTGTTAGGCGCACAAAGAGTTCAAATGATTTGTTCAAAATCACTCAGTTACTTAATGGCAGATTAAGAAATACATCCCCAGGAGGTCTCGCTCCTAATCCCCCTTTACTCTGATCACTAGGTAACATTTTTGTTAAAGGAATAATTTTAAGAGTTAGGAACTTCCCACACCCCCTTATACTTCTGATGGACAGAATGCAGAGTGTAAGGCTGCTTATTATTTTTACTAACTGTTAATGTATTGAGTGTAATGAGTGGACAGGACTGGGATTATACATCAAACTATTGGAATGTTCATTTCCCTTTGATCCAGACATCCTCAAAGAGAAAGTTTGGATCCAATTCCAAAAGTTAAGACTTGAGTGTGTCTTTAGTCTCCATTTTTGACATTTCATCAATAGGCTTGACCCATGTTAGACTAAATTCAGAGTGGTATGAGCAGCAGTAGATCGAAAGATCTCAGCTGAGTTGCTCCTCGCTTGCACATATTAGGACTGAGTTTGGCCAATTGCTTATATGTTTTCTTCATTGTTATTTTACAATTCTCCCTGTGGCTGTAATATTGATTTTGAAACTGTGGCCGTCATTATAGTAAAATGGAGGCATTAATAATTTGATCTCTATGGGTGGATTATAATAAAAGGCATTATAAATAATTGCCCACTAATGTGAAAAGTGGAAATACATTCAGTATTATATTACTCATAATGTAATCATTAAAATAACAATTATGTGATAATGAAAGGACTCATTATGCTTTAGTTTATCTTTACATAATGTTAATAGCTAATGAAAACTGTGAAGATTATATCTAATTAAATTTAGCAGTATCTACTGCAATAGTTGCAAAGAGATGATCTTTCACAGAAACAGTGGATTCATATATACTAGTGAATCTCAAGTCCATTTTCAGATATTCAGAAATGTGACCACTTTATAATCAAAACTGTAACTGATTTTATTTCTGTTAAATGAACTGGAAATGTGTAACCTTCATGAACCTTAATTTATTAAGGGTCCTTGAAATTACATTGATGTGAAGTTCTGAATAAAGGAGAACAAGAATCCTGTAGAATCAATTGTACTGAATCAATCAGTGAACAAAACAAATTCAAGTAATTTTTCTTAGTCTAGAAGATTACCACTGATATGCAAGAGGAATAGAGAAAATAGCCTAGCAATGTGTGAGTTCGTGGGATTTGTGGTCTCTTTCTGTTGGTGAGAGAAAAATTAATTGAATTAAATTTTAAGGGTTACATGCACGTATTTGCAGAACTATAGTGACTTTGTTTTAGTATTGGTACAACTAGTTATTATTCAGTTGTAAACCCCTAAATCTGTAAAAAAGTTCTGCACTTGAAATTTATTTTTTCTTCTATATTCACAGAATCATATTCCTAGACAAAACTGCTGTGTTAGGATAGAGAGTACATATCAGTAATTTAGGGTCAGATCATTAAAAGGATATTAAATTATCCCCAATATTATAACTCAGGAAATTCAGAGTTAAGGTTAAATTTAAAAGAAATTTGAACATGTTAAAATACGGAAATGCACAGTTTGGGCACCCAAACAACCTTAACTCTGCCCCATAGTGCCCATGCAATAATCACTGGTTATGAATAAGACATTTTTGGGTTTGTGATCCCAATTAGAAGAAAATGATTATTAGATGCATTAGATTTCCCCTTCCCTTTTCTCTTCCCCTTCCCCGTGTGTCACTACAGGTGACATATTGTGTTTCATACATAACAAAGAGGTTGAAACCTTGTTATAAGTGCAAAGCTCAACTCAGCCTTAACTATGGACCAGCGACTGGCACCTCCAGAATAAATTAGAGATGGAAATGGCATATTAGGTCACCTAATCTATTCCCTCTCAAAAAAGAAGAATTTGTCCATATTATTGAAGCTATTTGAGCTAGGAGTTTAAACATTTTATTTTACTGATTTTTGTAGTTTTTCCCCCACTGATACTAATGGAAAATGTCTTCAGTGTAACACTGGAAATTCCATTCGCTCTTATTGTCATCTTTGAGAGGCAGATGTTCTTTCTTTCTTTCTTTCCTTTCTTTCTTTCATTTTAGCCTCTTACTAGTGATCTTTTGTCATTCTTTCTGCCTCCTTCTCTCCCCAATGCACATACACACCCAGGAGAGTCTTTAGAATTGGGGGAAACTACCAACCAAGTAGCCTCTTCTCTGCTGCAGTTATAGAGCAACCTGGCATCCCCTCCAAAGGCCAAAGAAAGAGATAGAGGAGCCTCTCCAACCCAGAAGAAAAATGAGGAAGGGGACCAAGAACCACCAGCTTCACTCCACATCACATCTCACGACATTCCAAAAGATAAGACTGGCAGGAAGTCTTGAGGGTGATTGGGAAGGAAATAGAGACAGAGGAGAGCAGCTTCTGCTTGGGGCTGCTCCTGGGATGTTCCCCATGGAGGTTTGGGTTCTTTGTTTCAAATTGCCGTGCTTACTTGCAGGGGTTGTTTTCCACTTTAAGTTCCTGTAGGTGTGGTTCTGTGAGAAATAGAATCTGAGTCAGTGAGGTGCGGGATGGCTGACACCTTCATGCTCCTACCCAGCAGCCATGATAGGTCTATGTGCATTATCATGTAAACCCTGAAGCAAGTTCTGGTCCACCAAGTTCTGCTGAGACGAGGTCATCCAGCTATATACATAGGTGACTTCAACAGCCACTATCCTGACTGGGATCATCTAACAATGATCTTGCCCTCATCCATGATGCAAAGCAGGAGTGCTCCTTCCACTCCACAAGGTGGTCTCGTGAATACTCTCCTGGTTTGTGCTTGGTGTCTCTCCTGTATCACATCAAGTCTTGGAAGACTTTCCACACAGCCAACACAAATCTTCTATTACCCACATCTGCTGATAACTCCCCATCATTAGAACCTTTAACAAACCAAGATGGAACTTCAGGAAGAAGTTCACAGATGCTCTAGAAAAAAGTGTCATCTGCATACTACCGCACATCATCCCAGTCAAGCTTTCATTCAATTCCAAAGAGCCATCTTCAAAGCCGTTTGCATATCTGTACCACACAACCGCTGTCCAGTCTACACACCATGCCTTGATGCTGAATGTGCTAAACTTCTCAGTCAGTATGAATTCTCTGATGATGCAGATTTGCTGATCCTCTGACTGAGTCACTGGATGCTGCTAGAAGGCACAATTGGAAGAGACGACTTGGAATCTAGATGTCACTCACTCAAGTCAGAAATGCTGGAATTTAATTCGTTGTCTCAGCACAGCTCAGCAACCATCGGCCTAAGCCAACCACCTGTTACACCAAACCAACCTGCCACCCATCTGCTGAATGTGTCAAAGACCCCAAATGAGAACATGTCAGATGACAAGTCCATGATGATTGGTGTCAGCTCCATCGGAGAAATGACACTCGGCAACTCACGGAGCTGTTCCCAGCCACAGACTTAGACAAAATTCTGAGTGATATTAGGAGCAGCACTGCTGCTGGCTATGACAATATATTGTTTGTGTTCTTAACACATCTCAGGACTTGTGCTCTTAAGCAGCTGGCACAGCTCTGGACATGATTGGTCAATGAAGAGCAACTTTTGAAGACCTGGTGAATGTCAAAAGTCATTGCTCTCCTGAAACCACAGAAAGACCCACATAGTGATGCAAGCTATCGACTGATATCTCTGTTGTCTGTGTCATTCAAAGTGCTGACGCATCTCATTCTTCTATGCATCTCCCCAGAAATGGAGTCAATAGACAGAGTCAAGCAAGCGGGCTTTCGGAGAGGATGGAGCATCTGTGATGAAGTGCTAGCTTTGACAACATTAATCAAAAATGGCTTTCTGAAAAACCCAAAGACAAGAGCAGTATTTCTGGACCTGGCAGCCACGCATGACTAAGTCTGGCACATGGTCTGGCTCTCGTTCAAGAGCACTCCCATCGTGGGTAGTCAATGTCACTGACTTTCTCCTCCACAACAGATGTTTCCAAGTACACATGGGAGACAAAGTTAGCGCATGGAAAAGGCAACAAATCAATCTACCCCAAGGTTCTGTGCTGGCACCGACACTTTTCAGCCTACACACAAATGACCTTCTGCTTATCCAGTCCTGCAAGTTCACACACACAAATGATATTTACTTAGGCATGCAAACATAGTCACTGCAAGAACTTGAAGATGCCCTAAATGCCAACTTGATTAAGATGGCCAAATCCTGTAGTCAGCGGCATTTGCAACCAAATATGACCAAATCAGATTTGAATGTGTTCCATCTTTACAATGCCAGAGCAGACCAAGAACTGAATATCTTTCTCAATGGACCTGTCTTGAAACACAAATCCTACCCAGTCTACTTCGGAGCAACCCAAGATAGATCTCTCATATCTTTATCATCCAAGGAAAACTGCAGCTAAGGCTCAATTGCATAACAACCTTCTAATCAAATTGGCCAGCACTTCATGGCGAGCAAACATGCAAACTCTCCAGTCATCTGGTTTAGCCATCTGTTACTCTTCAGCAGAATATTGTGCTCCAGTCTGGCTCCGTTCATCTCACATCAAGTTGGTTGAAGCACAACTGTATTCAACCATGCCTCCTGTAAGTGGGATGATTTGACCCACACCAGTACTGTGGCTCCCCACGTTAAACAACATCACTCCTCCACATATCTGTCATGAGGATGCTACAGCCAAAATGGTTGAGAAGAACAGAGCAAGCCCGAGCCTACCACTATACACATTCCTCTTCGACCATCCAGGAGCGCACTTGTGGTTAAGCACCCATTGTGGGCACATTTGCCTTGCCCAGATTTCTCTGTGATGTTTGTGGCATGAAGAGTGGTCTGCAGCTGATGTCAGTAACCAGTTTCTTATAACTGACCCGCGATGTTCCCTCTAATTTTTTCCATCCGTGTGTGGAATAAATTTTGTTATGTGTACCAAGGTATGTGCCTATGTGCACGACCAGTAGAAACAAACACCTAGATATAATATATATTTTTTAAAAGTTACCACAGAGATAATTACTTCAGCCAGGACAGGTTAGGCATTTTAGAACTCACTACTCAAAGAATTAAATTTAAGTGTAAGAGAAATAAAAATTAAGAAATGCATAGACCAGTCAAAACACTAAAATAAGACACTTTGAAAGAATAAAATTACAGAGACTATATGTGCATTGCAGGAAGTACCAAGAAATAATAACAATAATAATACAGGTATGTGTTGGGAAGTGTGTGAAAGGGACAGACACTCTGTGTGGGTGTGTGTGGGTGTGAGAGAGAGAGAGAGAGACTGTGTGTGTGCTGGCTGCTGGGGAAAGCCATGCACTGTCTCTTTTAAGACACTCACTGAAAGCTCTCCTGCTCTGTCCTGAGCCCTGTTGTCTCCCCTCCCCTGCTCTGTGGAGATGGGGTACAGGGGGAAGGGGAAATAGAGAGAGACTGTGTGAGCTGGCTGTTGGGGAAATCTCAGAAACAGTGCATTCACTGTCTCTTTAAGAAAGGCACTCAGCCACTCACCATTCAGACACCAGACCGCAGCAGCTCCAAGTCCTCCTCAGCCAGGCTGTCCCCTCTGCCCTGCAGAGATGGGGTACAGGAGTGGGGAGAGGGGGACACCCTGACATTAGTACACACCCCTGCACAGCCAGCTGGAGGGTTCCAGCTCTCAGGAGCAGCTGCAGGATGGACCAATGTGGTGGGAGGGGCACCTGAACACATGCTGCCGGCTGTGGGTGCTCTGCTAATGAGCTGGGCGGCACTTAAATCTCTCCTGTGCAGCCACCCAAGCTCGCAGCTTACAGGGAACACAGCTGACCCAACCACATGTGTACCTGGCTTTGATTTGCGACACTGTTCATGGGCCCTTCTGAACAGATTTTGAATGGGCCAGAGTCAATGTACAGCCAATCTTCACACCTGGGGCCAACGAGATGACCCCACATGTGGCTGTGGCTAAAGACAGACAATTTCTCACATCACTGACAACTGCCCTCTGGCCAGGTTTGATAATGGTCTGAGGGCTCTGCACTTTGCTGATGAGGCAGCCATAAATTGGCTTGACAAGCTCCGCATCTGGTAAGAAGACATAAGCCCAGTGGAGACAAACACCACAGGAAGTTCCACCGTGGAAGGTAGGCTTACAGCTTCCCTCAGAGTCTGCCTGGACCAATCACGGGCTATTTAAACCCAGGAGGAGTTCCAGGAAACGTTGGATGCAACAAGGTGGGACTGCCCTGCCAGTTATAGTGATGGATGTGCTGCACGGTTTGCTCTTGGACTCCTGACCCAAGCTCTGGCTCCTGGTTCTTTGCCCGGCTCTGACCTTCAACACTGTTCCTGGCCTCTGACCATGACTGCTCTGAACACTAGGCCTGGCCACCCAAGCATGGTTGTGGCACTGTGAACCAAACGACAGCGTAGGGTTTGTGAGTCAAACCATGCAGGGTTGCACATCCCAGATCAAAACATAGTTATTTTGTCTCTGAGTCTTTTGTTGCTGTTTGGGAGTCTGGAGAGCTCAATAGCTAGCTAAGACATGTTTGCCAGGAACCCTTGAGGTCTGGCTTCCAGCAATGCCTACAGTTTTTCCACTCTTGTGCCTCTCCCTCTTTGTACCTTGTCTGTTCCTTTTGGGCTGGTTGACTCTAGTCACAGTGTGTAATGTTGTCTGTGTTCTTTGCCTGGTAATGGCCTCTTCCTTGTTTATATTTCTATTTTCATGGGCCCATTGTGCTTGTTTGGTTTGCCATGTTTCTTGGGATTTTCTTTAATCTTTATTTCCTTTTGGAGTCCTTTGCTTTATTGATATTTTCTACATTTTTTCCTTTGATTTCCTTCGCCGTTGTTTGTTTTTAGCCCTGCTTTATGTCTTTCTTGACGTCTGCTCACTCCCCTTTCTCTTTGATACATGTTGCCTCTGGTTCACTGACAGTTCTCAGCACACACTCTCTAAAGTGGCTCACTGAGTGGAGCTGCATGGCAGCTGATGAGGAACATAACAGTGACTGAGTGATTGGGATGGAGCTGCCTTGCTCTGTGCAATCCAAGCTTTTTCACTTGAATCATAGGGAACTGGATTCCTCTCAGTGGCTTACACAGGTTGGTCAGAGAGAGCAGGCATGAGAGCCCTGATCTAGAACTGGACATCTATAGTTACTTGAGCCAGGGTGGAGAACAAGCGAGGAAGAGAGAGAATTTTGTAGTGGGATGTGGAAGCTGTGACACTGTGGATCAACTTACATTATTTAAAATTATTTAATCGTGGTTGTTGATAGGATGAATTAAAGGAGCAGGGAGCTTGAATGTTGATCAGAAGGCAACTGTATGTCCATGCTCATTTTTATAATAAAAAAAAATGAAAGTTGAGCAAAATTTAAGTTCATTTTGGTCATGCTACAAAGCCCTAAGCTCTGCCATTTCAAGGCATTTCAAGTACTAAATGTGTATACCTAATATTGCCCTCTCACACTCTGTGTCTTTGGTGTGTAGCACTGTAAATGCAGTCACTGAAATACAATTTGAGACTTGGGTATGTCTAAACTGCAAAGCATATACAAAAGCAAAAACCCACAGCAGCAGGTCTCTGAGCCTGGGTCAAATGACTCAGGCTCACAGGGCTTACGCTATGGGGCTAAAAATAGCAGTGTAGACATTCCCACTTGGGCTGGACCAAAGGCTCTGAGACCCATTATTCATTCCCGTTGCCCAGCAAGCTGTGTGTACCGTTTACAGCCTAAACTCAAACATGCAGGTTCTAAGGTAGATGTAGAAGGCAGGAAGGGAAATACAACCTAGAGGGAGCCACTATAAGGTGGATGCATAACTGGTTGGAAAACTGTTCCCAGAGAGTAGGTATCAGTGGTTCACAGTCATGCTGGAAGGGCATAATGAGTGGGGTCCCGAAGGGATCAGTTCTGGGTCTGGTTCTGTTCAATATCTTCATCAATGATTTAGATAATGGCACAGAGAGTACGCTTATCAAGTTTACGGACAATACCAAGCTGAGAGGGGTTGCATGTGCTTTTGGAGGATAGGATTAAAATTCAAAATGATCTGGACAAACTGGAGAAATGGTCTGAAGTAAATAGGAAGAAATTCAATAAGGACAAATGCAAAATACTCCACTTAGGAAGGAACAGTCAGTTGTACACATACAAAATGGGAAATGACTGCCTAGGAAGGAGTAGTGCGGAAAAGGATCTGGAGGTCATAGTGGACCACAAGCTACATATGAGTCAACAGTGTAACACTGTTGCAAAAAAAGCAACCATCCTTCTGGGATGTATTAGCAGGAGTGTTGTAAGCAAGACACAAGAAATAATTCTTCTGCTCTACTCCGTGCTGATTAGGCCTCAACTGTATTATGTCCAGTTTTGGGCAAGTTTCAGGAAAGATGTGGACAAATTGGAGAAAGTCCAGAGAAAAGCAACAAAAAATGATTAAAGGTCTAGAAAAAACATGACCTATGAGGGAAGATTGAAAAAAATGGGTTTGTTTAGTCTGGAAAAGAGAAGACTGAAAGGGGACATGATAACAGTTTTCAAGTACATAAAAGGTTGTTACAAGGAGGAGGGAGAAAAATTGTTCTTTTTAACCTCAGGATAGGACAAGAAGCAATGGGCTTAAATTGCAGCAAGGGAGGTTTAGGTTGGACATAAGGAAAAACTTCCTGTCAGGGTGGTTAAGAACTGGAATAAATTGCCTAGGGAGATTTTGGAATCTCATCATTGACTCACTTGCTCTTAAAAATCTCCAAACACCTGTCAGGGATGGTCTAGATAATACTTAGTCCTGCCATGCATGCAGGGGACTGGACTAGATGACTTCTTGAGGTCCCTTCCAGTCCTATGATTGTATGATTCCTAAATTTCAGATTGGGAAGAGCAGTACTCCAGACTGTCAAAGATTATAAAGCCTAATAGGAAAAGCTCCAAAATTAAGATTAAATAATCTCCTGTCACTGAAATGGTTTAGTGTGTGTGACTATGAACATCTGTTTGATCCAATGATTTTTGCCTCCAATGTGTTTGTCTCCCCCAGGGTACTTTACTGCAAAGCATTCTAGATGCGTCAGCCAATCCAAAGCACATCACCCCTATCTGAGTGAGGTGAGCTATCATGGGTACATCACACCTTTGCTCAGATACACTGGATGCCGGATCAAGTTTTGGTTCCAGTCTTAAAACCTGAACCGTCTGGGAACCTGTTGTTGGCATTCAGCTGGAACACTTTTGCTGTCAGTTTCTAGTTCCGGTAGAGGGCACTCTCTTGTGTTCCATAGAGCCTGATGTTGGCAGTGAGTCTTCACTTCAGGGCATGATGCAAGTCAAATTGGGTTTGTTTGGCTTTTTTTTAATGCTTCTAAATTATGACATTCTGAGGACAAACAGTTTGTGGCAGTGGCTTTTAGGCTACCCTTCATGTAACTATAGATATAATTTATTTGGTTTTAATTTTTGCAACACCGCACGACTGCTAAGAGAATTAATGTTTAAGTAAAGTCTAAATAATTGATGACTGCTTTATTAATCAGGTGTCTTCGGCATAGGTGAAAGTGATCTGATGGCACAGCCTCTAGCAATGGGGGGAAAAGGATTTCCTTGTGATTATTATCATTATAATACACCATAACTGAAAGATTACAAAATTGATACTTTTAAAAATTAATGTAGCATGAGTGAGTGGGCTCTGTAGTATTCATATATTTCACTGGTACTTGGGGGAAAATGGTTTGTTTTACTTCCTGGCAGAAAACTGCTGATATTCTAACAATCATATTACAGAACACAGTCCCAGAACGGACCTTTATCCTTATGCTTTACCCTTTTCTGATGCATTCGGAGAGGAGCCAGAAACAAAAGAAAGCTGCATTCATTACTGAAAGAGCCTCGGGAAAATCTGTTTGGCCAAGCAAGTTTGCATGAAGCCAATGGGAAAATATTTGACTGCAAAGACCATAAACTCTTTCCATCAATATGCAATTTTCTGGATCCATTTATCCAAATGATCATTAAGAAATTAGTAAATCTGTCATGCTTTACATCTTCAAAGTGCTGCAAGTTAAATAAGTAAGACTACTTTAAAGAGACCCAACTTAAGTTATAAGGCAGTTTAAAGTGCAATGTATTGAAAACAGCAGGAAACCTCAAGATAACAGTCATACAGCTTCATCCACCCTGCACAGGAAAGTGGAACCTGCAAATTTAAAATCATGTAATTTCCTCTAAATTCTTCCTTGGAAGACAGATTGCTCTGCACATCCTTGTGGAAAAAGCTAGGTGTTCCATCCCCCTTGTCCCACTCACTCCACGAATCTCAGCACTCCGGTGTCTCCATTTAAAGTCATCCCTATAGTGGAAAATAGTTTGTGCAAAAATGTGTTGAAGTATTTTTGCCAAAATGTTGGAGTTCAGGAAACTCAAAAGCAAGCCAGTTTGATTGAGGGACTCTTTTTATGACAATGATCTCACCCAGCTCCAGAAAAGACTCTACTGTGTAAGTTGCTTAAAATTCTCTAGCCTTAATTTGGCTGCATCTCCTCAGGTACTCATAATGACCTTATTGATGCGCTTATTAACTTAAACCCACTGTGCCTCACTTTTTACTATTGCCATCTAGTGCAAATAGCTGTTTTACCCTGTAAGCATTTAATAATGTACCATAAGGGCCACATAGAGGTAGTCAAGTTTTGCCCTGCATTTGGGCGGTGTCGCCGAGCACTATACTACCCCAATGAGAGCACAAGCTGGTGTTGAATCTCCCTGAAGTACAATGTCTCCTGGAGCCACATGGTGCACAGGGGCGCATACCTGCTTCACCATACTCCTACAGTGCAGCATGTCCTCCATTCTGGGCAGTGCTGGGTGTGCCGTCATGGACCCTCTTTCTCCCTGCCCCACTTGGGTATAATTTGCACCACAGGACGTCTAACAGCTCCTGTGATCTGCTATTGAAGGCTGTGCTCAGCTTTGCAATCAGTAGGGTTGCAAGCAACCTAATTGCCTTGAAGAGACTAGCTTGCCCTGGACTTTCCAGACCACACCCTTCCTCCCCAGTATAAGGTTAAAAGCCTCTCCATCCTGTCTTGAAAAAGCAATGGGCCTGGCCAATTGAATGTTGGAATTTCCAGGGGGGTTTCTCCCCTGAAGAGGCCCAATATTATTTTTATTATCAATTCCCATTTGTAATTCAGATGTTTATCTCTTGTATTATCCAACAATGTCGTCAGTCTCTCCTGGAGTTTGCTATCCTGTAATACAGAGTAAATTTATCATCTACTGTATTCCCCTTGTCTTCAGGCTCAATTGTTATGTCAAAAAGGTGACAAATCTCTGCTGGCTGTTATGCAATGCTTTCCTCTATACCAGATCTTCAGAAATAGATTGCCTTACTGTGTGTTCATTTGTTTAACTTGGGCAAGAAGTCAGGAAAATAGGTTGATCGCTTTCCAGGTCCTGTCTTTCCTTTCATAGTATTCTTCCTCGAATTAGATTCTAACACTGTTTAGGACTTTTGCCAGGCTTTTCGTCCATGGACTTCAAAGCACGTGCAAAGGTGGATCATAGTTATCCTCCGCATCCTACCGGTATTAAAACTTAAGCACAGAGATATTAACCAAGTTATCCAAGGTCACACAGCAAGTCAAATGGCAGAGCCAGCAATGCATCCCAGAACTAAGATTTGCAAATATAGGAGCTTAAAGTTAGACATCTGTATACAGATTTTAAAAGTACTGAACATTCAACAACCCCTGTTAAATATACCAAATTGACGACATTTGTAAAATCTGAAATATATTCTATAGACTCCATAATATGTAGTAAGCCCAATACTGCATTCCTTGCCCACCCAAATTCACATTGAACTTAGCGGGAGTTTTGGGAGGGCAAAGGATGGAGGATCAGACCGATTAAAAGTACATTTTTATAAACAGTGAACAGCGGAATTCTCTTCCAGTTCGTTGGAGATCGCACATATTCTAAATAATTGGTGACTCTAAACAGCTCTTGCTTCTCTATTTCAATGCCAAAATAGACTTTTTATAATCATTTCCACCTTTTGCCTATTTACTTGTTTCAGGCTCATGCTTTTCAGGGAAGAAGTATACCTTAGGATTTGCAGAGAAAACTCACAAAGAAAAGTCAAAGTAGCATGGCTGTATCCCAGGTGTTGCATTTCTGCAAGTTTCCAGTCATCAGTGTTGCCTATCCAAGAAAATTGCTAAATAGCTCTGCTACATCATTCCTCATTTGCATTAGAAATTGCTCTAAGCAATAACAAATTTATCTCCAAAAAGTGGAAGCATTTTATCATGCAGGTATGTGATTTAATATACAGCAGTACCTACGTGAAACTGCACTTACTTTTCTTGAGCTCATCATAAAAATCATTCTGAATGGAAGCATTTAAGGTGATGATGATTCAGATTAATTCCTTTAGAATAACATGACTGGAATCAGATACCATATTTCTCTTTTCATTAGGCATTTTTGATGGATGAGGCAAGAAAATACAAGCTGTTGTAAGTGATCCTATAGCATGAGATGAGTGAAAGTAGCTGAAAAAAAGCCTGATGAAGATGGTTCACAATTGTGTTGCTATTCTGTTGTGGCACAATGTACAATGATCTCAATGAAAACAAACATCTATCTATTCTGTTAAATCAGCATTCTAACCGTAGCAAAATGGGGTTATTAGAACTGGTTCTCAACCACACCAAATTCATCGATTTATATAGAGTTGCTAGATGGACTTTTGGATTTAGACCAGTTCCTTCCCCCCCGCACCACCATATATTGTTGGTATTCAGTTGTTTGTGTGTGGTACTGAATGTAGTCTCTCGGTTTTACCAATTCTTTATTTTTCATTGTGTTTATCAGCAGTACAGTATAGACAGTAGAAAAGGCACAAACATAAGGGGTAACATTTTCAGAAGTGCTTAAGTCATTTCTGAAAATGAGACTTAAGTGACTTTAAGCTTAGGCACTTCTGAAATTTTTCCCCATGGTGTATTTAGCTAGTAGTAATTATAAGGCTGATCTCCGATGGCTTCTTTGCTTGGAAGTACAGAGAACTTCCACCAAAAGCAATTGGGTCTGCCTGACACTGTTGCTAATGTTTTTAATAAATGTGATTATGGTATCACTCTATATTGCAGGTAAGACAGTTTTGTAAAACTCCAGTGGGTAAACATAAAACGGATATAGCATGGACACAGTGATAATGCAAGCCCTGCTAATGTGCCTTCCCTTGACCACAGCTGGAAGTGTTGCATTCTCATATCATGGTAATGGGTGTACTAAATTACCTAGATCCTATACATAACATAGAAGGCATTGCCTCAAGAAGCTCATGGTGGGATTCACAAGGGGGACTTTTGCTGTGACTAACCTTGCTGCCTAGAGGAACTCACAGCCTGAGTTAGGCACCTCAGCTCCCTATACAATGCATGGAGAAAGTTAGGTGCCTAAGAATGGGACTCCAAAGCCAGAGTGCTAAGCAAGGAGCTGCCTAACCTAACCAATAAGAAATGCTGAGCAGAAAGGTGTGGCTTAAGCCCCACCCCGCAAGGGGAATTAGGCGCTTCAGCCCTGGTCTACACTTAAAATTTATATCAATCTGACTACATCTCTCAGAGGTGTGAAAAATTCATACCCCCGAGTACCACAGTTAAGCTGACCTAATTCGCAGTGTGGAATTTTCTTCTGTTGACTTAGCTGCCATCACTTGGAGAGGTAGATTATCTACGGCAGTGGAAAAAACACTTCTATCAGTGTGGGAACCATCTACGTGGCAGCACGGTGGAGGCATAGCTGCAGCTATGCTGTTGTAGAGCCCATAGTGAAGACATAACCTAAGTCTGGGACCAAGGGATCTGCCTTTCCCCACTCGGAATTCACAGCTGTAACCCTTCTGCCCATCAGAGTTGGCAGCAACAAGGGCCGGGTTCCATATCTAGGGGATCCATTCCAATAACACAATGCAAACCGGCTCGAGCCCCCACCCAGTGACCTGGGACAAATATATACCACCCCCGCTGGGCGCCTTCAAGAGGCAATACTTCCCCTCTCGCAAGCACATAGTCTGAGTGTAGCAAAAGCCTTTTAATAACAGAGAGAAACAATGTGGCATTATGTTGGGGAGACACCACCAACAGGATTCATAACACAACCCATGAGCAAAAAAAACCCACCCCAAGCAAATTGGGGCATGCCCCTTTCCCTCGGGTTCTTGAGTCCCAGCACCCAAGCGTCTCTTGAGTCCAGCAATCCACAAATCACCCAAAGTCCAAAAAGTCCAGCCCCAGAGTTCAAAAGTTCATCTGCATAGTGTTACTCCCCAGTCTGGCTAAAATGTGCCTGTGTGTGGGGGAAAGGGGTAAGGGGCACCTTACGTGTCCTGAAGCTGGCTGCCCCACAGGGCTCTGCTCCACCACGACCGGCTCCGCTCTGCACAGCTCGCCGTCTCACGAACAGCTCTGCTCAGCTCGCCGTCTCACGAACACACCGCTGTCTCACGAACGGCTCCGCTCCACCACAACCGGCTCTGCTCTGCACAGCTCGCCATCTCACGAACGGCTCTGCTCCGCTCTGCCAGCCTATCCACGAACAGCACCACTGCACTCTAGATCTTCCGGCTCCCCACTACTTGACATAGTACTCAGTGATTTCAGCTCTTAGTGATTTCAGCTCATAGTAGTGGGGGCCTTAGTGCTGGTGCACCATAAGGCCAAAGTGAATGCAGCACAGTACCTGTAGCAAGACTCTTAATAGACCCAAAATTAGCTCTGACATTCCACAGTGGAGAGAGACAGAGGTGCAATTGGTGCTTCAGGCCCTCACAAAAGGGCCCACACCACCAGGTACTAATACCTGTCTCAAGTCTCTCTCTCTTCACAGAGTTTTGGAACCCATGTCCCCTGCCTAGCGAGTGCTACTCAGTTGATGGTGAGTCCCTCCATCATAACAAAGGCCAAGTACAGTTCCAAGCACAGTTCCCATAATCAGGGTAATAACAATTTACTCTTCCCGCCCCAATAACAAAGACACTGGGGATCCCACAACAGCCAAAGTGACCATTTGGGCAGTTATGGCCTCATTCTAGGCGGGGTGGGTGTGCCTATGCAAATTGAGATCAGCCCCTGAAGTTCTTTTCCACTACTTGCCACACCTCACCACCAGATGTCAGGGTGGAGCCCATCCTGACTCTGCTTACACAGCTGTGAACACTCTCCTGGAGTTAGGCACCTAAAGCAGGTCATTCCTTTTGCAAGAAAAACAGTGGAGGTGGTGCATCCGTCTCCTCTCCCCTGCCCATCACTAGCCCCGTAATTAGAGCACTCGTTCAGAATGGGGGAGGCTTATGCAGGAGTTAGGCTTCAAGCCAGTCTCAGGGCTTACGCAGCTGTGCACATGTCTAAGGACCTCGGGGATTTTAACTGCGGGATTTGCGGTGGCAGCTGTGCAGGGGTTTTGTGAATATCAGTGGCACCTAATTGTTGGACTTGGGTGCCTAAAGTGGCAGTTAGGCTCCTAAGTCCCTTTGTGAATCCTGTCCTCAATCTCCATGCCCATTCTTTCCTTGGTTTCTCTGATTAGGCTACCAAAAAGGGTATTATCTGTGGGATGATAGTTTTGTGATAAGGGCACACCGTCTGCTATAAACCACCCATTTATCTCACGTGGACTATAGAACTGACATCCAGTGGTGGTAACTTTCTGTCAGTGTAGACTTTTGTGTTAGATTCCTGATCAACTTTGAAGAGCTATGTCTTTCTCTCTCTTTAAACATCTTATTTTAAAGTAGCTTGATTCATTTTAGTGGTCATGAAAGTGATGGCCTAATAGCACTGACTAAGGTATATACCTTTCCCGGTATATTCTGGGAAAGGAGTTGGGTGAGCTACCCTTTAGACCTGATCTACTATAACGCTGCTGTTCTGGTCTTTGGCTTCTCTCCTGAGCAAAGACTGCTGAGCAGAATAAATTAAAGAGTACTTTTATTATGTGACTGAACCATCACTAGGGATTGCTGAAACTGTCAAATTACAGCATTTCATTTAGTCTAGATTTGACTGAAAGTCTCCCCAGGTAAAGGGCTAGCTTAAGTGCTTCTACATTTAAACATTTCAGATAAAACATACAGTAGCAATGTGTACAAGTCACTAAATATTTTAAAAAGCAAAGACTGCAAAACATAACCCACAAAATGTGATGTGCAAAAGCAGTGAAGAGAGCAGGGAGGGAAGCCAATGAGCCAGTACTATTGGTTTCAAATTTAAGGTTTACATGAAAGTAATATCTGAAGTGTTTAATATGCAGTCATTGATTTCTTCTAATTCCTGGGGCAGCATTTGCTGTTTTCAATACAATTTAACTTCAAATTGTCTTACAGCTTCACAATTTAAAATGTCATATCAGTCTAGCACTGAACAGGTCTGAGAGGTTGCAGGTTTAGAGCGAATGTTTAGGCTTTTTTCAGTAACATCTTTCTCACTGAATACATACAAAATTGCCTGGCCAGTAGACTTTCTTAAGGTATTCCATGCAATGAATAAAATGGTCCCATTTCCCTGACTTGTTTCTGAAACAGCAGAAGAGGGCAAATCATAATGGTACAAATCTGTTGGAGCAGTCTAAGTTTGTGCTCTCTAATGTGATTGATGGAAAATCAGCGGTTATCTGATGGGAAATAGAACAACCTATTTTTTCATTGCCATTTAAGTAAACATTGAAAAAATCTGAATTCTACAGGGACCATTAGCTTATATATCAGTGCAAAGCATTTTTATGATCCTTTGTATAAAGGATGATATATAAAAATTGTAACCAATCAAATATTTTTCTGGTTGTGAATTATAAAAATACTGGCCTCAGAGAAATAACTTTTTCCCATTTTTAGTGTCCAGAACATTAAGTTTCAGCTCTACGTAAGACTTCTGCTAAAACTAAAGAACTGGCTGGTTCTATAACAACTGCTTTGTTAGATTCACTGTTATAAACCGTCTTTTACTCAGGAGAGACATTTGGGCAGGAATGTCTCAATGAACGGCCATTGCTATTACCATGACTACATACTCATAGCCATCAATGTTTAAACCACTGATAAAGTGTATAAATGCAACATAGACCATAAGACCATAAGACTGGTTTTAATGGTGAGCAACTCTGAATGATACATTGTATGATCTGTAGCTAGGGTGACCAGATGTCCCAATTTTATAGGGACAGTCCCAATTTTGGGGGCTTTTTGTTATATAGGCACCTATTACCCCCCACCCCCTGTCCCAATTTTTCACACTTGCCCTCTGGTCACCCTATCTGTAGCACTGGTGTAGTTGCTTTGATATTAGTGCTACAGGCATAAAAATATTAGCCCCTTGATGTCATACGTTTCTTGACACAGAGCACTAATGCAAAATGCATTAGCTCTTGAAAGCAAGAGCTCCAAACCCACTGAGTACCCAGGGCTTGTATTAAATGTGGTTAAGAGACTAGGGTAGTGTACTTATTTAAAATATAAAATATAGATACACTAAGAGAAAACTACATTAAAATAACATCAAGGTTGAGACACAAAACCACCAGTGCAAATCCATTCTCAATTTAGGCTGCCATAGCAACTTAAATTGGCCACTTAGTACCTACTGGCTAGTCACTGCAAAACATAGTTTCTAACAAGTGTGTGTGTCATTGTTTAGCATATTTTTGTATATAACCCAAGTTTCTTTGCCAATGGTGTATCGGAGAGACATTATTTTTCACACTATTAGAACATGAGTACGTTCTTCTATTATGCCATGTTAGCCCTTGTCTGGTCAACCATTGATTTTTGCGGATTAATAATTTTTGGTGAATTGCCATGATATAAACCTGGATTTTCAACTGAATGGCACACTACACCAGGGGAGAAAATAATGTATCAGTTTTGCAAAGAAAGTGCTGTACAAAATAGGAATATCATCCCGTAGAAGTTTGCCCAAATGGCTAGATAATTTGTTCCCATTATGATGATGATTACATGTGAATCTCCCTGGAATTAATCACAGTGAGTAATATCAAGAGGGTTTTTTTTAATGTTTATACAAAATTCCCACAAATGTGGTATCTAAGGTTACTAAAGTTCAGTAATTGGTTACCAGGATCTAGAAAAAGCTTTTGACATGGAATAGTGAGATTATTGTTGTATATGAGGGCACGTTGGGACAGATATGGTATAAGAAATTTGTTGAGAAATGGATGAAACTGCATTTCACTAATTATGTGGCAGCTGAGGTCATCTGGCATTCTAGCTAACACCCCTGATTTTTAAACATGTAACCACTGCTGGCTGAGCATTCAACTCTCAGCTCTAGAATTGACTTTCCCACGCTGGTCTGAGAGCACCTGACTTGGTCAGCTTCTTAGGACCAGATGCAAGGCCCAGCTCTTTCACTAAGCTCTCACTTGTGGTAGTGGCGGGGCTACTTGGAGGTGTGGTGGTGCTGTGTGTTTGCTTCCGGGAATGTCTTTTTCTTTTCAGCTAGTGGTGTTGACTAATGTTCCTGTGCCCTCAGGTATGTGTGTTGCTCACTTGAAAAATCAAACTAATGTTCACTCTTGTTATGCTATTAGATCAGCTGTTCAGCAACTGAGGGGAGCTAGACTGGGCTGAACCTTTCCCTCGGTGCTGTTGGTTCTGTTCTTGGAAATGTTGTCTACTGAACCTACAGAACCCCAGCAGGTTAAGTAAGAGTATCAGTATACAGAAAAATGTGGGTGGGTGAGCAAAGTTGTGTCATTATATAGAGCATTATATGTGATAATATGATATCCTTCAAAGTTGGTGGTGTGGGGGGAGTGGAGCATATAGTTGGGGCATAAACTGAAGTCTAGGAGGTCAGCTGCCCCCTTATGCCATAGCAAATTATGCCCCTGAGGTTAAGAGTCTGGCTGGAGATGTGTTAGTCTTACATTCAGACTGTAGTTTAAATGCAGCTAACACTGGAAAGGGTGAAATAACTGCTCACTAAATGGCTCCTTATGCAGCAGCTGAGCACAGACCCTGCAGTCCCCCAAGTAGAGGCATTCTGTTAGCACCCTTGAGGGTGCTAGGTACCTCAGAAGTGTAGTGGGTGCTTGAATCATGGTCCTGCTCTCCCCTCCATACCAGCCAACAGCGTAGCTTCACGGGCACTTCCCCTGTACTTGTGGAAGCTCACAGTGGCATTGTGCCACCACTGAACCCATAGGATCACACACTCCGATCCAATAAGGCAGCTTTGTGCTGCTACAGCTCTGTAGAGCTGCTCTAAAGATGATTTACCTGGCACCTGGAGGATCATCCCAACATATGGATATTCATGGGTGCCACAGCCACTATGGCGTGGTGCGTGAAGACTGTGTAGGGTGCGAGTGCAAGAGAATGGGGACGTGGCTAGGTCACCTTGGCATTCTCAGGCTGCCAGAATGGCCTCGAGTCCACAGGAAGCCAGAGCGACTCTGAGCTCAGATCCACCCCGGATTTGAGGAGCACAAAGGTACACCTTCTCGCCTGCACAGCACTGAGCATTCCTCAGTGGCAGCTCAGGATCTGGGTCAGAACATTTTGCTAGTTCTTCTCTGAGTGGAGGAAACATTGTTTTAAGTTAACCTTTATAATAATTAATTAGTTCCAGCTGGCTTTGAGGATGAGGCATGGGGTCTCTCTCTTATTTCTCTGAAACATTATATCCTTCTTGCCAAGCTGCTTTATGGTAGAATAGCTGCAGTCAGAGGCAGATTCTAAATGCAGAGATTTGGAATTGTGTGTTCATTGGTCTTTTCCACAGAGACTGTCATGGTCTCATAGATCTGGCTGCTGTCTAAAGAAATTAAGTCCAACTTTATTTTGTTTAAAGACGCACACTATATGCATGGCCAGAACTGCTGATATAGGATACCCAGAAAGTTGTGTCCATCTGTCCTTTTTTTCTTTTATCAGTAAACCTGATTCTATGGGGAATGCATTTTTACACAGCAGAGAGAAGGGAATATGTTTCCGCATTGCTCTCATTGATCTGGGACACCAGATGTCTTTTGAACAGGCCCAGAATAACATGTTGTCATCTCCAAGTCACTTTTATGTCTGTATTTATTGTAGGTGTGTGATGGAAAGCACCCCTGTATTCACACCCTATGCACTATTGCTATAATCCCTGTGCAAAATATACCTTGCGAGATATCTAACACACTGATCATTAATATTCTTGTGTAATGTATGTACAAAATGAGTATTAAGCATTATGAACATAAGCTGAAATTATGACCAATATGTGTTTACCAGACAAGTCCGGGGAGGGGGTACACAGGTTTCCCAAAGACAAAGGACAAGCTGACACTTCTAGCCAGGTGTCATCAAAGATGATGCACAATCACTAAGGCTACGTTTATGTCATGGGTATTTTTAATAAAAGGCATGGACAGGTCACGGGCAGTAAACAAAAATTCACCTGTCCATGACTTGTACTGTATACCCCTGACTAAATCTTTGGTGCTCTGGGACAGAGGGTGGCCCAGGGTCGCCAAGGGGTGCTCTGGGGTGGAGGGAGGCCGGGCAGCATGCATGGCCTGGGATCCCCGCTGCTGCTGTGGGTGACATAGTGGCCTGAGACTGCCCCAGCAGCGGCCGGTACAGCTGGCCATGGGGCTGTCCAAGCTGCTCGAATGGTCTTCAGGTCAGCTGCACGAGTCACGGAATCCATGACGTCCATGACAGACTCGCAGCCTTAGCAATCATCTGTCAAGTGGCCATGCTTTGGCAACAAAGTGGAGGCAGAAGCAGGTTGATCTGCATTTTAGCAAATAACAACATGGAACTTCTTTCACCATGAGATTTCATGTCTCCAACCTCACCACTGGAATGAACTTTATATAGGGGTAATCTTCAGGAAAATGCATTTCAAAGGATGACTGCTATGAAACTGAAGGACAAAAACACCCCAGGTTGTCTCTCTCTCTCGTTCACTTAAGGTGACAAAGGAACCAGGCTTTTGACTTTGGGAGGGTTTCTGAGCTGATAATTTGGTCATCCCTGTTGCTTGGAACATGTGGTAAGGATTTAACCTTAAACCAAGACTAGCTTTTAAAGTTTTAGCTGCTAGGAAGCATTTTATCCTTCTTTATTTTTCTTGTAGCTATTTCTGACTTTAGTACCTTAAACTTGTACTCATTTAAAACCTCTCTCTTGTAGTTAAATAAATTTGTTTTATTTTTAATCTAAATGGATCCAGTGTTGAATTTAAACTGAACTGTTTGGTAACGTCTGTTAAAATAGAAGACTGTTGAATATTGAGCCTTTATAGGGGCAACAGACCTTTTAATATGTGAACTGAACAGGAGAGGGCTGGACAGTGCAGAACAGACATTTGGGGAAAATTCGGGACTGGGAGTGTATTGGGGTCACCCTTCAGGTAGTAACCAAGGCTGCTGGAAGGCAGAGTGCGACTGGAGTATTGTTGACAGGCTGCTGGGGTAGAGTTGCTGGACCAGAGCTATAGCTATACAGAGACACTCAGGGTTTAACCTACATGCTGTTAGGCTGTTTGCACATGGCTCTGGTTGGGAACTAAAACAGCAAAGCATTTTGAGGCACACAAGGTTGCGGGGCAGGCAGTGACACAACCACTATCTGGTCTGGACTGCACCCCAGAATGTGCAAATGGCACAGAATGGCAAAATCTTGATTTTATGGGAGATATCTCCAAAAGACAGCAGGCCTAATTCTTCTTTAACTTACACCAGTGTTATGCTGATGTAACCTGATTGACTTCATTGGAGTTACTGCTGACTTATACCAGGTTAATGAAGAGAGAGTAGACTCAGCCACAGAACCTCTAATAGCACAAAGAATGAGGAGTACTTGTGGCACCTTAGAGACTAACAAATTTATTTGAGC
Organism: Natator depressus; assembly: GCF_965152275.1. Lineage (NCBI taxonomy): Eukaryota > Metazoa > Chordata > Testudines > Cheloniidae > Natator > Natator depressus. The sequence goes on along the minus strand of NC_134241.1, from coordinate 83,005,997 downwards.
ATAAGCTTTCGTGGGCTAAAACCCTCTTCATCGGATGGATGCAGTGGAAAATACAGTAGGAAGATATATATACACACACAGAGAATATGAAAAAATGGGTGTTGCCATACCCACTATAACGAGAGTGATCAGTTAAGGTGAGCTATTATCAACAGGAGAAAAAAAACCTTTTGTAGCGATACTCGTTGGCCCGTTTCCAACCGTTGACAAAAACGTGCAAGTAACGAGGGGGAAAAATAAGCATGGGGAAATAGTTTTACTTTGTGTAATGACCCATCCACTCTCAGTCTTTATTCAGGCCTAATTTAATGGTGTCCAGTTTGCAAATTAATTCCAATTCAGCAGTCTCTCGTTGGAGTCTGTTTTTGAAGTTTTTTTGTTGTAGTACTGCCACTTTTAGGTCTGTAATTGAGTGACCAGGGAGATTGAAGTGTTCTCCGTCTGGTTTTTGAACGTTATAACTCTTGATGTCTGATTTGTGTCCATTTATTCTTTTACATAGAGACTGTCCGGTTTGGCCAATGTACATGGCAGAGGGGCATTGCTTGCACATGATGGCATATATCACATTGGTAGATGTGCAGGTGAACGAGCCTCTGATAGTGTGGCTGATGTGATTAGGTCCTATGATCGTGTCCCTTGAATAGATATGTGGACAGAGTTGGCAACCGGGTTTGTTGCAAGGATTGGTTCCTGGATTAGTGTTTTTGTTGTGTGGTGTGTGGTTGCTGGTGAGTATTTGCTTCAGGTTGGGGGGCTGTCTGTAAGTGAGGACTGGCCTGTCTCCCAAGTTCTGTGAGAGTGAGGGATCGTCCTTCAGGATAGGTTGTAGATCCTTGATGATGCACTGGAGAGGTTTTAGTTGGGGGCTGAAGGTGATGGCTAGTGGCGTTCTGTTACTTTCTTTGTTGGGTCTGTCTTGTAGTAGGTGACTTCTGGGTACTCTTCTGGCTCTGTCAATCTGTTTCTTCACTTCAGCATGTGGGTATTGTAGTTGTAAGAATGCTTGATAGAGATCTTGTAGGTGTTTGTCTCTGTCTGAGGGGTTGGAGCAAATGCGGTTGTATCTAAGAGCTTGGCTGTAGACAATGGATGGTGTGGTGTGTCCTGGATGAAAGCTGGAGGTATGTAAGTAAGAGTAGCAGTCAGTAGGTTTCCGGTATAGGTTGGTGTTTATGTGACCATCGCTTATTAGCACTGTAGTATCCAGGAAGTGGATCTCTTGTGTGGACTGGACCAGGCTGAGGTTGATGGTGGGATGGAAATTGTTGAAATCATGGTGGAATTCCTTAAGGGCTTCTTTTTCATGGGTCCAGATGATGAAGATGTCATCAATGTAGCACAAGTAGAGTAGGGGGATTAGGGGACAAGAGCTGAGGAAGCGTTGTTCTAAGTCAGCCATAAAAATGTTGACATACTGTGGAGCCATGCGGGTACCCACAGCAGTGCCGCTTACTTGTCCCCAAATGTGAAATAGTTATGGGTGATGACAAAGTCACAAAGTTAAGCCACCAGGTTTGCTGTGACATTAATCGGGGATACTGTTCCTGATGGCTTGTAGTCCATCTTTGTGTGATGTATGCCATCCTGTGCCAGCAGTGCCCTTCTGCCATGTACATTGGCCAAACTGGACAGTCTCTACATAAAAGAATAAATGGACACAAATCAGACGTTAAGAATTATAACATTCAAAAACCAGTTGGAGAACACTTCAATCTCCCTGGTCACTCAATTACAGACCTAAAAGTGGCAATACTACAACAAAAAAACTTCAAAAACAGACTCCAACGAGAAACTGCTGAATTGGAATTAATCTGCAAACTGGACACCATTAAACTAGGCTTGAATAAAGACTGGGAGTGGATGAGTCATTACACAAAGTAAAACTATTTCCCATGCTTATTTTTCCCCCTACTGTTACTCACACCTTCTTGTCAACTGTTGGAAATGGGCCATCCTGATTATCACTAAAAAAGTTTTTTTTCCTCCTGCTGATAATCGCCCACCTTAACTGATCATTCTCGTTATAGTGGGTATGGCAACACGCATATTTTCATGTTCTGTGTGTGTGTGTGTATATATGTTCCTACTGTATTTTCTACTGCATGCATCCAGTGAAGTGGGTTTTAGCCCAAAAAAGCTCATGCTCAAATAAATTTGTTCATCTCTAAGGTGCCACAAGTACTCCTTGTTCTTTCTGCTGATACAGACTAACACAGCTACCACTCTGAAACCTGTCTAATAGCACAGTGTGCCAGTGCTGGGATTCTGACCCAGATGGTAGAGTGCCACCTACTGAAATATTATCAGCACCATTTCTTGTAAGTTCTGGGAATGGAAAAGTAAGAAAGAGGCTGGCTGGCCGTTGATGAATGCTCTGTCTGTGTGGAGATTAGTTGAAAGCTCCAGTTAAACCTTTTATATATCGAGAGAGAGAGAGAGGAATATTGCAAAGATCACTTTGCCAAAATAAAAAATAAAAATATCCAAGGGATAGCTGCTCTATTACAAATGTCAACCACACAATTAGGAGACAGTGTATACAAAATAGGAAATGTTCTATCAAGCTCAGCAAGTGGTTTATCAGTGATAGCAGTAGACACATTCATTATAGTGCCCACTGAGATATGCGCACATAAAACCCCCTTTGCTTGAGTTAGGGTACTAAACTTAAATATTATATGTCAATTCACATAAACTATTGTTACAAAATCGATACACATTCAATCAGTACTAACATATATACTGACTGAAACATAAGGGGGAGACTGTCGGTTTTCGGAAATTGAAAAAGGCAGCAGTATCTTCATATCGTTGATTAAATGTGTGAAACTAACTAAGAAAATAATCTGTGAAGAAAGATGATGTGATACGGTCATGTTGTGTCATCAATTTGTATTAAATCCCAAAGGAGCAAGAGACTTTGAAGATTTGCTTTTCATTATTGTATGAATTAATGCTCAGCAACTGAACTGAAAGAGGTTTGCATAAGAGTTAGTTCTCTCGCTAACCATTTGGAATTTTATTATATACAGAGAAATTAGATTTTGGAGTGATTATATGAAAGACTTTCTTCTGTGAAGCAAGACTATAATGCCAGTGTTATCCCTTCTTACTGGGTTTTTAGATTAGGTGGGATTCTTACATATTGCTTAATTTATCTAAATTTATCATCTAAAATTATTTTCAAATGACAAACTGAATTAATCCTTTGTTAAATGCAAGAAACTGTTGATGCAATATTATGGTTGAGGCTTCAATTGCTTATAAAGTTGTAGCTCATACAGCAAGTGTACATATGCCAAAGATGGCTCATTTCCAAGTATTATTTATTTCAGTTTATAAAAGTACACTAATCCAATGCACTAGGCATATACACAGTTACTTACTTACAAAAATACAATCTTACCCCATGTCACCAAAAAAACCCTCTGAATCCAGAAACTTGCAACTTCTGAACTCATGTCTGCCACATCCTCCACACACACACTCACACTCTCACTCACTCACTCTCTCCCACTCCCACTCAACCGATTCCCTTGGGAAAAAATCCTATATAAATAGATGGGCTTTGCAGTGTGCTCTGAACATAGCACACTCACCCCCTGTTACATTAAAGTGGGAGAATTTGTTCCAAAACCAAAGGCCTTCTACTTCCTCCCACCATTCTCCAGATGAATTCACCTAGTCCCAAAGTGTGGTGGTGGTGATTGGATGTGGGCTTTTTGATATAGTACAGTCAGCAAAATCAGATGTTACAGGAGAGTCTCTACTCAGAACTGGCACATGCCCTCATCATCAAGTCTCCATTGATACGTACCAGGGAGTGGTTACTCAGAATCCAAACATGCATTCCGGGCCTGATGCAAAAATCCTTTGAACTGTCAATGGAAGGTGTTGGTATTGCCAACCCCAAGCATTCAAAAACCAAGTCAGCACCACCACCCCAAATTCATAAGATAGGACTAAATATGAGATTTAAAAAAATACATTTGGGGGTCTTTTAATTTGCCTTCTGGTTTTTGAGCCTTTAGGGTTGATATTTTCCACTTTTTCTGTGAAAGCATGAGGGCCAGAAAATTCCTTTTGTTTTAATGAAAGCTGAGATCCTAAGGTAATCAGATGACGCCAGGAGCTGGGGCTTTAAGAATAACACCAAACATTGCAAGACTCACAATAAAATTATGAGCATTGACAACACTGGAGTCTTGCCGTTGCCGTCAAAGGACTTTGGATGAGGCCATCAAGCAGTAAGTGAAGTCATGCTGCAGTAAAGATAGAGTTTTTGTGGAGGTAGAGCTATCATACCTGTGTCAGGGTCGGGCCAGATGGCTACAGGAGAGTGATAGAAGGCAGATATATTAGCCCCAGGTTAAGTGGGTCCCTTTTCCCTGGGTAAGGTAACAGGGAAGGTTCCAGAACAATCAGGAACCTTCTGGAAACAAGACAGGCAGGCTGATTAGAACACCTGCAGCCAATCAAGAAGTTGCTAGAATCAATTAAGGCAGGCTAATCAGGACACCTGGGTTTAAAAAGCTCACTTCAGTTTGTGGTCTGCGTGTAAGGAGCTGGGAGCAAGAGGCGCTAGGAGCTGAGAGTGAGAATGCATACTGTTGGAGGTCTGAGGAGTACAAGCATTATCAGACACCAGGAGGAAGGTCCTATGGTGAGGATAAAGAAGGTGTTGGGAGGAGGCCATGGGGAAGTAGCCCAGGGAGTTGTAGCTGTTGCACAGCTGTTCCAGGAAGCACTCTAGACCGCTGCATTCCACAGGACCCTGGGCTGGAACTCGGAGTAGAGGGCAGGCCCGGGTTCCTCCCAAACCTCCCAACTTCTGGTCAGACACAGGAGAAGTTGACCTGGACTGTGGGTTCATGAAAGCGGCCAAATTGAGGGCTGCCGTGACTCTCCGAGGCGAGCAAATCCACCAATAAGTGCAAGACCCACCAAGGTAGAGGAGGAACTTTGTCACATACCATTTTGCGGTAGAATTATAGAGGGCTTTCCTATACCATACAGCATTGAAAAGCCTGGAAAATGTACCTCAGTTTTTTCACATCAAACTCCCAGTATTGATCTGGCTTTCATGCTATTTTGGGTTGGAAGTCAAAGGAGGCAGATGAGTTAGGTTTTCTTTTTGCCCGTCCTAGGAATATCCAACAGAGAAGCTGAAATAGGTCAGGGGTTTGGTCATTCAGGGATCAGTTAAATGTTCAGCTCCCCTCAGCCTCTAGATGTGATTTTGCTAATAAACTTGTGATTCCTACAAAACTCCTCATGCTCCAAAGCTGGCATTCCTCACATTTCAACGGTAGCCTCTTGGACTGTTTTCTTGTGGCACGCAGCCAGCATCACTTCCTGTGTGTCTGAGGAAGGGGTTTCAAAGGCAATATAGAAAAGCAAAGCACTTCAGTCTGAACAGTGTGAATGTCCTCCGTAAATGTTCTTTTAATAACCCTAGCAGAACCATTCTCTCTCCCCTGCCCACACCAGTTACCAGGGACAATAGCAATTGATGAATTTATTAACAGAGTTCAGCCAACAGTACATTTCACCACTAGTAGCCTATTGCTTTTATCAATTCTGCCATATTTAATGGCTTTGTCCTCATGATGATGATTTAAGTGCTGTTAGACTGTCTCTGTTGGATTATCATCCCGACAACTGACAACAGAGAAACAAGAGTGTTAAACCTTAGAGCACCATATATATGCAGGTGTACACATTCAAAACTGCACTACATGGCACTGACACCCTGCCAGGGAAAATAACCATAAACAAACATGAAACACACCTCATTATTTTTCACAGACTCTGCTGAGTGAAATGTAAAGGCCTGTATAAGAGGCTTTTAAAAAATCCTATTATTTCCTGACAATCTTCCGATGGTCCCTTTCTGATGGTCTTGCTGAGATACTCAGTTGGCAGTGTCACTTTGGCATTAGTAACGTAGCTTGAGGGAACTCTTGCTCACTGATGCCAATGTAAACGGGCATTTCAAAATCCTTACCGGTGACATTGGTGTCTAATCCTCAGCCTGCCTCCACCTTTAGATAATTTGAAAGCAAACTTCTTAGAGGGAGCAAACATACCTGGTCCTGCCATGTCTGCAATCCAACCCCCCAATCATGCCATCTACCTGTAATGCTATTAATACCTTTGTGTTTGTATCATTGTACATCAAGGCCAAGGTATAAAAATGGATGCCTGTTAAGTTAGGTTCCTAAATCCATATATAGGGTCTTAAATACGTGGCCTGATTTTTCCAGACTAGAAGCTCCTTGTTCTTGTTAAACTTGGCCACTATTTTTTTTCTTTTTATGCCATTCAAAAATTAAACTATGATGAAGCTAATGATACAATAGAAAATACTGATCACCAGTTCCCCACTAGACAATTAAAAGAAATGCGCTTTAAAATATCAAGGCAATTAATTTTGAGAACTCATTTTGTTTGTGCAGAACCTTCCTGCAAACTGATTTGAATGCCAGGACTAGGTACATTGTTTTAAATGTAATAGTCTCCTGCACTGCATATGCAGAGTATGTGATTTTTCAGATACTCACAGGTTTGTTATTTCTAAATCAAATGACTTCAAGTATCTCAAAGGCGCTAGCCTCAAGGAGTAAATCCATGGCAAGTCTGCGATTTTAAACCTAAAAATCTGAGGTGCCTGGCTCTCACATGGGTGGGTGAGGTGGAAAGGGTGGAAGGCACTAATAGCCTTCTCCCACCTTCTGTGCAGGGGTCAAGCACAGCCGCACTCCCTCTCCCCTACCAGTGCTGGGACTTCTTCCTGCCAGTGCTAGCTAGGTGTACCTTCTATATACTTACTCTGCTCCTTGGCAAGTTCACTCTTGCCTTGGGGTGATCCCCCCTCAGTTAGGGTTTATAACTAAACTGGACTGGGGCTTGTGGCACAAAGTGGCTGCCCTCAAAGATCTGGCCCCTTAACTTTCTTAAAGTTTAATAGGTTTGCAAGCTTTCAAGAATCATGTTTCTCTTTGGACATGCATGAGCACAATGTCCCATCTCCTAAAATCAGACCTGCATTTTGAACACTTCCAAACTTGAGTGTGTTTACATCTCCAGTTTAGGTTCAAAATTCTATTTTCTGCTACTCTGGTGTGAATCTGATAATGGGATTGCTCTGGAATTTACACAGTTGCAACTGAAAGTGAATTGTGCTACATTCAGGGTCAGATTTCACTCTCCTCTTCCCCCAAAATATGTCTGGAGTGCTTGGATCTGGAGTTCTGCCTTATCTTTAATTGTTGCAATTAGTTGTTCTATTGTGTGTGTCATAAATATAAAGGGAAGGGTAAACCCCTTTAAAATCCCTCCTGGCCAGAGGAAATCTCCTCTCACCTGTAAAGGGTTAAGAAGCTAAAGGTAACCTCGCTGGCACCTGACCAAAATGACCAATGAGGAGACAAGATACTTTCAAAAGCTGGGAGGAGGGAGAGAAACAAAGGGTCTGTGTGTCTGTCTATATTCTGTCTTTGCCGGGGATAGACCAGGAATGGAGTCTTAGAACTTTTAGTAAGTAATCTAGCTAGGTACGTGTTAGATTATGATTTCTTTAAATGGCTGAGAAAAGAATTGTGCTGAATAGAATAACTATTTCTGTCTGTGTATCTTTTTTGTAACTTAAGGTTTTGCCTAGAGGGGTTCTCTATGTTTTGAATCTAATTACCCTGTAAGGTATCTACCATCCTGATTTTACAGGGGGGATTTCTTTATCTCTATTTACTTCTATTTTTATTAAAAGTCTTCTTGTAAGAAAACTGAATGCTTTTTCATTGTTCTCAGATCCAAGGGTTTGGGTCTGTGGTCACCTATGCAAATTGGTGAGGCTTTTTATCCAACA